>NW_022900945.1:10767475-10854905 GCF_012274545.1 Fukomys damarensis
TTTTTTTTTTTTTTTTACTATTTACTTATTTTGTTTATCTGTATTCTCCTGTGTCTCACTGAATTTTCTTAGGATCATACTTTAAAGTTCCTTTTCAGGCATTTCATACAATTCCTTCAAATTGCGGTGTATTTCTGGAGACTTCTTTTCTTTTGGAGACGCCATGCCTCCTTACACATTTCATTCGTCCTTACATTGATATCTGGCCCTGGGATTAAGCTCATTGGTGCCACCTCCTGCCTGGCAAGTGCAAGGTCCCAAGTTCGATCCCTGGCACCAGACAGACAAAACCTTACATTGATATCTAAGCATCTTCTTTTTAACCATTCTTTTTTCTTTTGGTACCAGGTATTGAACTCAGGTCCTTGCACTTGCGAGGCAGGCAGCAGAACCACTGAGCTAAATCCCTGGCCCTAAGCGTCTGCTTTAATATGACTGATTTTGAGAAGTAGGTTTTGTAGGAAATTTTGTTTCATCTAGATGGGATATAAGATGTCATATGGATAGGTTATAATTTAGATTATAAGATTATAAGCTCATTTAGATTATAAGAGAGCTCAGAAGCAAAATCGCTGATATTTTTCATCTTTGATTGATGTCAGAAGCCTATCAGTGCCTTAATTGTCTAGACAGCAGCAGTTTATGCAGGCAGTTGTGTTCATTGTAGTGGATATAGGGTTCAAAAAGTATAGCACTTCAAACTCTGTAGTGTTTAACCCACTGAGGCTTGGGGTATTGTCATAGTCTCAGAGGTACAGGATATAGAACATAATGTCTTCAAGTCCCTCAGGGAAAGCAAAGGTGTTGCTATAAATTGTGGCAGCAGTAGTTATAGATGCTAAGATATAGGATACGCAGAAGACCTTCCTCAAGACTCTCAAGATGAATGTGAACTTCATGGAACAAGAAGCCGTCATTTGGGGGCCACAGCATAGGATAGAGCCTTTGCCAGATCCTTCTGGATGAGCTTGAGTGGTTCTGGGACCTTCAGTACTAGTAACCATGAACTCAGGTTTTGGGACATAAAAGAGAACTTCTCTAGTCCTGTGGAGTAATTGCAGTTGGTATTGGGACTTGTAGCACTATTAGCACTTTCTTTACTAATTTCCAGAGTTGTACCTCTCTCACTGAATTTGAAATACAGTTTCTCCTTTGCATCCTTTTCTTTGCAGCATTCATGTACATAGTACCTCTCTCTATTCACCTATGTTGCTCTCCTTCCTTTGTCGTTGATTTTTAAAAATAATTTGACAAGTCTATGTCTTGGTTTATCAGTTCGTGCTTACTAGAGAAAAAAATTTACTGCAAGATATACAAATATGTAAGAATTTACAAGATTGTTTTACAGTGAGAGCCCACAATCAGACATGGAAGAGTGCAAAAGATCTGTCTCTGCACTGGAGCACTGGGGAGTTGAAGGCCTGCAGCCCCATGTGAATCAAAGAGGGCCAAAGAGTCTGCAATGCAAGGCTGGAGCGTCAGTCTGTGCTGGAAGCCAGGAGGTAACATTCAGCGTGAAACAGCAGCAAGCCTTCCTTTTTCATTTCCCATTTATATCCTTCCGGCAATGATCCTCCCTAGGTTGGGTTTTCCACATCCAGGACTATGCTGGCCCAGTTTAGTTGGGCGTTTCTTACTCAGGTTGACACATTCAGTTCACTGCCACATTTGGTGACCTTTTCCTCGGATTGAGTTTGTTTAGAGAGCTCTGTGCTTCTTGTACCTGGATTTTATCGTCTGCACTGAGATTGGGGAATTTTTGAACTGCTACTTGTTTAAATGTGTTTTCTGACTTCTTTCTTTCTTCATTTTGTAACTTCTGTTATGCAAATGCTTGCTCTCTTGTTGTCCAATAATTCTTGTAGGTAATCTTTCTTTTTCTTGCCCCTTTCACTTGATAATTAAAAATGCTGTCTGTAGGTCATTGATTTTTCGGCTTGATTGAGTTTACTACTAAAGCTTTCTATTGAACTTTTTCAGTTCATTCATTCTATTCTTAATCTCTAGGATTTCTATTTGATTGCTATAATTTCTTTGCCAAATTGTCACTTTTTGCATGTATTGTTTTCCAATTTCATTCAATCATTTATTTTTTTCTTTTACTGGACTATTTTTAATTTTTCTCAGTAATTTCATAGATTTCCAATTTTTCCTCTTTGTGTGTGTGTGTGTTAAGGGAGGTGTATGTGTGTCAGGAAGGGATGAGCCCAGGGCCTCACTTTGGACTGCATCTCCAGGACTTTTTTTTATTTTGAGACAGAGTTTCCCAGGTTATACTCAAACCTGTGATCCTTCTGCCTCAACCTCCCAAGTAGCTGGTATTACAGGTATACAGACAGCACTATGACCAGCTAGATTTTCATTTCTTTAAAGTCCATTATTGGAGCTCTATTAATTTCTTTGAAGGTGTCATGATTCCTTGATTCTTTTCATAATCCTTGGGCCCTTCCATCTTAATGTGCACATTTGAGAAGACATCCTTCTTTCATAGCCCTTTTAAGTATTCTTGGAAGGGATAACCATTCAATATTTATTTTAGCCTATAATCCTGGAAGGGTCTACTGATGACACTAGGCTGGCAGGTGTTATTATAGATTCTCTAGTTTGCTGTATTTCTGTCTTTGCTTTGATACTGCGTGGGCCTGATGGCTCGACTCTGCTGTCTGGTGAACCACTGCCTGAATTCTGCTCTCAGGTCGCGCTGCTGGCTGGGTACAATGACAGCTGCTTTTTAGGCTGGCCATACAATATATTTTTTGAGGATAAGGCAGTTGCGATCTTTGGGATTTGTAATTGGGTTGGACTAGAGGCTGGGTTCTGATATTAGGCAAAATCATCATCTAGGATTGGCAGGACTTACAGGAAATGGAGGTAGACTTTGTGAAGATACGAAGGGCATCTGGACATGGGAAGAGATGGGAGGGAGAAGTAAAAAAGATAAAGATGTGACATGTATATGTGCCAATTCTCCATGATGAATCTATTTATTATGTTTACACACATGTACTCCCCCAAAAGGAGAAAAAGGATTGGTGGAAACGCATATTGAGGATTTCCTCCTTGTCACGTTGGAGCTGAAGGGTGGGCTTTTGGTTGAGCTGAGCAGCTATTTGACTTGCCAGGTCAGGCTGGTCTGATTCTGATGGTTCCTGGAAAACCATGGAGAAAGGCATTTCCTTTCCTGGGAGGGGTATTGGTGTGGCTCTGAGGCTTGGTACAGAGACTAGATGTCAAGACTCTCAAGTTAGATTGAACGTCTCACTGCGCTTCTGACGGTCATCAGCTCAGCCTTGCAGATGAGCTATGGCATTGCGTGGGACCTCCGGTCAGGTACGCCAGATGATCTGTGCACTGGTCTAAACCTGTGCCTCCTTTTTAAATTTTCTTTTTTTCAGTTCTAGAGCTTGAACAGAGGGCCCTGCATATGCTTGTCAACTGGCAACCCATGCCTCTTTTCTTGGTCTCTCTATATCCCCAACAGTCCAACTATGCTGTTTGTTCTGTTTGTCCCATGAAGTAAGAACAGAGTTGTCTTCTTGGGAAAAGTCTTGAATAATGATGATGCTGGATGACTGCCTCTAGTATGCTGTTCCCTCTGAAGAAACAATGGACAAAGAGAAATAATCTATGTCTGGTGTTGTGCCAACTTTGGGGAGGGAGGACTGTGGCATCGTCAAGTGGAACCATTCTTCCTACCCTTCTGTTTTGATTTTCATTCAAGTCTGCAGACAGTGTGGCTATGCAGTCTTTTTTCCAAGTACTAATGTTTTCACAAACATGTTCTAGATGTTGTGGGCTGGGGTGAGTTGAACTTTCTGGGAGGGACTAGAGCCTGCAACTTCTGATCCTGCCATCACTAAGAAAACTTTAAGATACTTACAACTACTATATCATATTCTTAGGAAGTATCTGAAAAAAGAGGATGATTATTTCCAAAGAATGAAAATAAAATTATTTTTTTTCTGACTTTTAGCATTTTCCTGTCTACCAAATCCTGTCAGTTTCCTTCTTTGGAAACAAAACAAAACAAAAAAGACTCAATTTTAACTGTATGATTCTTTGCTGAATTCTTTTTCTACTGCTGAATTCCAGATAGCGTCATCAACACTCATTGTTTTCACTCCATCACCCCACTCCCTCCTCAACCTCTTGCAATCCGAGTTCACTCTCACTGTTCAGTTGCAACTGTTCTTTGAATGATCTAGTCTCCAAATCCGCAGACCACTTATCATGCTCATTTTCCTCAAAGCACTGTTGAACACTGTGCCCTCTTTAATTTCCTTGATGGTGTGTTCTGCTCCCTTACATTGCTCTGATCATTTCTTTCTGGGTTGTTTTCGTCCTTTGTCCATTAAATACAGAATTTGAAAAATGAAATATTTCATACATATGAAAATACATAGAGAAGAATATAAAGCACAACATGCATCTACCACCCAATGTAAAGAATAAAATATTATGCCTGCATTATAGCTCCATCTGCATTATAACTATAGTCCCCCCACATAGCATCATGATTGTTTTCTTTCCCCACCAAAGAAGTAACCAATGTCCCGAACTTTGAGGCTATCATTCCAATGACGCCTTTATACTGTTACTAAACTTGGTTGTTATAATACTTTCTTGTTCACTTGGGTAGCTTGAGCCTGCATGAATCTAGCAAGGCACTATTTATAAGACTAGGATAGGGAAAATGTTCTCTAAAACTGTGTAGTGTACAGTCTGCAGAAAAAGATTCAAGGCCTTCATTGTTTTGCCTTTGTATAAATGGTACAATGCTGTATTCACGTGTATATGGATGTAACTTTCTTCTTTGCTTGAACATTATTGCAAAGCTAAGGAGGAGACATTTAGGACCACTCTCACTTCTGAAACCAATGGCAAGTTTAGGAAGGTTGCAAAATCTCCCTTACATTTGCTAATTTGTTAAAAGGCTCATGGACTTCATTGAAAGCTGCTATAGTCACATTTGTGGCTGTTGTAGGGAAAAATTAAAAAATCCCATGACAAATCACATATTAGACTACCTTGTGGCCAGTGGTCTTAGGCAAACAAGGACATGTTCATGTTCATCTGGTCTGATATTCCAAGAGATCAACTCTCATTAACCAAAGGCAAAGGCCAGACATCCTTCAAGGTGAAATTAGTTCTTCACAATACATGTGTTTGAGACATTTGCTCATATTACTGTGGATAGTTGTTTGTCTGTTTTATTCTTAAAATATTGAGTTGTTTCCAGGTTTGGGCTGCTAAAAATTATGCTGCTAGAAACATGTATCAGGATCCATATATATCCTGATGCACATGTGCAAGTATTTCTTTGAGGTACATCCATACAAATAAGGAGAAAGTTTCTGGAGAATAGGCTGTGATTTTTCAAATTTAATAGACAGCGGCAAGCTGCCTTCCAAAGTGGATCTACCAGTTTGTGCTTCCATCGGCAGTGTATGAAATTTACAGCTGCTCAAAGTCTAACAGACATTTGCTATTGTCAGATTTAATTATTTGCTTATTTTTGATGGGTAGGTAATAGTATCTCATTGTTTAAATTTGAATTTAATTTCCCTGATTGTTAACTAATGAGTTTGACTGTTTTGAGAGAAAGAAAAGTTTTATTATTGAATGAGCATTAAACTAGAAAATGACATGAGTGACTGGAAATCTAACAGATTGCAGCTATGCAAAGAGATATCACCTTTTTGTGTAGTTAAGTGGATACAACTCATTACTGCTCACATTTTCCCAAGATAAAATTGCTAATTTTGTCATATGCATATGACGGGAGGTAAATTTTAAATTTAGGGTCAGATGATAAAGGACACATTTCTAAATGCCACCAGGGGCCAATACTCTGCCCTTGGAGGTCCACAACTACATATGAAATTTTGGAATTAAAACCTGATCTCACCTGTTTCATTAGAAACAACAGTTGTTCTCCAGGGAACTTGTTGACTTATAGACCCATCTACGGTGGATTCTCAGTTCAGTTGCTCGATGTAAGTTCACAGCTACTTTTAATAGTGTTATTCTTCAGAGAGCTTCCTGCTCTAACAATTGCCTCTTTGTATTATTTGGTCTCTTTTCATTTGCGTTGTCTTTTCCCTTATTATTTTTCTGTCTTTTAATATCATGTTATGGATACTATGCTAATGTAGTTATGCAAATTATAAATAGATATACTTTGTCTACCTTTTCAATTTTATAGTGTGTGTCTTAGTTAATTTTCTTTCATTGCTGAGACAAAATAACCAACATCCACAGGTTAAGGGAGGAAAGGTTTACTTAGCTCACAGTTTGCAGAGGCTTTAAGTCCATAATCAGCTGCTCCAAGGCAGGGTGGTTTGGCAGAAGGGCATCATAGAGCAAAAACTGTTCATGGCAGGCAGAAGACAGCAAAGCAGCAAGCAAGGGAGATGACAAGCCTCTGTCCCTTATATTGTATTCAGACTACCAAATTAGGGCAGTGCCAAACCAATCAGTGCACTGATTTAGTAATCACACACCTTTAGTCCCAGCATCACACACTGTAACTCTAGATTCAGTCACCTCTGAAAAAGCCACCTATTACTTCATGAGGCTTTGGAGGGACATCTAGACCCAAACCATAACAGTATGCAATTAACTTAAATGGCAAGTTTTAGTACACTTGAGCTCATTAATATTTTACTTCATGGTTTATGGTTTTTTGAGTTCTGTATAAGAATCCTAAATAACTGTGTTCAACACTTTCCAAGTTTTAAAAGTTTCTTTTTCATATTTGTTTATAGTCACCTGGAATTCATTTTTTTCTCCTATCATGTGAAGTACAGATATACTTCAATTTTTCCTATAAGGTAAAAAGAATTTTAGCACGACATGTGGAATAATTCTTTCTTTTAAATAGTGCCCTGTGATACTACAGGTGTCCTATATTAGGTTTCTAGACATACTTAGGTCAGTTTCTGGGATCTCTGTTCTCATGAAATGGTCTTTTATCTATTTCTAGCCAGCGCTGCTACAGATGAATAATAAATATCAGTATTACCTAGGACAAATCCCTCAATCTTATTTTTCTTCTTTAAAATTTTTATATTAATTTTTGTTCTTTTTTTCTCATATACATTTGAAAAATCATACTGTTCAATCTATGAACATGTTTGTATTCTTAGCTCAGATTACATTGAATTAATGAATGAATTTTAAGAAAATTGACACTTTTCTAATTAAGTTTTTTAGTCCATGGACAGCATGGTTATCTCCATTTATTTGGAACAGCTGTAATATCTTACAATATAAAAATTTTCTCCTTGAATATCTTTTGTATATTTGGTTTTGATTTATTCCTCACTGTCCTATATTTGCTTCTATTATAAATGGTATCTTTTTAAAAATCACTTTGTTAGTGTTTATATATGTAATTGATGTTAATATGTTGATTTGCAAATCTGCAAGAAAAAATATATATAAATTAATGATTCATTGACTTTAAACAATTTATACTTATGAGAATTTGTATTTTATTTATTATTTTGTAATTCTCTTCTTTCTTTTTGTCTCACTGAATTGGCTTGGATATTCAATGCAACATGGAATGGAAACGGTGGTGGAATGAATGTGTCTTTGTCTAGTTTCTGTCCATAGTCTTTTATTTTTATTTATTTATTTATTTTTTTGTACTGAGGATTGAACTTGGGACCTTGCTTCTGAAGCAGGCGGCAGAACCACTGAGCTAAATCCCCAGCCCTTTATCTAGTTTCTGATTTTATTTTTATTTTTTTAATTAAGTTTATTGGTACGTTGAAAGCAAACAGTGCACTTACATTCATCATTGGGATTCTGCACCTTTACATGATACATCTTGGTTCTTATTTTACCCCCATACCCCTGCCCTCCCTTCACTCCCTTCACCCTTCTCTATTTAGAAAGACTTCATTTCCATTTTTTCATTGTAGTTTCTGATTTTAAAGGGAACACTTCACATGTTATGCCAGTGAGTATAAAGTTTGCCATACATTTTGATGACATTCTTTACTATATTAAGAAATTTCTCTTCTTTCTTTTTGAGTACTCTGGATTGAACTCTGGTCCTTGTGCTTGCAAGGCAGGCAGTGGAACCACTGAGCTAAATCCCTGGTCCTTCTTTTCTTTTTCTAAGAAAATAAAAGAAAAGTTTCCTTGTTTTCCTTTTGCTAAGGGGTTTTAAAAAAATAGTGAATGGATGTTAAAGTCATCAAATGTTTTTTTCTGCATTTATTGTTCTGGTCACTTTAATTGATAATATGGTAAATTATACTAGTATACTTTCTAGTGTTAACCCATCCTAGAACTCATGGAATAAATCTCAATCATGACATTCTAGCTTTATCTATTTACTTTTACATACATACATGCATAGTTAAATAAGATTTGCTAATAGTGTTTAGTGTATCGATTATTCTTTTCCCAAAGTTAAACTGATGAGGCTATTTTGTTGTCTGTCTCCATAGGTCTCCCAGATGAACTTGGCATCATCATCTCCAGTCCTATCATGGCTTCTGGGCTCAGACCACCCACTTTCACCTGAACACATCACAGGCTCTGAAAATCGCCTCCCACCAGGTGCTTTCTTTTCCTCTGTCTTCCTTAATGGAAAAATCGCCTTTGTGAGGCAGGTGGTGGAACCACTGAGCTAAACCAGCTATGTTCTTCTTTGTGTCCCAGATCCAGCTAACTTCTTTGGTCCATTAGTTCTGCATGTGACATAACTGTACTCTGGCTCTTCATTTCCATCCTGTTATAATCCAGATCTTCATTCTGCTTCTCTACATTATGGTAAGGGCTATGTAACCAGAGATCCTCTCCATAGATTTGATTTCCACATTCTGATCTACAAGCTGTGCCCAGTTAAAACAAAACAAAGCAGTACATGTCCTTAGATTGGGAAATGCCATGGATCTTCCTTGTTTCTGTGATACGCACATGCTTTCTGCTTCGGACTTGACCATATCTGCAGTCAGAGCTCCCATGGGTGCCCCTCAGAACCTATCCATCAGTCATGTGGCTTGCTCTTCCTCAACATGTCCTACCTTGTCCAACCACAAACTTCCCCCGTTGAGTTTAAAATGTCTCCGGCTCAAAATCCTAAGTCCCGTAGCTCACTGCTCATACTTACTGAGTAATATATTCCAGGCAGTGATCCAAATGCTTTATGCCCGCCTCATTTCTTTATCACCATGCTTCTGTGGTGGTAAAAATGCTACAATTACTGAGTACTTCCATGTTCCAAGCACTGTCTTTAAGTATCACCTTATTAAATTCTCACAGCAGCTCTATAAGGTAGGTGCTATTACTATCATTCATACTTCACAGTGAGATACAGGGAGCTGAGGTAACGTTCTCCGAGCTACACAGCTAGTACGGGCCAGACCCAGATGCTTCCAGGAACGTTCCAAAGCCTCCAGGCCTTAGCATTACAGGGGAGGAACTGAGACTTAGGTAGAACAATGTGCCCATCTGTGTTAGGGCTTTGAGCGAATTGGTTAATGGCTGAGTCTCTGCTTTCCCTCGTAGAACTTCACTTCCCAGGGTCCTCGCACATTTAGTGTAAAGTCTAATTCTGGCACTAAATCTTTTATTCCCGTATAACAGCAACTGTGCCCAAATTTGCACACTCACAGTTCTTTCCAGCTTACATATAACTTTTGTAGATATGATCTTGTTTGCTCCAAAGCATCCCTGAGATTCAAGTTATTAATTATCATTATTATTTTTTATGAGTTGTCCCGATCAAAACCAAGGCCTCTCAAGAATGCAGATGGCAAATGAGAAACGCTCTTCCTGTAGTGCTCTCAGAAGTCGCAAGTGAGAAAACAGATATAAAACATAAGAGTCACAGCTCATGCACTTGCCAGATGTGAATAATTCTGAACTTCCAGATGCTTTTTCAAGAAGGTGGAGGTTTGCAAGTCGGGAGGACAGCTCCTGGAGGGTGAAAATAAATTCTGCCACTTTCCGGGAGAGTTCAATTTCCTCCATATGTTTGTGCATTTTCTCTCCTTATGTTTGTGACTCAGCTCTGGCTTGGGAGGTGTGTGGTGCTGAGGGATGGATGGCTGAAGGGGCTGCGGGCGGTGTGGACGGGTGCTGAAGCACGTGATATGATGCGATTCTTGGCATTTGCACAGGGATGAAAGGTGCAGACAGCCACGAGTGGCAGAAATCACTCCGGAGCCCTGACTTTTACTGGGAAATTACTTGATTTTAGATGAGGCCAAGAGATCACAAAAAAGAAGATTGGGAGCAAACTTTTCTTAACAATTCTGAATAGCCTGGGTGACGAGTAAACCCTTTCTCCTCAGAGCAAGGATTTGACCCCTTATCAGCCCTTTGATGAGGCTGGTGCTTGCTGTGCTCTTGCTGTCTGCATTCAGCACCTTGCCTGGTGTTAAATCTCTTGAATCCTGCCCTAAGCGGCACTTCCAGAATATTGCACAGGTAACAGAAAGGAGAGGCAGGTGCCCCAAGCCAGGGCCCAAGTTGTTTCAGGGTGTGCGAGCAACAGTCCTCTGTGGAGGGGAGTCAGGCAGATGTGAGTCCTTTTCTGTAAACAGGTGTGGACTGAGTCCCTGTCGTGTAGTGAGTAAGCTCTGTTAGGGTTTGGAATGGATTTGGAATGGGCCTCCCCTTGTACTGACTGCCGGCTGATGAGTGTGTTAGTGACAGGATCACGACGACACTAACTGTAGGAGGTGGATTCACGGCTGAGATCATTCTTTGATGGCATCATTAGCGAAGAAGGAAACAGGAGACAACCTGGTTAGTGGAACAGGTCATAGGGCTGTGGCCTCGAGCACCGTACCTGCTCTCTGGCACCTTCCGCTCTGCCTTCTCCATTCTGTCTTTGCTTCCTGGCTGCCTTGAAGCGAGCAGCTTTCTTCCCCAGTGCCCTGCTGCCATGTTTCCGTCTTCCTACAGGTCTGAAGGTTTCAGAGCTAGCTGACCATGGACTGAAATCCATGGAACTGTGAGTCAAAATAAACCTTTCTCCTTTAAAGTTGTAAGTTTTTTTTCTAATGTCAGGTATTTTGTCACATGTGCTGGTTAACACAGATGCCCAGTGAAAAATGTCTACTTTAGGGAGAAAATAGCTAGAGGGGGAGTGGGAAGGGGAGGGGAAAGGAAGAAATGAAAAAAGGACAAAAATGGAAATAAAGCCTTTGTAAATAGAGGAGGGTGCCGGGGGTGAAGGGGTATGGGGAAAAGACAAGAACCAAGACCTACACGTAAGGGTACAAGATTCCAATGATAACTGTAACGGTATTGTTTGCTTTAAATGGACCAATGTCTTTAAGGGGGGTGGTGCTACTTTAGCCCAGACACGTACCTATCAGCTGCGTGACCTAGGGACATAATCTAACATCCCTGAACTTTGTTTCCTGATGGAATTCTAATATCACCCTCACGAGTTGCACCTCCAAGGTTTGATGTGTCCGCCATGACGTGTCCCCCACAAAATAATCTGCACAGAGCATCCAAAGCATAATGCCAAGCTCAAGTAGGATCAGGTGCCCTCTAGCAGCCTGCTGATTAATGGCAAAGCCAGAAATAATACCGAGGACATCTGGCTTCTGTTCTGAGGCTCTTTATACAGTAACTTTTTGTTTTAAAAAATGAGTCATGTTACACTGTGATCACTCATATACTGCCCTTAAGCCCATGTGGTTAAGCAGACATGTGCATTGCAGCACCAGTATTGGCTGGAGCCGGTCTTCCTAGTTCTATTTGTTACATCCCCAACCTTGGCATCGCCTTCAGTCTTAACAGCTTTTCTTCAGCAGGACGCGTATTTGTTGTGCCTGCCTAAAGTGGACACCAGGTGGCGCCTGGCGTCAGATTTGGAGAGGCAGTTGTCAAGGGAACCGGGCTCCCTGCCAGCTCCGGCGACAGGCTGGCTGTCCTCTTCCCAGGATGTTAATCCAGAAGGGAGAGGTTCTGTGCAGGACGCACTAACCTTCAAGAATTCTCTCCTCTTGTCATTTGGGAAGGAATTTTAATTATTAAAAAAAAAGATTAACTCCCAATTTTACAAGAAAGTCCATCCCTAAACAAGGTCTTATCACATCCAGCTACCAAATAATTAGGAATTGATAGCTTAATGTCTATGCCTGCTCTTCTCTGGGAAAGACACTTCCAAAAGGGGCCTTTTCTGTGGAAAAAGGAAAGGAGGCAGAGAATAAACTCTACCAAGAAAAGCAGTGACTCGGGCAGGGGTAAAAGGAGACTCTAGGGGAAATTAATTTCAGCCTTGAATGAGAAATATCACCATTTTCTTAGAAAATTAGATATTTCTGCATTGTTTTTCTTGCACCAGGAAAGAAAAAGACTCCTGCCATTTCAGTTAAATGGAACTATTGATTGTAAAATCCAAGTTGATTTCAGATGTGTTAAAACATGAGTAAAACTTTGTCTTTGCATCAATAATGCAGGGTAATTCTGTGGACAGCATTCAGAGCACATTATGGTCTGTGGGCTCCGACTCCCCCTCGGTCTATCTGTCCTGGTGGATTGAGGACATAGACTCAGAAAGAACCATGGCAACTGCATTGCCAGGAGAATGTTCTTGTCCTCAGGGAAATCAAACACACACCGCTTCCTTCACCTCAACTTCTAGACCAGGTGGGCAAACTCTGGCTCTTAGACCAAATCTAGCCAAAATCCTAAGTATGAGGGCTGGGAATTTAGCTCAGTGGTTTCTGTGCCGGCCTCACAAGCACAAGCTCCTGAGTTGGATCCCTGGTAACAAAAAATAAATAAATGAATAAATGAAAGAAAGAAAGAAAAAGAAAAAAGAAAAGAAATCCTAAATCCTAAATATGTACAGGGAAGGAAGGCTTTAATTTACATATTTATTTACATTTTCATAGGTGCATAATAATCACACTGTTAGTGAATATATGTCCAATTGATGTACCAACACGTGTATTAGCATGCAATGATAAAATCAGGCTCGTTAGCACATCCGTCACCCCAGATGTTTTCTTATTGGTCCCTCAAATCTGTTTTGGCAGCCTGGGATTGGAGGCCTCTACTGACTTCTTCCTCAGAGTCATATTTATGAGAAATATCATTATGGTTGTATCAAAATGTACAACTTTCTCAGGCTTTCCAGCATAATGTTTTATTATTTATTCCTTTAAGGGTGCTTGTCTCAGCTCTCCCTATATTAAACAACATCAGCTGTATTAAGAAGTTCTTTTGCTGCAAGAGATGATATGAATAGATGAAAAAGGAGGTAGACAAAGGTGACACCTTGAGGTGCGGCTCAGAGGCCCAGACTGAGAGATGTGGGGTCACCCATTCTCCCAGGGATCATGAGCGGGTCAATTAGCCTCAGGGCTGTCACATGCTAGACCTTTCCCGGGTTTGCAGTATGGCAATCAAGATGAGGGAACAACTTTGCAGAGTCCTTGCTGTCTATTCCTCCAAAGCAGTGAAACACCACCTTCAGCTTGTATCATGAAAAGATCCACACAGAAATAACATCTGTGAGCTGGGTGTGGTGGCGTACACCTGTAATCCTAGCACTCGGGAGGCTGAGGCAGGAGGATTGCTGTGAGTTCGAGACCAGCCTGGGCTACACAGTGAGAACCTGCCTCTAAAAACAAAAAACAAAAAACAAAAATTTGTGACGAATTTTCATGCACTCATCTTTCTTTGTCTCAAGCACACTCATGTTACAGAACAGAACCTGCTGAGAAGCAGATTTCATGTCCAGTAGCCAACCAGAAGAGTCTTCTGATGGCGGATACTGTTAAGCATTTTGCTTTGTGACTTGAATTTAAAATGTTCTGTCTGGAACTGATTATTCATTGAAGAACTTCATTTTTTGCATGTTCTTCATGTTCATCCAGAAGATTTAGCTCTGTCTCAATAGATAAAAGATTCCATACACTTATACATTAAAATATTTTAATTACTGCACAGTGAAAAGGGTTGAAATTCCTTCTCTTAAAAAAAAAAAAATCCAGATGCTGGATGGTTTCATTTTAACCTGAGTGTCAGATGCTTTGTTTTCTTATGTCCACTTTGGGTCTGTGTGATGGGTCCTTTGTCCCATGGTGCTGGGCAGCAGCACATGTAAAATTCTGTGAGCATGGTTATCTGGGAGTGCTGCTCAAGGTGTCTCTCTCTAGTGATGTAAAGAAGTGTTATTCTGATGGATTTGAGGCTTTATAGAGGGGCCATTTATGCTAAAATTAACTCACAAAAGTTTAAAGTGATACCTGCAAGTGTTAGGGGAGATGGGACTTTTAAAGTACAATGGTGATCATGAGTAGCACCAACTTAGAATAATATAAAGATATCATTTATTCTTATGTAAGCTCTCTGCAACTTATTGCACATTTAAACCTTTCAGTATCACTAGACAGAAAAGGAGACTTCATAGTGCTTTGGGTTATGTGCCAAGAGTACTGTTCTATACTTACAACTCCTACTGAAACTGTAACTAGTATATACAAAATATATTGGCTAGCTACATATGTGTGTATATTTAGGTAGGAGGTACACAGACTCTGCAGCCATTCTTTCCAGGTACAATTTGTGCCCTCACAAAAAGTGATGGGTTGTATATATCCTTTTATTGCGAAAGAAATAGCTACCAACATCTAGTTGCACACTAGCTAGTGCTAATAACTTATGGATTTATCCCTGCCATTCCCATATTTTGCTTCTGCAAAGGGCCACTGTGGTTAGGAATCTGGTATTGCAAGAGGTTGCCAGGGAGAACATGGCAGATGGTCCTTCTAGCATGTCTGGAATTTCATCCTCTCCTTTATCACATTGGCCACGCTTGCTGGTATGACAGATATTTCCTGAAAGACTTCACAGAATTGCAGGCCGCACAAGTCAAGCTCAGTATTTTGGTTCTGAAGCATTTTGTCACATTGACTGCCGTGGCGATGATATTAGATCTGTGTGATAAAGATGTCCTACTTTTGTAATATTTTTGCTTATTGTCTGAGTGGAGGGGCAGTGGAAGAACAGAACGTTAGCATTTCCGGAGACATGTTAAATATACATTTCCTTTGGCTAAGGTCGGTGCTAATGTTTCCTGTTTGGAAGTTATCTATTATTAGGGTGTCATTTAACATTTTCTAAAGGCTGAAAAGTGGTCTTAATGGAGACCCCCCATCTGCAATCATGCCCATAGGTCAAAAGCAATCACATTTTTTGAGCTCTATTCACATATTTGAAAATTATATAGATTAGGGTTAGAAATCTATTTAGAATGTCATTGTTTGAATATGACAGATATTAGATTTTTCAAAGGAAATGTGCAATCTCTGTCTTTAAACTCATTAAGTCAACACCCCTATAGAGAAAACTGGATGAAAAACCAACCAATCACCGATTTAACAAAAATGTATACTTAGAAATTTTTTTTCTTCAATAGTTTTATATGTAAATAAGCCAATCAAATGGTTTGGCTTAAAGGCCAGTCATAAGCATAATTAACCCCACTGTAGTTGTTGAAAATTGAGAGCTTGGCATTCTAAAGAAATTCATTCTCTCTCTCTCTCTCTCTCTCTCTCCCTCCCCCCTTTATCTCTCATCAGTAATACCATCTTTCCATAAAAACTATAAAAGTCAGCCCTTTGTTATAAAAACCCAGTGTTTGTTAATCTAGCTGAATACTTTCTAGATTCATTTTCTTGTTGCATTTTGGACTTTTAGTTTTTTCTCCAAAGTTTGCTTCTTCCTCTCTTGCTTGTCCTTGGGAAGGCTAACATTTTGTCTCTGTTCAGTTTTAATGAGCTCTGGATTCCTCAATAACAAAGTAACTGCATATGCATGAGATAATGAAAATATGCATTTTCCTCCTCAGGGTACTTTCATTCATTTGCTTTCTTATCTCAGAGGCTGTCAGTGTCAATGGAACTTAATTGTAAATCCACAAAACATTTGGCTTGTTATTGCAGAGGGCCACACTACCAGAGGATTCCTGAGAAAATTCCAAGGGGTATTTTTGACCATATCTTAGAGGGATAAGAGGGCCTGGAAATAGCTGTCATAATGTTGGTCTTTGGAGCTTTAATACCTTAATTTTCTTGTCATTTTATTTCCAGCTTCCCTCTGCGTTATTTTGCCCAGATAAAATTCACCTTCCAGTCAAGAAACATTTAAGGTAATAGTTGTTGTCAGAGACTCAACTTGTTTCCAGGAGATTCTTAAAGCATTTCAATTTCTTTAACTATTCCAAATTGATGGGAAATACAGTTTTCCTCTCTAGTATACAATTTACTAAATATTTAAAATGTGTCAGTAAGTATGAGAAAGCTTTATCATTTGTGTGTGTGTGTTTTTTAACTAGATCTTTCCATTGCTGAGAAAATATTAGGAAAGCATATTTATTCACTTTATCATTCTATTAGATGGTGAAATACTTGAAAAATTATTCATCTTTCCCAGAGCTGGGGCAGGGCTTGGCACCCAGGAAAACTCTATACCTGAAAATGAGTGAATGCATGTTCGTGTTGAAAGTCCTGCTTCTGATTTTGATTAGGACCATTCCGAAGGTATCATGAGACATGCTTATTGAGTGTTCTCTACCAGACAAAATGGCTCCTGTCCCTAAAATGGTTCCCATTTATGGAAAGTGAGCCACTTAGGCAAAATGAAACCTACCCCACCCCAGGCAACGCTGGAAAAGCAAAACCCAACTTGTTGCTCCACCCTGCTATTCACATGACCCTTCCCTTCCAACCCCCCAGCACCCTGTCCCTAGCCTTTTAGCACAACCAATCCCCAATCCTCACAAAGTTCTCCAGGCAGACAGGCCTTTATAAAACCCTCCCAGGTGGTCTCTGCTCTCTCTTGCCCTCACTCACCATTGCTTGAGGCAGCCTGGTAGTTCTTTCCCCAATAAAGCCCTGCCTCAGGTGCTTCTCTTTCTGCTCACTGTCTTTCAGTTATAACATAGGTAACATGCAACATGACACATTATCACACCTGTCCTAATAACTTGGTGCTGTTGTGTTGCTCCTGCTTGGGAATTGTATATAACAGACATTCAAAAAAATGCTGAATGAGTGAAGAACTAAACTTAATGAATGATGGAATTGAAACACAAACTGGTTGTGTCTATGACTGAATTTATTTTACAGGGAAGTTAACATTGAGGTTAGACTGACTTCAAATCTCCTGGCCAGCTAAATGTATCATGTTGTCTCTTAGTATCTCTCTGACCTTACATAATAATGTGAATATTTCTTCTAGATAGTTGTAAACATTTTAAAGCTCACTACACTCTAGTTTTGGGGAAAGTCAATATAAGGTAGTGTGAAATTAAAAGCACATGATTTTTGAAAAATGGACTTTCATGTTCTTCTCTTGGTATCCGTCAGATGTCATTTTGTTGGTTTTTCCCCATCTTCCTAGATGAGCCTCCTCAGTCTCTTGTTGAGTTAGGATAGGCCTGGGCTCAGTCCATGGTCAGTTTTTTTTTTATGTAATACATCCCCTCTTATTAGCTCATCTCATCTAGTTGCTAGAAGTACATTCAATATGCTGATGACCCCTCCGGTGATGTCTTCATCATTCTTCCTAAACTATTGACCTTAACAGCAAATCACTTACTTGACATTCTGCACTTGGATATCTCATAGGTGTCTTAAATTTAACACATCCAAAACTGAGCTCCTAATCAGACCCCTCAACTTGTACTGACAGCTGATTTCCCATTTCAGGAGTACTGCACCCTTTTGATATAGACACCAAGTGATCCAAAAATGGTATCCAATTAAGTAAAAACAATGCAAACAAGAAAAATATTATAACTCCCAGCCTGCTAGATATCTGAAACACAAGTTCATGTTCTCTAAAACAGAAGAGTGAATTCTAGGAACAACAGAGGCTATGAGTAGGAAAAATTTATTGAGCGAAAGCTTTGGTCTAAGAGACACAGATGGGGACCAGTGTCCTTGGGCACGCCTGTACAACCTATGCCAGCTTTTTAGACTCTGCTACCTCCCCTCACTCTTCCTTGGGGCAATTTGGAGCCATAAGCCAGTTGGGAGAATAAATCCCCTGTGTCCAGTGTTCCCATGGATCTTTCCTGTTACAGTGGCTCACATTTGGCCTTTAGCAACTTACTAACGTTTTAGTTGATTTCTTCTTAGCCAGTTCCATGGCAGCCAGTTTCTTCTCGCCCATGATCAGCTGCAGGTGAGCTGGTCTGTGGATCCACTGTCCTTCACCTGGCCTGCCTCTCCTGGGACTTGGGTTGTGGTGTACCTCAGCTCTCACTGAGGATAGAGACAACGCACTTTCCAGGTATTTACATACCAGGTGGAATCAGAACATGGCTCTTATTTTAATGGAGGACCATTGATCAACATTTCCTGGAATTCCTTTTTGAGAATTCCCTTTCTATATAGAACACCTCTAATTTGTAGCATATTTTTCCTCTTTGAAAGTGAATTTACTTTTTAAAAGAAGTTTAAAGCAATTTTCAGTAGAGTTTGACAAAGAAAGACAGGAAGAAAAAGAGGAAGGAAGGAAAAGAAAGAAATCATACTAGATACTGTCACTTTTAGTAATCAAAGACTCTTACCATGTGAGGTTATTTATCACTGACCAGAAAGATGTATAAGAAAAAGTGACTTAGCCAATATAAGTTTATTTCCTCTGAGTACTGCTTTGATCTGATATTGAGAGAGCTGCACTGGTAATTTTGAAGAAACATAGAGATGAGAAAATAAAAAGAAGAGAACGAGAAAAAGAAAAGGTCATTGCCCACCAGATGGGTGAGCATTTTTGAAGGGGAAACTCCATTTACCGTCGATAACCACATGGGACATGCCAGTCGCTGAATAATTGTAAGAAGCTGACTTTAGTTAGTCAGAGGCCCTGCTCTACCTGGGGCATGGTGGGAAGAGATGGGCTTGGATTTGGAAGTCATCTCTACTACTAGCACTGTGCAACCTCTAGTAATTCAGACACTCTTGAGTTTAATTTTTCCATCTAAGAAAAAGACAAGCATAGTATTTTTGGAAGAGTGCTGTGACATTCTATCGAAAAATACGTGGGAACTGCTCTATAATGACCTAATCAAATGTTAGTTGTTATTAATGAAATTTTATTGTTTCATTGTAAGAAAGCTATCACTATCATAATTATTACCAATGAACAGTGTTTATTGAATGCCTATTATATTAAGCTGTGAGGTTAATAAAATTATTTTAATGGTTCTCCTCAAAACTAAAAGAACTTTTTGAAAAAGAGTATCAGCGAACCCTCCCTGGGGATATGTCTGGGTCTTCAAAAAATTCTCCTCTTACTCCCATGTTATTTATAAATTCATATTCTTGGCATATTAAGCTCTAGATCAGATCAGACTTTTCATGCAGTTTTATATATTTTATACATTGGGATAGTTTTACAATTATTGTGTATATTTCTTCAGTATCTTATAGAATTTGAACCATATCTTCATTTTTTAAATTTTTTCATTAAGTTTATTGGTAGTTTTCAGGTATGCAGTACAGTTACATTCATCATTGGGAATTTGTACCTTTACATAATGTGTCTTGGATCTTATTTTTCCCCATACCCCTCCCCTCCCTTCACCCCCTTCACCCTTCCCTATCTACAAAGACTTTGTTTCCATTTTTTCCTTTTCTCAGATATTTTCTTTTCCCTTCTTTCCTTTCCCCTACCCTTCCCACTTCCCATACTCTTTTAGCCCTTTTCTTCCTATTTCACATTGTCAATTGTACCATTTGACCTTATTTACACTTTCAGTTTTTCACATCAGAGAAACTGTTCAGTATTTACTCACGTGTGTCCTATTTATTTAACTTGAGTACAGCCTCAATGTGCATCCATTTAGCTATAAATGCCTCTAGTTTCTCATTCTTTATGGCTGAGTAGTACTCCATTTTATAGGAAAACCACATCTTCTTTATCCTGTCTCCAACTGATGGGCAACTGGGCTGTTTCCAAATTTTAGCTATTACTAATGATGCCACTATAAACATGGGTGTGCATATATCACTGTGGTATGATCCTTTTCATTCTTTTGGAAAGATACCCAGCAGAGGGATACCTGGGTCAAATGCGACCAATAATTCTAGTTCTTTGAAGTATCTCCATATTGATTTCCAAAGTGGTTTGACCAGTCTGCACTCCCACCAAAAATGACGAAGGGTTCCTTTCTCCCCACAGCCCCACCAGCATTTGTTATTGGTTTATTTCTTGATAGCAGCTATTCTTTCTGGGAGAAGGTGGAATCTCAGTTTTCATCTGCACCTCTCGAATGACCAGTGATGAACATTTTAAAATATGTTTATTAGCTGCTTTACTTGTTTGAGAAATGTCTGTTCATTTCAGATGCCCATTTTTGAATGGGGTCTTTGTGTATGGGGGGGTTTGATTGTTTTTTAGTTCTTTATATATTCTACATAGTAGTCCTTTGTCTGAGGAGTAGTTGGTAAAAATTTTCTCCCACATTGTAGGTTGTCTTTTAGCACTGTTAGTGATTTTTCTTGCACTGCAAAAGCTTTTTAATAAAATGAGAGCCCAGTTGTTGATTCTTTGAGAAAGTTCCCATGCTGCTAAGGATTTGTTCATAAAGTCTTCTCCTATGCCACTGTCTTTGAGAGTTCTACCTAATTTACTTTCCAGTAAGTTCAATGTTTCTGTTTTGATATTTAGATCTTTAATCCACTTGGCTTTTAGTTTACTGCATGGTGAAAGATAAGGATATAGTATTAATCTTTGGCAAGTTGAAAGCCAGTTTTTCCAACACCATTTATTAAAGAGGCTATCTTTCCTCTAGTGAGGATGGTTGGCTCCTTTGTCAAAGATGACATAGCTGAGTATGTCTGGAGTTGTTTCTGCATTTTCTAATCTAGTCCATTGATCCATGGGTCTGTTTTTTTTGTCAGTACCATGCTATTTTTAACACAGTGACTTTATAGTATAGTTTCAAGTTGGGGATTGTGATACCCCCCTCCCATGTCTGTGCTGCCTAGAATGGCTTTTGCTATTCTAGGTCTCTTCTGGTTCCAAATGCATTTTTGTATTGTTTTCTCAAGTTCTGTGAAATATACTATTGGGATTTCAATTGGGATTGCATTAAATATGTATAGCAGTTTTGGTAGTATGTCCATTTTCACTATGTTGATTCTTCCTACCCAGGAGCTAGGGTTGTCTTTCCATCTTCTTATATCCTCTTCTATCTATTTTTTCAGAGTGCTGTAATTTTCACTGTAGAGGTTTTTTGTCTCCTTTGTTAGATTGATTCCTATATATTTCATTTTTTTTATGTTATTGTGAAAGGAATTGTTTCCCTAATTTCTATCTCTGTGAGTCTATTAACTGTGTACAAGAAGGCTATTGATTTTTGAGTATTGACTTTGTATCCAGCCACTCTACTGAACCTGTAAATTAAGTCTAGAGTCTTTTGGTAGAGTTTTTTGGGTCTTTCTTGTAGAGTATCATATCTGCAAATAGTGACAGTTTAACTTCTTCCTTTCCTATCTTTATTTCTTTTATTTCTGTCTCTTGTCTAATTGCTGTGGCTAATATTTCCAAAACTATATTGAACAGGAGTGGTGAAAGTGGACATTATTGTCTTATTCCTCATTTTAGCGTGAAGGTTTTCAGTTTTTTATCATTTAGTATGATATTGGCGGTTGGTTTTTGGAAGATAACCTTTATCAGGTTGAGATAATGACCATATATTCCCATTCTCTGTAGGGTTTTTATCATGACAGGGTGTTGAATATTTTTGAAATTTTTTTGCATCTATTGAGATGGTCATATGGTCATATATTGAGCCATCCTTGCATCCCTGGGATAAATCTGACTTGGTCAGGGTGTATGATCTTCTTGATGACCTTCTATATTCTGTTTGCCAGTATCTTATTGGGTATTTTTGTGTCTATGTTCATTAGGGAAATTGGGCTGTAGTTTTCTTTTTTGGTTGGATCGTTCCTTGGTTTTAGAATCAAAATAACTCTTGCTTCGAGGAATGAATTAGGAAGTGTTGCTTCCCTTTCAATTTCATTGAAAAGTTTAAAGAGTAGTGGCAATAGTTCTTTTCTAAATATCTTGTAGAATTCAGCAGTCCATCAGGACCTGGACTTTTCTTTGTTAATGATGTTTTAATAGCATTTCAATTTCACTGAATGTAATTGGTGTGTTTAGAATTTTTATATCTTCTCCATTCAACTTTGGGCGTTCATATATATCTAGGAATCTGTCCATTTACTGTATATTTTTCATTGTATTAGAGTACAGGTTTTTGAAGTATGTATTGATCCTCTGGATTTCTGGTGGATTTGTTGTGAATTCACCTTTTTCTTTCCTAATTGCATAAATTTGAGCCTTTTCTTTTCTTTTTAAATAAGATTGGTTAAGAGTTCATCAATTTTATTTATTCTTTCAAAAAACCAACTCTTTCACTTAGGAGTATATCCTCAAAATGTATCTGTTTTCCTATGAATGAATCTAATTTCTCATTCTTTATGGCTGAGTAGTATTCCATTTTATGGAAACACCACATCTTCTTTCCAATTGATGAAAAAATGGGCTGTTTCCAAGTTTTAGCTATTGCAAACTGTGCTGCTATAAACATAGGTGTGCATATATCACTGTGATATGATTCTTTTAAGTCTTTTGGAAAGATCCCCAGCAGAAGTTTGGCTGGGTCAAATGCAACCTCTCATCCCAGCTCTTTGAATTATCTCCATATTGATTTCCATAGTGGTTGCACCAGTCTGCACTCCCACCAACAATGGAGAAGGGTTCCTTTCTCCCCACAACCCTGCCAACATTTATTATTGGTTGATTTCTTCATAGCAGCCATTCTTTGTGGGGTGAGGTGGAATCTCGGTGTTGTTTTCATCTGCATCTCTTGAATGACCAGTGATGTGGAACATTTTTTTTATATAGGAAGAAAAGGGCTAAAGGTGTAGGGAAAGTGGGAAGGGTAAGGGAAAAGGAACAGGGAAAAGAAAAAATATGAGAAAATGAAAAAATGGAAATAAAGTGTTTGTAAACAGGGAGGGGAAGAGGAGTGAAGGGAGAGCAGGGACAAGGGGGAAAAATGAGAACCAAGACCTGTCATGTAAAGGTACAAGATCCCAATAATGAATGTAACTGTACTGTATATCTAAAATGTACCAAATAACTCAATTAAAAAAAACCAACCAACTCTTTGTTCATTAATTTTTTATATCATTCTCTTAGTCTCCACCGCAGCGATTTCTGCTCTGATCTTTATAATTTCCTCCCCTGTATGAGATTTGGGTTTTTCTTGCTCTTCTTTTTGTAAAAGCTTAAGGTTAAGCATTAGACTTTTTATTTGAGTTTTCTCTGTTTTCCTAGTATGGGCATTTACTGCTATGAATTTCCCTCATAGGACTGCTTTCATTGTGTCCCATTGATTCCTGTATGTTATATTGGCATTATCATTTAATCATAGAAACTGACTAATTTCTTCTTTAATTTCCTTCTGTGATCCAGTGGTTGTTCAGCTGGGTGTTATTTAATTTCTATATGTTTGTGAAGATCTTGCTGTTTCTTAGGCTACTGATCTTCACTTTAATTGCACTGTGGTCTGACAATATACAGAGGATTCAATTCCTTTGCATGTACTTAAGTATGTTCTATGAGCTAGCATGTGGTCTATTTTGGAGAATGATCCATGTGCAGGCAAACAGAATGTATATTCTGATTTTTGGGGGTGGAACACTCTGTAGACATCTACTATGTCCATTTGTTCTAAGACTTGGTTCAGTTCTATTATTTCATTGTTGATTTTTTGTCTAGATGATCTGTCTGTGTCAGTGGAATATTGGGGTCCCCACTACAATTGTATTAGTGCTTATTTTGCTTTTCATATCCATTAATATTTGTTTTGTATAGTTGGGGGCATTAGTATTTGGTGCATATATATTTATGATTGTCATCTCTTCCTCTTGTTCCATTTACAAGGATGTGGTGGCCTTCTTTGTTTCTCTTAGATTGATTTGAAATCTATTCTGGCTACAAATGAGATAGCTACACCCACTTTTATCTGGGCTCCTGTCACATGGAGAACTGTTTTCCGTTCTTTTACCCTCAATCTGTGAATTTCTTTGTGAATTGAGTGGTTTTCTTTTATACTGCATATTGTTGGATTTTGCTTCTTAATCCATTCTGCCAGCCTATTTCTTTTGACTGATGAACTGAGGCCATTAACACTGATGGTTATAACTGTTATGTATTGACTTTTCATTGTCATGTTATTTTCATGTTATTTGTTCTTTTTTTTTTTATTTTTTCCCTCTCTCCCTTTAATTTATTGCCTTGCCCAGTATATTTGCTCTTTGGCCCTTATGGAGTTGTGGTCTTCATTTTATTTTTCTGGGTTATTGTGTAGAAGTATTTTGAGTGCTAGTTTGGTGTTCATTAAATTTCTCAGGTGTTGTTTGTTGAGGAAGTATTTTATTTCCTCATCAATTTTGAAAGCGAGCTTTGCAGGATAAATCAGTCTAGGTTGGATGTTGTTTTTTTTTTAAGACTTGAAATGTCTCACTCCAGGCTCTCCTTGACTTGAGGGTTTGTGTTGAAATCTCTGGTATGGTTCTGATGGGTTTTCCTTTGCATGTAATTTGTTTCTTTTCTCTAACTGTTTGTAGTATTTTGTTCTTCTGTTAGGTCCCCAGGATCTTGATTATTATATGTCTAGGTATAGATTTTATTTTTTATCATGGCTAGTTGAAGTCCTATATACCTCACTTATCTGTATGTGTAATTCTTCCCCTCTGTTTGGGAAGTGTTCTCTCATTAATTCTGTGAATAGTTTTTTTTTTAATGTCATTTGTACGTTCTCCTGCTACTTCATGGATTCCTATCAGTCTTATATTATTCTTCTTTGCATCATCTAAGAGTTGTTGGATCAGTTTCTCATGGTCTCTTATTGTTTTTAACAGATCTCTCTTTCCATGGTCACTGACTGCAATCCTATCTTCTATATCTGAAATTCTATCTTCACCTTTGTTCATTCTGCTGTGAATGCTTTCTAGAGAGTTTTTAATCTTGATATCTGTTTGAATCTGTTTCATGGATTCCATTTCTTTCCTATGTTAAGCACTAACAGTTTCCATTTCTTTCCTATGCTGGGAAGTCATGGTTTCCATCATTGTCCTGAACTCATCTATTTTTTTATCTGTTTATATTCTAGAATCTCTAATCATGTCTTTCATTCTTCTCACCATCTTTGTGGTTATCTGAGAAATTATTTCTGTTTTGAATTTTTCTAGAGCCTCATTTATCTTTTTTTTTTTAACTTCCTGTGCTATCAGTCCAGATGGTTGACTGTCAGACTTTTCCACCTCATTTCCCCCAGAGTTTACCTTTGGTGAGGTGGAAGTCTGTGTTTGTGCCTTGTTTAAATGTCTTCTCATTTCTATTTTTGTCGTTGGTGCTGTTCTTGGTTTAATTACTGGGTTAATATTTTGACCTTCTAGATATAGCTGGCATTTAGGTTTTGAGTCTCTAATGACTCTGAGGCAATCTCATTTTCATTATACCAGGGAGGACAACTGATTAGATCAATCACAACACTTTAGCCCAAGTGATATAATCAGCAACACAATAACATCAAGCACAGCTTAGAAAATGATAATTTGTGGTAGTTATTAATCTATCACCTTTAACTGTGTGAATTAAATCAAAATTGAGTACCAGCTCAAAATGCGTTTATAATGAATAAACTCTTCAATATAGCAGCTTTACCCTTCAGGTTGGGGACTTAGAATAAGTTTATGGGGGGATGGATAGATATGATAGACAAAGGTTAGAAGTGAGGTCAGAGGACACAGGGAGATCATACAAATTCTAGGAAGCTGTTGAAGAGAAGAAGATAAAACAGAGCAAAATACATAACAACAGACAAAACTAATAGCAATAGGGAGGTTAGGGACTGTAATCACTTTCTTTTAAAACTAATGGCAATTAAGAGAAGGAAAAAAAGAAGAAAAGCAAAAGAAAGAAAATAAATTTGAATTAGGAAGGAACAGGAACAAAAAGGGAGATCAATGAAGATCAAGGTGGGAGAGAGTGAGAGAGAGAGAAAGAAAAGAAGATAAGAAAAATAAGATAAAAAAGGAAAAATCTTCAGAAAAGAAAAAGATAAAAAATTAAATGATTAAAAATAAGAGAAAAATACAAATAGAAATAGAGGGCCTCCTTCAGGGTATGCCTCTGTTGACACAATAGACAGTGTGGGCAGGACTGTGCAGATCTAAGTTAATTAGTCAGCAAGCCAGCAGCTATCCCCTGAGGTTCAGGCTGATTTCTGGCTGCAAGGCCCAAGTTGAGATATCTGACCTCCTGCTGGGTTAAACTCTGCAAGGCTCTACTGCAGGTTCAAGCTGTCTTTCTCCTGAAGTTAGACCAGGTACCGATGTGAAGTGCTGGTCCCTCCAACTAACCATAAAGATATGGCCTTTATCACAGATTTACTTCACTTTTCCAGTGGGTTCAATTTTCATCTAGGAGCCTCAGAGAGTCCGTGTTTCTCTTGTTTGCAGGGGTGGCAGGGCATGAGCACTGCTGCACTGGCCCCCGCTCAGCTGGGCTCCTCTGGCATGCTGGACCAAAGGGGCGGGCCCACCACAGGGTCTCGTGCTGCTTCCCTGCTCCTCTGTGGTTCCCCACAGAAGAGCAGGTGTGTTTCTTTTTGAAGGATCATGTGTGCCTGGAATGGGGACCTTACAAAGAAGGGCTCACCTCATCCAAGGATCCCCTTGGGAGGCTTCTGGACCCCTCACACCTTCTAGAAGGTGCTTCTGTATGCAGCTGTCCCTTAGCATTCCCAGAGGCTGTCAATGATATGAATGAACCTAACAGATTCAATATGGTAAATATCCTCTGACACCCACATCTGCACAAGTAGTGTAATATGAGTTGCAAATGACCATTAAGTCATGCCTGTGACAGATGAGCATGACCACAGTCCTAGTGTCAACGTGACAAAGGGCACCTGCTCCTTGGAATTGCTTCATGACCACTACAGATGCCTAGTGGTCCAAGAAGGTGAGGGCTCAGTGTTCTGCCTGTCAGGGTCACTTCAAGAGCTGGTCAACTCCAGTCCTTTAATTAATGCCTTCTTTCACACAGCCAGGGGTGAACGTTCCTCTCCAAGAACAGGAGAATATATTCTTACTTAGTTATCTCCCAGTGGAAGAGGCCAGGTGGAGCATGATAGAGTTCCAGACAAACTGCTACAAAGAAAATAGTTAAAGAAGCTGGGGTTTGCAGATCTGTAGTAGGAGTGCCCATCAGTGAAAAGTTGTTTTGCTCTGTGGGGCTGGAATTGCAGTTACATAGCCAGGACTACAAAAGAAGTTGAAGTACCTCCCTGAGTTGGTGAAAGACAACAGACTCCAGTAGAGGACATGGTTGTCACCCCAGTGTCACTCCACATTGTACTTCAGCCATCAAGTGTGGAGATTTTTCTCTCTAGTCAGTGGAGCCCGTCCTTTTTCTCACAGTCATGTGTTCAAAACAGAGGTCCACAGTCAATATAGGGCAATGAGAATCAATAAAGTATTTGCTAGAGGCTCTTGGAAAAAAGTATTATTAATTTTGAGACACTTCTGGAAATCACCTTCACTTGCTGGATATGAACAAATGTGGATACTGATTGCTACCAGGAGGGAAACCACCCAAAGGAAGAAGCCACCTCTTTGGACAGCAGTGTGGTGACATGGAAAAGGAGCCTGAGTCTTTGATGACATCAGGGGAGTCCCTACTTAAACCAGTGCTGAAGCTGCTTAATTCCTGAACTTCACGTTGCATGGGTGGTGAATTTCTTTCTTTTTACTTTGAGCTTCAGTGATGAATCTTGAATCTGAAAGCATCTTCATATATGTACTCACACTTTGGGGAACAGACCTCTTCCTCTTCCTCCTGCTCCTTTTCCTCTTCTGTGCTTTTCCTCTTTTTTCTCCTCCTTCCTCTTCTCTTTCTTCTTCCCCTCCTCCTTTTCCTACTCTTCCTCCTTCTCCACTTCATTTTCCTCTAACCCCCTTCCTTCTTCAGTAAAAATTGTCTGCCTTTATGTTGCTGCTGTCACCAATTGAGAGAATTAATTCATTGTAGCAGAAATGAACTGAGGGGCCTAATCTTATAGACAAAATCCCTGACCGTTTGCAGCTAGGACTACACCAAATTGAAAAGATTATTTAGCAAAACAGATAACATTGAAATCAGTATCACCAAACATTTTTAGTTGCTTAAAATTTTTTTTTCAGTTATTTTCTCCATTACAAAGTGTTCCATGAACCTCTTAGCAATAGCCACTCTCAGTTAATCCTTTAAAATTTTTGTTTGTTTGTTTGTTTGTTTGTTTGTTTTGGTACTGGGGATCAAATTTGGATTTTTGTGCTTGCAAGGCAGGAGCAGAACCACTGAGCTAAATCCCCGACCCCCTTTAAAATTTTTTGTATATCTTAATGGTACTTCTCCTAGAAGCTCAATTTTACTTTGGATTGTGCCATATTCTGTATCCTATTATTGGTATAGAGCTAAATGCACAGTACATATTGAGTTAATATATGTTTACAAGGATAGGGAGGCATAAAGACCTCACTTAATAAATATATATTGAGCTGGGCGTGGTGACACAGCCCTGTAATCCCAGCACTCAGGAGGCTGAGGCAGGAGGATCGCTGTGAGTTTGAGACCAGGCTGGGCTACATAGTGAGTTCCTGGGCAGTTACAAATACATAGTGAAACCCTCTCTCAAAAAAAAAAAAAAGAAAGAAAAAAATATATATATTGACCATCTGCTCCTTACCAATCACTGTCTTAAGCACTGGATAAGCTGCAATGAGTAGGAGGAGGTTCCACTTCAGGATAGAGGGGTACTGACAATATACAAATGCTATATAATGCAGTGCCAGGCAACGAACTTCTAAGAAGGAAATAAAGAAGAATCAGCGGGTATAGAGTATAAGGTGGAAGCTGGCATACTGTTGAAGAGAACTCAGAAGAGATGACCAGATGTATCGAAGTCATGTGGGAATCTGATGAAGAGCTCCAGGCAGAGGGAATACAAAAACAGAAGAGCAAGAAGTCAATGTGACCAACAGGAATGACTGGACAGGAAGTTGAGATCTGTACCACCAGCTACTTCATGTAAGATCTCACAGCACACGCACAGAATTATTTTTGTCATAGTGAGAAGCCAATTAGAGATTTGACAAGGAGAAGACCTGATAAGATTTTTCTTGTTAAAAGGTTATCCTGGTTGCAGTATCCAGTACTAGTTGGAGTAGAGTATAAGTAGATGCAATGAACGCATTGGAGAAAACAGCTCCAACAGAAGTAGAATACAGTGTAGGCAACGAGGAAGGTGAGCTGTGGTTAGATTTTGAATGTAGTTTGTAGTTCAAACTCCCAGGACTGAGTAAAATCTCCTGTTGTGACATGTATATTTCATGGAAGTGACTCTAAAACAAAGACTAACACTGTTCAGGCTGTACTGTAGTCTAACACAGAGGTTCTCAAACATTTAGACTCTATACTCTTAGAACTTGAGGACCTACAAGGGCTTTTGTTTATAAGGATTAGATACATAGATAAATATTTTAAAATGTATTGACTGAGTCATTAGAAGATAATTATAATAAATAAACCCACTACCTGTTAACAGAAATAACATTTTTATATAGGTAAGAGGATGAAGGTGAAAAAATCTTTACCTATTTACTATTAATGCTTTGAAAATTCTGATTTCAGGCCGGGATGTAGCTCAGCAGCACCATGCCTACCTGGCAAGCACAATGTCCTGAGTTCAATTCCCAGTACCCAGAAGAAAAAAATTATAATTTCACAGATTTCCTGAAATGAACTTGATGACCTAAAATGTTCCTTAGGCCACACTTTGAGAACTGTGATTTAAAGGAAAGATGATTCTGTCTGAAAGAGATGTAATCATCAATCCCGTATACTAGAGTCTTAAGATTGTAGGATTCCTTTATCATTTATAACTACCAACTTTGGAAATTTTTAGAAAACTAGACTACTATTTAAAGATTGCTTTAAATTAGGAGCCCATTTCCTTTTAGACCCAGATAGCTTCAATAAGGTTAAACTTGGAACAGCAAAGATTCCTACAGAGGAGAACCAAGTAAGAAAGATAGAAAAAAAAACAACAAAACAAAACAACAACAACAAAAAACAAACAACTGAAAATGAGAGCCACTGATCAATGAGAAGAAAGAAGTGACAGAAAGAAAAGAGGATGTATTTGTAGAGAATAATAAAAATTGCCTTTGGAAGGCTTGGTGACTCATATTCATTACACATTCTGATCTAAAATTCAGCTTTGCTTAGGCAGCACAATTTCAAATGGTGGCCCCCAGGGTTCCCCACGGATGGGACCCAAAGGAGGAGCTGTTCATGTCCAAAGCCATATGTTGGTGTAACATTCATTACTCCACAGGGTGCAAAAATATCCCCTGCCTAAGCTTTTCCAGCTCAAATGCCAGCACTTTATTTCTTGAAGTGAAACGCTGACTTTAATACCATAAGTGTCATAAAATCCACTGTACATATGAGCAAAATGTGAAATAACCTAGTGCCTCCTTGGCCTGGATCAGAAATCCAGAGAGCATAATCAGACAACCTCAAAAGCGAGGGAAGAGAGATAAACATCAGTCCAAACAGAGCTTAGAGCAAAAATAGGTTTTTCTCCCAGAAAATATAATAAATCAGTCAATGACATTCAAAACTAAAACTGCATCGATGTTCAACTTTGGCTGAATGGAGCCACAGGAATCTAAAATATTTCATGGCCTTGAAGGTGACGGGAGAGAAACAGAACAGGTTTTAATGGACCAGGCACTGCTGAATTGTACTCAACGTTAAAGAGCACAAGCTCAACTGCTGCTGATAGTAACGCAGCTTGAAATTTCTGTGCTGGGAAAATAAAGGTTTTTTTGGGGGGGTCCAAAGTTACAGTGACCTCCTGACTCTTCTTGCTGCCGTGGAACTTGGTACAGCATTTGGCACACATCCATTGAGAAGTGTTTTCGAATGAAGCTCATCAAGGCTGGTAGCAAAAATTTAAGTGCCTACATGCTTAGACGTAAAACATGTGCACCCCAAAAGACTGTCATTGGGTTGTATGGAATTAGTTTATTTGTAATCTGGCAACTTCCCTGGTTTTCTTTCTTTTTAATAATGCAAGTGTGAATTGCCCTCGTGTCTTAGAGTTTGAAGTTCCTTCGCAGTGTGGTGTAGGCCTCAGTACAGGCGGAGGGAAGAAAATGGCAGGTTCTCAGGAACAAAGTGAATGCTTGTGACTCACTCACAACTTCCTTGCCCTCGACACCCCTGAAGTTTTTATAGGTTTTAGCGGAGTAATAGACACGTGCCATTCTCTAAGCATGTCTGAAACGTTCCTGAGATTTTTCTAATGGTTACCTCTTCCTTCTATTTGTAGTTTTAATTTAACACAAAATAAAACTTGGGCTGTGGCTGTGTGTAAAGATTTTATGATGACACAGTCATCGGATAAAATCCCACTCTCTGATGCAAACAGAGGCAGACCTGAAGTCCTTAGTCACTGCCCGTGTGGTAGCAGGCCTTTCTTGCTTAGTCTACTAGCACTGGAAGCCTCCAGAGAATGGGCTGGTAGGGCTGCTTGCTGGCAGATCTGTAACATAGGAAGAGATGCTCTGTGACTTAATTCCCTCTCCAAGGTGGTGAGTGTTGTAGTGAAGAAGTTTTAATCATGGGCTTTGCAATCAGAACTATGATTAAATTCCATTCATTTATTGATTTAACAAATATTAAGTGCCTACTATGTGCTGGACTCTAACTGGGATGCCAGAGGGAGAAAACTGTGAAATATGGATGTCTACCTGCTGGGCAGACGCAGCCACTGTCACCTAGGCAACAGGCACAACGCCCAGCCTTAGGCAGCACCACTTTTTGAAGTTACTGCCTTTCAGCAGCAAATCACTGCTCTGTGGGCTGGGTCAAGAACCTAACACATTTTTTCTTTGCCCTCTTAGCAGTACAGATGCTAGAAGGGAAAAGGTCGCTGGAAGGAGAGGGTGAGGAGGAGACTTTCAGCTTCGTGTTTCCATTTCGGATGTTTATTGTAGTTGTTGTTCTCACTATCATCCCAGCAATGGCTTCCTCGGTCTGAAAGAAGTGGCTGGTTCTGTCTTCCAGCTTCTTCGGGGACTTCCGGAGCCAGCCTGTTGGCATGTTCTCAGAAGGACTAGCAGCAGCTGGTTGTGCTGCTCTGCAGAGTCCGAGCAGCAGCTCTGTGGGACTCTCACGACTTCTGATCCAGGATAATTCCAACCTCTGCCTCACAAAGCAGCTGCTCTCGGGCTGTGCACTGAGGGGACCTAGGGGACCCCTTTTGCCCATTCAGCCCCTCACCATCTGCGAAATCAATGCCCTGCCTTACATCTCATGTTTTGCTTTGTCAGTTAAACTGTGCTGTGCACACGCCATCCCGATTTATCTTAGGATATTTAAGATATACAACAAGCATGCTTGGGATATTAACTGCTCATGAAGCACAGTGTTTTGGCATATTCACAATTTCCAACAATGATAAAAAAGCAAGTGAATATTTTTGGTTGCATATTTTTCATGATTTCCATTTGTGTCATGAAATGTATACAAGGGCTAGTTTTTTTCTTAAATGTCTGTTTAGACCGGTTGGCAAAATAATTTCTTGACCTCTTATTGATGAAAAATGTGATATTGTAAGTCCGTATTATTTTTTCCTTTTCATTTTGACTTGGGAATCAGACTTCTGCTCACTATCATTTTCAAATTCTTTTCTACTAGTTCATTTTAGTTTGGTCATCTCCTTATATGTTGTAGATTAAATTAACCAGAATGTGTACGGGTTCTCTCATAAAGAATGCCCTTAACATCAATGGCTTATATACACACATCCACTTTTAAGCCCTGTCCTTATAACTTACTGATACCAATTTCTAAGTACAGAATAAAGTTTTTCTTCAATGCAATCTCGAATGCAGTACACAGCACTTTAGAAAACCAAATTTATTTAAATAAGATCAATGTCTTCCCCACTGAAACTGACATGCTATCCCAATTCTGCCAGATGCTTAATAATCTCCAACTATGAAATTATCTATCCATTGTCAAGTATTGTCTGTTTGCTATGCTCGCTTAAACTTATTTTAATGTTCTAATAAATGAAGGTTTGACAACAGGGGAAATATCCATGTTTATAGACAATGGGAAAATTTTTAAAGTATACAAGTTTCAGTTTCACTTAATTTTAAAGAGGTACAAGCAAGATGCCTACGACATAAGACAGATTGTCAGCTTGATGGCTTGGGGACCACCTGAGGGATTAGTAAGCACACTTCTGCCTGTATCTTGGTGGGAAAGAAAGGCATGGCTTATGGCCTATATGTGATCCCTCATTCCTTCCTCTCTGGCACTGTTCCCCTGCGCTGCCTGCTGGCCCATGACTTAAGCAGCTTTGCTCTGTTGAGCCCTTCTACCATGATGTTTCTATCTTAGAGCCAGCTGACCATGGAGTACATCCTCTGAAGCCATAAGACACATAAGCTGCTTCCTCCTTTAAGTTGTAGGTGTCAGGTATCGCGTCTGAGCAACAGGAAAGCTGGCTCATTCAATGCCTCTAAGGGAAAGACTATAATGAGTTTAATTAATAACGATGAACCGTCATTTAATAAGTCTCTGTAAAGCTTTTATGTTTTGCAATGGTTCCCCAAAAGTAGAAAGAGAGTCATTTTAATGACTTGGTAATGCGCACTTTTGTAAGTGAGACTTTTCAATTTCTTGCTGTCAACAAAATCGGAGAGGATCCTTTGAATTGTTAGATGAAATATCATGAAAAAATAATTGTTGATGATAGATCACTGTGTGAGTTTTGGCATCTAATTAGAAGATCAGAATCCAAATAACTATTAGAACCAAATTCCATTTATTTCCATTGAATTCATCCTTAGCACTTATATGCATTAAAAGATAATTAGGATCGAAGTGACACTTAATCCTGCTTTATTTCAGCACTTAAAAATATTCATCTAAGCATATCTGAGCTGGGGGCGGGGGGACAAATGATTGCATTAAGAGGTTGGACTCTCCGTAGCATTTTATTTGTTTTGTCCAATAACTACATTTCAAAATTTGAAACATAGATTTATTTAATCAATTATGCATGACTAATCATTGTTTAAGAAAATAGTTTTCTACTTAAAGCTTCATCTTTACAAGAGAAATGTTTCCTCATCTAATCCAATTCAAAATTTATTTGCAGCAGATCTATGTTAAAGGGTGAAAATGTTTTCAAGAAAACGCTATTATCATAGGGTCAAATTATGTGAAGGAGGAGGGGTGGAAAACGTCACAGGGGCAAAGTATTGTGTGAAGTGCTCAGTCACCCAAGAGCACTTGAGGACATCATCCAAGTAGGCGACGGTGGGTACCGAGACATTTCGGTATTTAGATTCCATCGCACTCACTTTAAAATGCAACGAAACACTTGCTGCTTATAAATGCTGGAAATTACGTCTTCGCAACTGTTTAAACTAATACTGAAATGGCTTAGATAGCCAAAGTTATCTAGAGGGGTGTCTGAGCAGGAAAGTCTGAAAACCACTGACTATCAGAGGGTGATCAATTCCCTGATCACCTAGAAAGGGGGGTCACTGAGGGCTTAAGAAAAACAAGATGATAGAGATTTGCATAATGTCAGAGTATATGGGGGTAGAACGGAGACAAAGACACTCCGAGCTCGTCATTATTTTTTGGGTACACACAGAGATTGGAGGGAGCATCGGGGAATTTAGGGGGTCAGCACTGTTTCTATGTGATTCGAATCTTATTCTGATGAGGGTGGAAAGGAGAGCATTCCTATGGCAGTAGGTGGGACGAGTTAAGCTGATTGAGGAATTTTTCCCTCCACAGGAGGAACCTTTCTATTCTCAAAGAACCAGGGTATCTTCAGCTTATGTACCCTTGTCCTTGAGCTGATGGTATCATGGGACCACTGAGGCCTCAACTTGTGACTGGAGGCAAAACAGAGTTATGTTCCCACATGCCATAGCCCTGCCAAGGCAACGCTGGGCCTTAGACAGCTATAATCAGTTACACTTTGATTATGAAATGATTTTCTTCCAAAATTTATGTAGAACGGCTCTTGCCATTGACACAGATCTACTAGCAAGTAGCTAGTTTAAAATAACGAATTCATTATTTTTTAAATGAGAAATGCTACCTGTACATACTCAAGGAGATCCTGCATTCAACAGTAGGGGACTTTTTTCTTTTAAAAAAAAATTTATTAGTACATGTTTGTAGTACATAATGATTACATTCCTTGTGGGGAGTTGGTGCTTGTACATAACACAGCTTACTGCTTTTTTCATTCCCTTTCTCCCTTCTCTATCTCCTTCTTTCCTTATCCCTGTATTTAAAAACATTTTAATTGATTAGTATGTGTATGTGGTACATAATACTTACATTCCTTGTGGGAAACTGGTTGATGTGCATAACACATCCCAATTCTTTTTACCTCTTATCCTTCTCTCCCTCCCTACTCTCTTCATCTCTTGATCCCCTTCCTATCTTAGAATGATCTATCATCCTGTTTCCCATTATGTATTTTTTATTTTGCTCTTTATTTTTACTCTGCGTGTCTCATATAAGAGAAGTTACGTGTTATTTAAGCTTGAGTGTCTGATTTATTTCACTTAACATTATGGTCTCAAGGTGCATCCATTTTCCTACAAATGATTCAAGCCTATCATTCCTTATTGCAGAGTAGTGCTCCATGGGGTGTAAATGCCACTTTTTAAAATTCATTCAACTCTTGGTGATACATGGGCTGATGCTCAGATGTAGCTATTATGAATTGTGCTGCCATAAACATGGGTATGCACGTATGCAATGTATTGTCTTTAACTCTTTGGGGAAGTTACCTGGAAGGGGAACAGCTGGTTCAGATGAATTTATAGTTTTATTCTTTTGGGGAATCTCCATACTGATTTCCACACTGGTTGTACTAGTTGACACTCCCACCAACAAGGGAGAGGATTCTGTTTACCCCAGGAGCCTCCCCAGCACTTGCTATTATTTGATTTCTTGGCGATAGCCATTCTTTCTTGGAGTAAAATGAACTCTCACTCTTTCCATTTGCATTAAACTAGTGGCAAGCTCTGTTTCATCCTTTGTCCTTCTTCTGTGAAGGGTCTGTTCATTTCACTTGTCCACTTTTTGACTGAGTCTTTTATTTGAGGAATCTAATTTGTTTGAGTTCTTCATATATTCTCGATATGAGTTCTCTGAGGAATTGCTGACAACTTTTACCAGGATTCCTTAGTGTTCCTTAGTTAATTATATTATTATGTCAATAATTGTAAAACTACATTCAATATTTGTCTTACATATACATTGCAATAATTTTATAACTAACATTATTTGCATTGTATTTTTATTTTATTTATGTATTTATTTATTGCTGCCGGCGATTGAACTCAGGTCCTTGTGCTTTGTACTTTTAACACCATACATGATGTTCTTTTCTTGTGCCCTATGATTACCCTATAGGTCACCATCTTGGTGTACTATTTTAGTCTAATTCAGTAGTATCTTGTACTTTGTTTGGCATGCAGAAAATAGCAAATGAATGTTGAGTCTAATTAAAGTAAATTACAAAGCACAACCAGTCTTTTATGTTCTACTCTAAGAGGTTTTCAGCCTCAAGACATTAATTTAATTCTACAAAGAAGTATGGAAAATTGGTGCTTGATTCCATAACTGCCATGACTTAATTAGCATCTCCAGCCTAACCAGGGTTAGCTGGCTAAGAGAGACACACTGCTTACCTGTCACTTTTTGTTTTGTGATAGACCTGAAAGACCATGGACACTTAGCTCTCAATGGGACTTTCCAAGTATTCAAGGGTTTGTACACTGCTGAACCGAAACTTGAACCATGTAAATTCATGCCTGAATTTATAGATTTTAGACAGAGCAACGGATTATAAACTCATGATTATTCTATAGAGACATAAAGCTCTTCACAATGTAAACTGCATTGGACAAAAACAAAATTAATTTTTCAAATGTTACTGAAATGTAATTAGCAGCATATCCTTAATGGGTTATGAACACTCACAAACTTCTTTTCATTTGAAAAGACGAAGCAAAAATGCAAACAGTTCCACTACTTTTTGTTTGTTTGCAAATGTGCTTAGTATAGGTTCTGTCAGGCTTGTTCATAGACCCCAACTTGAATCATTCCATGTAAGTAAACTGTCAGCACACTTGCTCATATTGTCTACAAAGAGTAAACATATCTTTGAAGCTGCTATTCTACAGGATTTTTTTCATTTTCTGCTTCCAACCTCATACTTTTGCCTTGAAATTGATTCCAAGGAAGCATCCTGAAAACACACCCCTGGAAAGTGTACAGTTCAGGTTTCTAAAATGTAAGCAGTCTCTATGCTTTGAGATTCGGCATGGCCTACCAGAAGTAGCCTGTGACCAATGCTACTGTGCTTTTCATTTACACTTTTACAACTGTCAATATCATGTCACCAATGGGGACATTGACAGGTGATTGAATACATGTCAAGGTGTCTGTTCTGTTAGCTGCATATCCAGTGTTAACTCTGACTTTCCTAAAATAGCCAAGAAAGAAATCAGAAGGAAGGGAGCGTGAATTAGTCCAGCGGCTGAGTTATCTTGTAAGAATGATAGGCCTAGAGTTTTAAAAAGTTTGGATTTGACTTCATCCTTGCATGTGCTATCTGGAAAAATTTTTCTTTAAAATATCATCATAAATGCTTTCACTTCCCCAGTGTTGTAAATATATTGAATCTTGTATGAGTTCCCACTCTGCTCATGCTTTCTGTAAGCACATATTGCAGAATTTGTTAGAAGATCATGTAAACACTATTTCTAGATATAGGAATATAAAACTCTTTTTTTTACAGATATATATTAATGGCTTTGAATTCACGTATAACCAGGAATAGGATTCCTCCTGCAATTTACACAGCCTCTTGATGGTTTGTTTCTACAAGCACCTCTCTTGTTAGCCACATTATTTTATTAGGCAGTTCGGAAACAGTCACACACATCTTCAGTAAGAATGGATTTCAAAGTCGAAAGTTCAGAACGATTCAGTGAATCTACTTGCAAAGCTGCAAAGTAACAGGAATCATTCGAAAGACTCAGGCTTTGCCTGGGAGGGACGCGGAGTGGCGCCCTCTGCAGGTGACTGTGGAATAGCAGTACGCTGTATCCCTGAGGGGCTGTGTCTGCGTCTTCCGTGTCCCCATCACAGGAGTCAATCCTGACCGCGGACCCTTGACATTCAGGTCTTAACCACATCGATGCTCTGGGAGCGGTTTAAGCTGCTCATCCACCGAGATGAGTTTTGAGGTGCTTGAGACTGCTCGGGAGAAAGCTATTTCATGGGCATTGATCACCGCATCAGTGAAGAGCAGCACGTGTGGCAGCAGGGGTCAGAACGGTTAATGGTGTGCTCTGCTCGGAGGGGAAGGGGCGATAAATTAGAGAGCACTTGATAGTGGCGTCACTGGAGGTGGTGTGGGACTGACAGGTCTGGGGTGAGGGAGGAGCTTGTGCCACTGCCAACAACCCGCCTAAATCCTCCAGCTCTCTGCACAGGATGCTGCCCACTCTGGGGGCCAGTGTCTTGGGTTAGCCTTGGCTCTGGTCCTAGCACGAGGCTGTGCCTCCTTTCCTTCTCGGCCGGGCTGTTATTTGCCCATGGAGTGCACACCGCAGGTGAGAGTTTGAGGGATGTGTTGGTGACCCCAGGCACCCGAGTATCACGCAGGCTTACATTTAGCCTGTGTAGATCTCCTCGCTGGGCAGGCTGGTCCCCCTCCTCTAACGCAGTGCTCCCTGTTGCTATGGAGCCGAAATGCCATTCAAATTCACAAAAGTCTCCAGGTTTCACCGTCAGTCTCCACCTGGATGCTTCTCCTAATTTCAGGGTATTTAAGGACCGTGAAGCACAGAGGGTCCAATCTCTTCGGCGATTTCCCTGGACTTTCTCAACTCATTCTATTTTGTCCCCTAGATAGAAGACTGTGAGTCCTCCTGGACCGCTCCCTCTCTATATCCAGCCTTACCTAATTATCTCTTGATTCTTGAAATCCTCCTGACAACGGACAGCCTTGCCCTAGTTCGGAACCTTATTTCAGTGTCTCTCCACCTCCTGATATGTTCATCGAAACCCTTTTTGGCACAGTTGCCAGTGTGATAGGTTTTGTTCAAATATAGCCATGCAAATTCTTTATTTAAATGCTTTAGTTGCATTTTTCTAACAATTCTCTACAAGGTGGGTTTCACAATCCTTACCAGGATGTAGCTCTCGCCACCAGCTGCTTCCTGCCCACCCTCGCAGTACATCTCTGTGTTTGCCACCCTCTGTCCTGGACCTTGTGGGCAGCAGCAACTCATGGCTTGTGATTCCCTCTACATACAGCCTGATGCCTGTTTCCGTGCTCCTTCTTGTCCTATACCCTGTCCTCAGCTTCCTTCTGTTCTTACCACTCCTGAACTTGCATCTACCTCTGTGAACTCCTCTGCGACAGTCGCCAGGAACCCTCTGGACACCTAGTGAGTTAGACATTCTTCCTCCAAGCTCCCAGAGGGCTCCAGCATCCTCCGTCACTGCTTTCTATTCTCTTGTTAGAATTGTCTCCTCGGATTCGTCCCTCACCTTCTAGACTTAGACTCTGAGTTCCTTGAAGTTTTGAAAGGTATCCTTTTCAAATTCTTGTTTTATTGTCTAGTATGAGGCGATTATAAGTGAGAAAGATAATTAAAGCAGTGACATGTAAGTCTCCAACATGAGATAAGATAGTTTATCTCATGTAATGCTCACAACTACTCTACAAGGTGGTTCTTTTATGCCCTTTTTACAATGAAGACTCAGATTCAGAGACAGAGACAGAGAGGGAGAGAATATCAAGTTACCTGGCCAGTGAGTGGCAGAATTAGGATTGGCTCTCCCTTTGACTGCAGATCACACACACTCTGTCTCTGCCAGGACATATGAGGTCCCCGTGGGAAGTTCTCTGCTTTCTCAGTTATAAAGTTGGCATGTGACGAAAGGTAGCACAGTGCCCGGCTGGTCCCCACTCTGGAGACGGTGCAGCTGCCTGCCTTTCTGCCTTGTTCACTCAGGTCAGTCCTATGGCCACGGACACTGACAAACACTAAATAAACTTACTTACTGTAAGTATAAATGGTGCACAGACCAAAGAATGGCATCAAGAAGAAGCCATCAGATTTCGGTGATGCAAGAAAGCCAAAGGCATTCAGGACAGAAGCTCCAACAAGCGCTGGTTTATTCAGAGTTATTTTTTTCCCCTGTGATTTGTGGATTTACCACTATCAAGAATCCTTCATTATAAAATTAAGTCTACAATAACAAATAACTACAAACTTTATTTTGAAAGAAACAAAAATCTATGGAGTCAAGAGTGTGCTAGAAAATGGAGAAACTATGAACATTTTATCTTAAGAATCATCACAGTATAGTGTCAGTGTTACACTGATGGAATCTGAGCATATTTCAGAGCGAAATTTCTGTGACCTACATTAGCACCTGTCACTCTGACAGCTGCAACCATTCCCAGAGCTTCTCATCTTCATGTGGGGTCTAAGCCAGCCCATCAGTCAGCAGCAGATTGAAATCCTCCATAATGCAGGCAAATAGACTTCATTTAATTGTGGAAATTCAACATATATTTATTGAACATCTGTTTTAAGACCTGAGCTGGCCAGCGGATGATAGAAAGATAGTATAGCTCTTTCTCAAGGCTCTTACAAGATAGTCACAGGCTAAAAGGTAAATCAGGCTACAAGGTTTTATATGGGAATTGAGTGTCACAGACAAAGGATGGTACAAATTTCTCTTATTTGGCTTTATATTTATTTAGACCACTATTTTCTGAAGCCATACTATATAAAAATATGTATAAATATATATCTGTGGGGGGAAATATCTCTACTTGTTGTTATTGTGATTGTACTCATCTTCCCACTAATATTTTAAGTTCAACAAGGTCCAGAATTTGGTGTGTCTGAATCAACAATGCATCCACATGGGCTGGGGATTTGGCTCAGTGGTTCCACTGCCTGCCTCGCAAGTGTGAGGGCCAGAGTTAGTACCAGTCCCAAAAACAAACAAACAACAATGTATCCATAGCAACGACAACTGTGTGTAGCACGTAGTAGATGGTCACAAATATTTATTGAATGCATAAGGTAATTTGGAGATGAGAAGAATTACTATAAACGGATGAAAGAGCCGAGGGGATTTAATGTACTTCTTGGTGAATAAAGGTAGTTTAGGTAAAAGTGAAGAGGCATCTCAGGAACGAATTAGAAAGGCAAAGATGTGGGACCTACTTAGACCTACTTAGTAGTGTTACCTGTTGTGATTATTTAGCCAGAGAATTAACTGGAACCAAGGTGAACAAGTAAAGTGTTTCCTTGGAAACTCAGGCACTAGAACTATTTGAAAGTTACTGACTTCTGTCAAAGCAGTCTCTGTATCTCCAAATACGTGGACAACTGTCTATGTTTGCAATCGCGCCTGCTTGCAGCTGCTGGGGTCTGCCTGTTCATGGTCTTGCCCACAGCAAACAGCTAACATGGCCCATGTGGGTGGCCCGTCGGTCCTGATGGGACAAAATGTTGCACTCCACTGAAAATGACATTTGGCAACCAATATTTCCAGGGAAATCTTTCAGAGCAAATGCACTAGCTCTTTAGGGGTGTTTTAAGTCTTATAATGCCCCCCACTACACTGTCAGGGTAGAAGATTCAACTTTTGATTTTTCTCAGAAAGCCCCAGACTGATCAATAATCAATGATTCAGAGTTCAAAATCCCAATTTCCCCCTTCCAGTCCCCAGTTAAGTCTACATGAAGACGCAGGCACAGGGTGGGCAGAGTGATTTTGTCTTTATGGAAGCATAGTGGGGATGCACTTTTACTATTTCCATTTCTGATAGCCACTGAATTAAAATAATATGAAGGAATACTCAATTATCCCACTAAGGATGTTCATTCTTCCACAGTAACCTCTGAGGCATAACTGCCCCTGCTGTACCTTACTGCCTTGACAAATTACGGCATCAAGAACATGCTTATTCCCTAAAAAACTCTCCCTCCACGCAGTGCTGGGAGTTTAAAGTGAGAAACAGCTGCCTGGAACACTCTCTAACTAAACACTCAGCATCCTAGCAACAATGGAAATGATTCTCATGGAAGAGAAAGAATCTTTCCCTTGCAAAATTTAGACTTGGCTCTTAACATTTCAGTCATTTCGTGTAGATCCATAGCCAGCCTGCAAAACAGATGATGGACCTGGGTTGGGAAATATTACACTACCCTGTGTTCACCACCAGGGGCTCTATGATTTAGAAGCCCCCTTCTCCTGCACAGGTGGTGCATGTGGCTATGGAGACTGTTGGGAGGAGACTGCTCTTAACACAGCTGAGTTAGGTATGGCTTTTACCCTTTTATCACCTCCAAGAGTCATGTGCCCTTCATGTCACCCACAGTGACATTCATTATGCAGTAATGCCTCGGTGCATGAATGCTTCTGTTTGCAAACAATTCAGTTCACAAATAGAAGCTTTTGGCAAAATTTTGCTTGCATTCCCAGACTCTACATCCAGTGATGAGCACGACCACCGCTGCCTTCCCCAGAATTGTGGCACAAATTAAGCTCATGAACTGAGCTACCACTGTATTTGAAATCATAACCCCTGAGGTAAAAATGCTAGTTCAAAGTAGTTGCATAAGAATTTACCAAGAAAGCATGTAAGTAATTAGCTTTGGCAAAGAGAAGCCTGTGTATGAGGAGGTATAGATTGGAAGGGTAAATCACATGACCCACTGGGTTGGGAGAAGAATTTATTAGCATATATTTAAATTATTATGGTATTTTTATTTTTTCTAATGTTGTATCTTTTATTATATACTTATGTTATTGTAGCACCATGAGGACATAACTTGTGACTATAGACCAATACATGTATTGAAGTATGATCTTGAAAGATTTTACCAATGGGATATGAGAACCTGTTCATTTACCTCTCACTACAGAAAAATTAGTTTGCCGTCAGGAGTTCAGATGAATCCATAGCCAAAGAGAGAGGCATAAAGATAGAATGGAGTCTTAAAAACCTATCTGCACTTGGTTCAAATCCCAGCTCAACCACTTCTGTGGTTTGAAGGGTCTGTGTTAGGGGACTGGCCTTATGTGTGGCGATGCTAGGGAGGCTGGGCCTAGTGGAGGGTTTGTAGGTCAACTGGAGGCTGCCCTCTGAAGGGACTGTGGGACACCAGTTCCTCTCAGGGCTCATGTTTGCCAATGCATTTCAGTCCTTCTACACGTCCTCCTACTTACTTGTCATAGTACGGTGCAATGAAGCCAAGGAGGCCCCCATCAGAGCTGAGCAGAGACCAGTGCCTTGCCCTTGGACCTCCAAAACCATGAGCTAGATAAACCTCTTCTCTGTATGAAGGTAGCCTGCCCCAGGTATTTCATTATAGCAACAAACAATGAAAAGATGAATTCAACCACTTTACCACTGTGGCCATCTAAGACCAGTTTACAGCTCTGAGCATCATTTTTTTCTCTCCTGTAGAAAAGGGATAATAATTCCATTAATTTAAATGGAGTAATATATTTAGGTCAGGATCTTTGGCACAGTTAAACGTATCATTTGTAAAATCCACCATTCAAGTTGTTAATCAACTTGTGACATTTTCATCTGTCCATATAATACGGTTTTTGCATTAAAATGTAAACAATATCTAATCCCCAGGACTTAGAAAGAGGTACTAGATTTTCTTGTCCTTTTTGACTCTTGGGCCGTTATGCCTACATCCTGCCTTTATTACATCATGTGCTGAGAGAGGGGTTTCCTTGATTTTTGTCTCCAGCAGTCTGTGTTGGGCTCGCCCATGGCTGCTTTAATGCATGTCCATACTCACATTACAGGAGTCACTAAGAAAGGAAAATTCACCTCACATTGTGTGCTAAAGATAATGGAAACTTGAATATTAGAAGTTTTCCAGAGAGAAAATTTCTTAATTACTTGGTTTTGAGTAAAATGAAGGTAAACAGAAGTGATTCTGAAATGAGCCTTGTGATTGTGTTTTCCCGAAAATAGTGTAGGAGTCTGACAATTAGGAAGCAATTTCATGCAGTTCTCCTGCATTTGTCTGAGTCTGGGATAGCTTGCAATCCAACTAATAAACAGGGGAGTCACCTCACACATACATTTGGAAAATGATGTATGAGAATAGAGTTTATAGAGAACAAATCACATTAGATCACTCTAAAACTTTTTACCAGGCCAGTTAGTCAACAACTGCTATAGACATAATGGGTCTGATTTCAGAGAAGCAGTTACAGCATTTTTTGAGGCAACTCTGTAGCCAGTACAGGAGTGGTCCTGGTCATACCATGCATAAAATGTAAGATTATAATCAGGTCTAAACAGGACATAAATTATTATGTAGCAGTGCTTTGAATGATGGTTTGCAAGGCAATGGTTAATGTTGTAATATTTCTGCACAATAGGGAAATTCATTTCTAGTTTGACTATTAGAAGGAAGTGATTCTTCTAATTTTAGTATTTAAGGTGTTCCTCAAATTACTTACAGGTTTCAGAAAGCTCTGCTTCAGAAAAAATATGAACACTGGGAAAAAAACGCAGACACATAGACAATTGAGAGCCAAAGAAACCCCAACATAAATAAACTGTGGTATCTCCAGACAATGTACTCAGCACTAAAAAAGAAATGAGCGATCAAGCCAGGGGGAAACTTAGAGGAATGTTGAGTATTACCAAGTTGCAGACGCACTCATAAGATTGTATCTGTATGGTTCCCACTTGATGGCATTCCCAAAAGATCAACACTGTGGATAAAGTGAGAAGAACGATGGTTGCTGGGAGTTTGGGAGCGCATGAATGCATAGGGAGAACTCAGGACATTTTTAGGGCAGGAAAACTCTCTTTAAAACACTACCATGTGGATAAAGGTCAGAATGCATTGGTCTACACCCTTAGCATGTATACAGAAATGGATCTGCCATTGACCTACTCAACACCAAGAGTGAACCCAGTGAAATCATATAGAGTTTGAGTAATCGTGACATGTAAAAAATGTACCATTCTGGAGGAGGATGTGGGAAAAGAAGATATATGGGATATCTCTGTTCCATCTGCTCAAGTTTACTGTGATTAGAAAACTGCTCTAAAATATAAAGTTCATTTAGAAAAAAAGGAAATACATATAAACAAAAACAAGTACAAAGTGGCATCATGATGCAATCATTTTGTTATGAGTATAGCAGAGGGTCAGTTCTTCCATAGAAATCAATGGACAAAAAGTAGTTCCTACGGTTAAAGGCTGAGAAAAAGACCATCACCATTTTTCTAATTAGCAGTCAGTGTCTTAAGGAGTGGCGTGCTATGGGAGGGGGATTAGGGGGAAGGGATAAAATAAAATAAAATTTATTTTTAAAATCAATAAAATTTTTTCAAAGAAAAAAATGTGATACCATAGAAGTAAACAACCCCAAGTTCATAGATAAAGTAATTTGGAAGTGATGAGTTTGAAAGTGTTTGTGTTTCCTTTGCAAAAATACTTCATTTTAAACATTTAAAATGCTTTGAAACAATTTTAGATTTACATAAGATTTGCAAGATAGTACAGAGAGTACCATATTCTCTCCCCCCAGCTTCCTCTAATGCTAAGATGTTATATAACCATGATCTCTTACTGAAACTATGACAGGAATACTGGTATAATACTGTTACGTAATGTACAGACCTTATTTAAATTTCACCAGCTTTTCAACTAATAGCCTTCTTTTGTTCCAGGACCCAGTCCAGGACACCATGGTTTATTTAGTTGTCAGGTCTCCTTATTTCTCTCTGACCTGTGATTATTTCTTAGATTGGCCTTAATTTTTTCAGAGCCTAAATGATTCACTGAATTGTTAGTGTAGTTTTAGTTAGCTACGTTATAGGTTCATAATCTTAGTAAAGTACAATACCTGGAGAGTATGATCAATGTGTACAGGTGGAAGTTTCCAGTGACATACACATGAGGACCTGTCAGTGGTATTTACCCTTTAATAATTTTATTCACAATTTTAAAAAGATGATTTCTGTCATGAAAATTATATTGGCAGGCAATAAAGATCTGAGAGTATAACACATAGGTTGGATAATAGTCCAGAACCACAGGGACTGTGGTAGAGAAATATAACAGCATAGTTTTGTAAGGAAGCATGTATTACCAGACATTTGTGTACTGGACACCACCTCCATTAATCTACCACCTGTGGAAGTGATTTCACAGAGAGCGTGCTAAAGGTACGGCCAGGGTGTGTAGGTTATCGGGGCTCCTTTAGTGAACAGAATGGCCACCCTGGAGCTTGATGAGATATAATCTGGAGGTTGGGTTCAGTTTAGAAGCCTGAGGAGTTCTCCATGTGAGAAAGATAAGGTTATTTCCAGAGATCCACCAGTCGAAAATCAGATAACTAGTCTAAAACACCAAGTGATTATAATAAAATAAATTTCAAGGGAGAGTGTGATATTGCCAATAGCTACTGTCTAGGGAGGTGTGGAGAGGACGCAGGAAGGAGAGACCAGGCCAAGCCCTGCAGGTTCACCTCAGGTGGCCCCTCAGGCCTTGTTTGGCTGGGGGTTTTCATAAGTTCCTGGGTTCGAAGCCAGTCTGGAGTAAAGGCAAGGGTGACAGCAGATACAATATGACCCAATGATGTGATTTGACGCCCAAAACCTACTTGGCTTACTCCACCTGTGTAGACATAGTGTATGTAGCTCACAAAAGCTGGCAGTCTCATTTGTATCTACACAGATCAGCCTTATCTGAAGTTCTGTGGTCAAAAACTCTGGGCATCGAATCACTAAGCATTTTAAGGAACATGAACTGAGTGATCAGAGGCTCTAAGCAACGCTACGTGAGGAGTGTGTGAAAAGATCCAACGTTTCACCTGGCAAAAAGGAGTGGGATCCGAATATCTGAAGAGCTCTCCATCTTGGGAAAGCATATTTACATATACGTAGATTGGTAGGCACTACAGAAAGACAGAGTTCTAGCTGCACGTGCAGAAGAGCATTTAGTTATTAGAGCGCGCTAAGAGTGGAGCTGGCTACCTCAGGCTGTCCAGTGGAAGCAGGATAAACACTGGGAAGAAACGCTGGCCGGAAGACTGATTTCAGTCTGTTATGCTGTGACACGTGCTCCAAATGTGACTGAGATCCTCCTCAGCTGGGCACTAACAAAGTGCTGTCGGGGTAATGTAATGCAGCCTCACATCACTGAGCCGAGCAAGCCCAGGGCAGCAATGTGGACTCCTTGTCTGCTTGGTTCAGGCTCCTCTTGGGTCAGTTTGACCATGTGTTCTGACTTGGAAGCACATGTGGTGGCATGCTTCCCAATCTTTGTGATTTTTAACTCAATAACCTTAAACTTTCTCATACTCCCATTAAATTAACTTCATCCTTTTTTTTTTTTCCTCTATAGGCATTTAAGATTTGTAAAGCCAAGTTGCTGTTTTTCTATTACATTTTTTTTATGGTCTTGTTACCCACTTGCAGATGGAACTGTCTGAATTAAGACAGCAACTGGGTTTAGCGATGGTTCACAATCCTGAATGCACAGCATCATCAGCTGCAGACCCTTAAAAATGTCAGACTCCGAAGGCCCACATCGTGTGTCCAAGGAGCACGACCGATGACACTGTGTGCTAACAAGCTACTTTTCAGCCAAGTGAGAAGCTGTGATTTGGAATCGTTAGGCAGATGATCTCTGGCTTCACAATTCTGTGATGCCACCTACCTTCCCTGCCATCGGCTAAGATGAGACATACTCTATCTTCGAAATAGGAAGGCCACAAAATAAGTGCTTCAACGTCCACATCGTCAGCCACAGTGAATTGTAGGCATCGAGCACTGTGTGCGTGTTAGAGCCAGGGACAGTTTGAGAGATAAGCATCTGTAGCGGAAACAGCCTTGAAGTCGCAGAAGTGTTCATGTCACTAAATTGTAGCTCTCATGGAACATTGTGTTTATTGGGCCAATATAATACACAAGTTCATCTTTCAGCTGGACCGTCTGAAACGTAAATAGATGAGGACCGTTCTGATGCCAGGCTGTAAATTCTGTCCACGGCAGTGAAGTCCACATCAGCACAGCATTCTGGTGGCATTGAAACCTTTGCTTGTTAGTAGGCTAGGAAGCGGGGGTGGGTTAGCACGGAGCCGTGTTGACGCCGCAGCTGGTCACAGGTCTGGGACTTGCTCAAGTCGATTTTATAACCATTCATCCCAATGCTCTGCCATAATATTGACTCCAAAGGCCACTTAGGTGACATCTATTCCCGGTCTCAATCTTGTCTATCCCTTCAGTAAAGGTAACTTCCATGACGACTGCCCTAACTGACAATTTTAAGCAGGCAAATCTTGAACTTTCCACAGTAACTGGGGACCCAACTTTTGAGAAAGTTATCTGTAAGAGTGAAATGTTTCCTCAGTCTTGTAGTAAGGTATAACTAGGCAGCTGAGCGATGGGCCGACTGCTCTTGACTCTTGATAAGAGAAAGGTCAGGAGGTTTGAAAAAGTAAGAAATACCTGACGTGAAGCTGTACCTCAGTACATTCAGCAAATCATAGGATATTTATAACCCATCCCTGGTTGTCTCGTGGGCAGCATGGTTATTGTGACAGAATGGAGACTCCCCCCTCCCCCCTGTAAACCAGGGTCTAGCAAAACAAATTCAAAACAGGATCCTTAACTCACACATCAAAGGTAAAAAAGAATTCCTCTGAAACATTTCCTCAAGACGACGAGGCCTGTGCAACAATCACCCGCCAAAGAATTAAAATCACATCAGGACAGTGAGCGATACGACTTGCCGCTGAGAACACTGTACTCAGGGTCAGCGCCAAAGACCGTGACTTCATGGTCCTGCCATCTTTATAAAATGAATCAAATGGAGAGTACATCTCCAGTCCTCTTCCAGAATAATGTGCGTATGAAATCACTTCACTGGATACATTTCTAAAGGTGAGACAGAGTTGAAGAGTCATCCAGAGAAGTGGAAATTAACAACAAAATGGGAAAAGCAAAAAGAGTGAAAAGAAGGTGTGGTAAATACAGAGTGTTTACTGATTTCTAAATCCTTTCAACTGAGCAAGACTGAGTTCGGACTTTCATGAGTTTCTGGGTTACTTTTTCATTTCCTTTTTTCTTGAGAAACAAGGATCTCACCATGTTGCCCAGGCTGGCCTTGAACTCCTGGGCCCATGCAACCCTGTTGCCTCAGCCTCTGAACAGCTGGATACGGATGAGCACCACTGTGCTTTAGGCTATTTCTTAAATGAACAAATTAAAGATTTTTGCAGCAAGGTTCTTGAAAATATAAGCAAGAAATTAGAGTAAAGGAAGAATTAAGAAAGTAAAAAGAGAAGTAACAGAAGATAGGGAAGGAGAGAGAGGGGAGTGTTTCCTACATCTGTACCATATTAGGTACCTTGCTTATTATATTTAGTATATTATATACAGCAACTTCGTTACCAACATCATTAGAAAATAGCCTCATTTTCTAAGAAAATCACATTAGACATCACAATATGTTTTTAATTTCATTGCTCTATCCCAAGTCCCCACTCTTGTGGCTAATTTTCTAGAGTTGTGCCATACACCTAGCTCAGAAGGTGCTCAAGAAACTGGAAGAGCATGAGGCGTTGTTTCCTTTTTATTTATTTCATCTCTGAGTAAGCATTATACACACATGTGTTTTGGATTGTGCCCCTATCGCTCAAGTCCATGTATTGAAGCCTTCAGCCCCAGTGTGACTGTATTTGGAGGTAGGGACTCTAAGGGGATAATTAGGTTCACCGCAGTTGTAAGCATGGGGCCCTAATCTGATAGAATCAGTGCCCTCAAGAAAAGGAAGGCACAGGAGCGCATACATGCGCAGGAAAGGCCACGTGAGAACATAAGCAGGTGACCATCTGCAGGCCAGGAAGGCAGCCCCCACTGGAGACCAACACTGCTGGAACTTGGTCTTGGACTTCTGGTCTCCGGAACTTCAGAAAATCAATTTCTGTTATCTAAGCCACCCAGGCAGCATTATTCCATCATAGCAGCCTCAGCTGACTGAAGCATCAGTCAAAAATTTCTCTCCTATTCCTGCCTGTTTCTCAAATGATTGTACCCTTCCCTGCCTTTAAAAGAGCAGGTCGAATATTCCCGGATGGTTTTCTTTCACACACCTGACTAACATATCCATTTATAATAAGGTGGAAACTAACAGGCTGTAGTACAGCTTTGTCCTTTAGACCAGGGCCTTTATATAGGGCCTCAAATGCTTATCCAGTTTTACTCCCACACCGTGGCACATTTCAATTTTTGAATTTTTAAAACTACAGAGTTTAACTATTTTATTTTTCTCCTGGTTATCAGCAGTGATAACCTGTCCGTGTGCTCACCACTAGTATCTGTTCCTCACGTTGCTGATGACCAACTTTGTTCACCTTGTTTATAAAATAGGAATCAGTAAAGTCTAAGTAAAAAACTGGGTGTCGTGGTGCACAGTTACAATCCCAGGACCCTGGGAAGCTGGGGCAGAAGGACGGCAAGGTCAAGCCCAGCCTGGATAATTTAACAAGTTGGTAAGGCTGTAAATGGAAGTGGGGCAGAGCCACTGGTAATGTAGCCCAGTGCGAAGGCCCTGGGTTCAATTTCCACTACTGGAGAAAGGGAGAGAGTGAGCGAGAGAGAGAAAATGAACTAAATGAAAGACAACCGTTTTATTTTTATGCAAGGAATGCACGTGAGCTTTGATTTTTCTTTTGCCTTTATTGTCTAGTGTCTGATGTTTGGCAACTTGAGATTGCCAGAGAAATAATTTCCAGTTAACATTTTGCATTCGTGGTTGACCAACTTTCTATAATTTCAGTCTAGAAAATTGACTTCAGGCAAGTTGATATCCAGACAGAAAGCTATTTTGAGTAAATGTTACAAAGTAGACCAGGAGCCCCCTTTTTTAGCTCTGAATTTTTCCAATGGACATGCATGGGATGTTATCTGGGAAGGGTTTGTCCCAGTGGGGAGTGTTCTAGTGAGGACTAGGATTTGGGGGCCCGCTGGAGCCCTGGACGCCAAGTTTGCTTACTGTTCCAGATCACAGGACAGAAGAACATTGTTCTTCAGTTCTCTTTCCAAGTCAGGAAGGAAAGAGCAACTCCCTTACTCCAAAGCCGTGGAAGGGGGCTCAGAGCATTCTGGTATTGCTTCAGACATCAATGTCACAGAAATCTTGATTTTTCTCAAAGCATTGTGACTGCTAAATTGTCCTCAACAGAAAGCAAATGTCCTTCCTCTGTTACTTCTTCTCTCAAAGATAGGTTACAGTATATTTATCATTTGATAGTCTTAAGAAAACCTTTATGTGTTAGAGTTTTTGATATACCGAAGAATAATAAAATATTTGAAATCTTAAACTTCACTTTCTTCCTATTGGGCCACTTCAGTAAGTAGTGTTGTACATTCGTAAGGACAAAGAAAACTTCTCCGAAGATTCTGAGGAAGGTGGGGCCCTTTTACCGTTCCTCAGGCCTCAGTACTCAATTCGCATCAGGGAATAGATCTCTTTTCTGTGGGAGAAAAACCCAATATTCAAGACATGTCACTGAGTCCAGGGTCTCACGGATCAGCAAATGATACTTAGTACTTATTCTGAAGTCACATAGGGGAACAAACCCTTACTTTAGTGCCTGGGATTCACGAGGAGGGGCTCACCCTCGTAGGTGCTGGGTGCCATGTCTCGGGAGCTCTGTGCAGAACACAAGTTAAGCAGCGCACAGAAGATGACCGCTCATCCTGGCTGGAGACGATTGTGAGCGTGTGAGACATTTTGGTCTGTGTTGCGCATAGTAGCAGTTAGGAGACAAAAGTGGGATGAAAAAGGTCACTTGTTTATTTTCCATCTCCTGTGGAGATTTGACTTCTGAGAGTTCAAGGTGGCATTTTTAAAGTTTCATTTAAGATCCCTGATGGTTTTCAACTGGCAAGGATCCGAGATGCTCCTGATAACCTTTTGTACTTTGGTTAAACATTACGATGGTGCCTTCATTGCTACTGCAAAAGGCCAGACCATTTGCCAGATTTGAAGAGTAGATCATGAATCCAGAGGGTGTGCTATTGAATTCAGACCCAACAGAGAATTTCAAATGTGATTTTAGCCCTAGATTCTTCATCTAAGACAACTTGCCAGAACCATCTGCATAATTTAATAGTTTGGATTATTTTGAAAGCTCGCCAGTACTGCAACTGCTCTGATTATCGACTACTCACAGACATCAGTAACTACACAGAGTCAAATGAAGACATCCTTCTGAGATCTTAAAACTATTGGAGGACCCCAGGAATTTTTAGAGAAGGGTTAATTATCCCTAGAGGTGTTATTTCTTCTAATTCCTTTCTCATGTCACCAAATAATGTCACATTAACTATGAGGATGCAATGTTTGTTCCAGCAGGTTTTTTATCTGTAGTATTTTGTAGCGTGATAATTCTGCTGACTTTGCTCTGAATCATTTCTGTGAGCTCACTTAACACAGTCATAACTCTCCCCCCATCTGACTGAGGAATTCTCTTAGACTCCTTAATCATTCCAGGCTGCATTCTTCCAGTACAGCAACAACGTGGCTGTAACTCTTGCTCTTGCTTCCTAATTTGACTTCATCATGGTATAAACAATGACCGCCCACCAGGAATTTAGCTCAGTGGTTCCATCTCCTGCCTTGAAAGCTCAAGGTCCCAAGTTCAATCCCCCATACAAAACAAAAAAAACAACTAAACAATGACCACCTTCCATGGAGTGGATTACATTATGGGGTATAGTGTTCAACTATCTCATTTGATTATATGTATATATGTGAAATACACACACACATACACACACATATAGATGTATATTTATATATTCACAAGTAGTGTTGAAACTACATTTTAAAAGCAGTGAAGTTACTAAAGTTACTAAACTAATGAGTGGTAAACTTGGTACCAGATTCTTTGGTTTCCAAAACCTATTTTAATTAGATTCATAAAGTAGTTCCCTGGTTTAGCTAAGGCCCTTCCTTATTAACATAAATCCCTTTAAAATTATTAAGCATACAAATATGACATTTTGATTACTAGAGATTTTTAAAAGCCCACATCAAACCAGTTTAGTAAGAAATGGGGATTGATTGGTTCCCTTGTCGGCAGGAGGCATCGGGGAGTGGCTGGGCACAGGCCCCCGGCAAGCAGCAACTCTTGTCCCCTCAGTATGCCTTCCCCGATCTTTCTGCACACCTGCTGCACACTCCTTCATGGAGTGGGAAATCAAGGTTGCAGCAGTGTCCTCACCTGCCCACATCACCTGCCCGAGGTCTCTGGGATTATTCGTCGTGTCAGGATGGGTGGGGTCCTATTGCATTCAGCCTTCCTCCAAAGCACCTCATGTCTGGCGTCAGGAAGAGAGAAGCTTCTGAAGAGAAAAGGGTCGGTGTTCTCAGGAGGGCAGCATGACCTCTCATGTGAGAGACTTGCGTGAGGCTATTGTATCTCGAGTTCCTCTCATATTGCCTCTGATTTTCGGAGATCCTCCTTGTACTCCTAGGGATAGAAATACATTTGCCATACCCCTCACTTGGATCAGAATTTGTCATTTGCTTGTGTCCTCCCACACTGCTTTCTGTCACAGTCCCCTAGCACAACACTTGGCACCTCGATGCTCAGACACTGTTTTTGGACATATAAGTATGTTTCACCATGTTTCACCTTCATCCCACCCCTTCTCTCTTTCACATTCCATCTACAAGTCTATAACATAGTTTAGTGGCTTGTGAAATAAGGCATTCGATGTTACTGTTCCCGTAAAACAGTATGTCAAGGCCGTAAGAGTTCTGTGGTTTTCTGGGAGGCCATTCTGTCATCGAGCTGTTCAGCAGTCCCAGCCCCAGTTTTCATCCCACCTCTGCAGTTCCTAAGTGACTCCAACTGCCCAGCTTTGTGGACAGCAAGGGGTGTGAGTAACTGCAACAGAACCCGGATGAAAGGTCTCAGGAAGAGCTCAGCAGTGATGGAAACCACTGAAATATTTGTTGACTCTTAGAAAAGACTCGCTGATCTAATTCCTAACTCCCACTGTGTTTAGATTTGTCCTTCCATTTCTCTTATTCATGACTAATTCAATGCTCCCAGTAAATGTCTCCTGGGGTCAGACCTGCCTCTGGAGCAGACGAGGTCCCTCCTGGGTGCGCTGGACTCTCATCTTCACCCCAGAGGGGCTTGGCTTCCCCCACGTGCTCCTCCTTTCCAAGGTCTTCTTTAACCCTGCCCATTGTTTGAGCTCTTTCTGAGGGGAACTCTTATCTGTAAGGCGCATAGACCAGTGACTGACCCCCACCACCACCACAGCTCTTATCTTTCCTGAGAGTTGCAGGGGATAGGGCCAAGGAAGGAGAGAGCTGCCCTGCGTGGAAAGGGTTCACTGGGTTTTATTTTTCAGTAGATAAGGAATGTGTCTGTGGGAAGTGGCGGAAGGCAGTCTGTAACTAATACATTTCTTCTTTTGACTATGGGAATGTTTTTTTTTTTTTTTGTAAGTTTTTGTTTTCTATGTTTCAAAGACTGAAGAAGAGGAAGGAAGAGGAGGAGGGAAAACTGTAAAAGGAAATGAGAGAATGAAGCTCTAAAATGAGAACAAGGGGAGATTTCAAATTCCACGTCCCTGTTCTCCAGATTTCTCCTCTCGTGTCGCCTCCCCGAGTGCCCATGTGCGTCCCCTCTTCCAGGAGGCTGTCACGGAGAGTGCAGGGTATCCGTTCCTCCTATCACTCTCTGCCACTGAAGGTATGGGGTGGCGTTCTGCAGAGGCATGTGGGGGGGCTGTGGTTAAATGCAAAGGGAGTCATGGCAATTAACCAGTAAAACGGTTGCAATCATATTCTGGGTTTGGGTCACGAACATTGTCTCAGTCTGCTGGAGCCTAATCTAATAATTCCTCTTGGTTTTCTTCAACCAAGCTTCTTCTCCACATTAATCCAAAAGAAAACAAATAAACAGCTCTTAAACAGCTGCTTGTCAGGTACATTGATGCAATCTTCAAGTTTCATTTTTTGAAGTCCATAGATATTTCTTTCCCTGTACATCAAAAAGTACTTTTAAGTGCCAAGGATTTAGCTCAGTGGTTCCACTGCCTGCCTCGCAAGTGCAAGGTCCTGAGTTTAATTTCCAGTACCCCCCCAAAAAAAATAATAATAAAAAAACAAACCTTTGAGTTCTTAAAGAGAGTACATCTTTATTATCTTTGAAAGAAGCACATGTTGAAGTTGTGTAAGGATGAAAGCAGAACCATGTTAAGCAGATGCTAAAGCAATGTGAGGAGACCATTTTTAGTTTCAAATAAAAAGCAAAAACTCTGGAGACTCAGGAAAGATGTAGGAACACACGGCCTACAGCTGAGCCTCTCACAACTTAACACAGGGTTAAAGATATCAGTGAAAAGCTCACCTAGGCACCAGAAATCTCATTTTATTGGAAACTTTTTGAGGGGTTATACCCTGGAAGACTTGGACTGTACTTTAGCTATAAGCATCTAAATCTAGGAGAAGCAGTGGCCGGGAAAATTGTGTAGTATACCTGCCCAAAATCTCATCATTAGATTTCTCTCAATGTCTTCTTATTTTTGACGGTTGCTTCATTCCAACTGAGACAGTCTTAAATTTCTGCCGAAAATGAACTGGCATCTTCAGGTACACTGGCATCATTTCAAAATCCACTTATGTTAAGAACATTTGAATGTGGAAAAACAGTGTATATGCAAACTTTGGGATCAGGCAAATTTAATGCAGGAAGTCTGGATTTGTCTATCTATAGCATTTGGCAAATAACTAGCTGTCACTAAAAAAAAAAAAAATAGTGAATGTTCAAGTTAATCTCCTTGAAATCAGATTTATTATTTTTTCCAGGCTGATGTGGAAATGAAGCAGTTCATATTTGGGCAATGAGCGCGAAGGGATACGAATGGAGTGTTCCAGTGATTTAACCTAATTTCATATACTTTAAAATTTACGTCGAACATTAGAGAATTCTTCAAGCAAATACAGGCTATTGGTCTGTCATTTAACATTCGATCCAATGTGCTTAAGTCTTCGAACCAGATTGTGATTAGACCAGACAGCAAATAAAGTAGTCAATCTTTATTAATAAGTTGTAATTGCCAGTCCCCAATTCTTCTGTTTTTCAGGGCATGAATAACCAAATAGTAACTCTCAGCTTTGCTGATTGAGCTTTGTGGATCAGAAGCCTACAGGCTCTGAGACACAGAAGCAGGGTAGTTTGGGGACGTTGGATATGGAGCTTGTGAAAACGGCATGGGCTGAATCGGTAATAGAATTCACTTCCCTGTCTCTGAAGTCCACCTGTAGCGAACAGCTCAGACTTTGAAAAGGATGGACTCTAAAGGAACAGTTTCCATTTTCCTACCCTGTTTCCTTTCTTTTTCCATCCTTCATATCAGAGGCCTGATTTGTCAAGTTGTCTCCTTGTTTCCCATGAGGTTTTGTGTTTCAGGGGAAGAGATCCAAGCCAAGCCTGGGGTGGGCCTGGCTGGCAGAAGCATGAGCATCATCCCCTCACTAACGTTTGGTTTGGTGATGGGCATTGACCACTGATCTAGAGGAAGAGCATGCAGTCTGTGGGTAGAAGAGGCATTCCTAGGTGAGACAGCTGCAATGCCTGGATTTGCTACAGCCCTGTTGCTACCAGCCAGGGGATAAGGACCAGGGTTAAAAAGAACATGGCTTCTCAATAACCATGCTAAGCCACTGAATCACTACCTCTAGAATCTTTGTGACATAATAAATTTCCCTATTGTTAACACCACTGGGTTTCTTTACTGCCAGCCAAATGGACCATAACTGATAAAATGGTCCAAGGGGATTTGGAGCCTGGGTTGATTCAGTGCTGAAATAGCTTTTAAGTGCCGGAACATACAATAATGTAGGCTTTAACTATTCTGTCAAAGATGAAAGCTGTATAAGACAGGTAAGTTGAGTCTATGCCATTTTAGAGCAAGCATCAAAGCGCATCTGTGCAATGTGGGGTGATCCAACAAACTTCAATGTCACTTCTTAAATTGGGCTGAAAGAACCTCTATTTCTCAGGAATTCTTTCAGGATAAATTCTGTTATATAGTTTAAAAGCACTTGTAGAAGAAAGATATGTCATGAATTCAAATGATAGCCTCACTGGCATGTGTTTAAATCCACTTGGGAATAAAAGCCTCTAACGTTTCCATCCTCCTGCATCAGCGGAAGAGTTAAGCTTGTATGCTGTGGCAATTTCAGTGGTACCAAAGGAAAAAGAATTTAAGGGTGTCATAGAGAGATTTGTTGCCCAGGTCCATTTCTCTTTCACCAGGACCAAACATCCATCCATACATAAGCAACACACAAAGCATGTAGAACTAGATCTGACACCTTAGCTTAGTGCTTATTCTGTGTCACGCAGAAATCAGAAGAATGGTTTTTTAAAGCCAACGTGAAGATGTCATGATTCAGTTATTTTAAGAGGAGAAGCCTAGCATTTTGTGGGTAAAAGTTCTAAAGCAAATATGCTAAATTTTCCTGAGCTAACGGATGTGTAACTATAATGGAATGTTATGTAGTCGGACAAACTAACCAACCTGGTGTTCATGGATTTGCATAAATGGATCACCCATATGGGGCAATAGAAAAGGTATGTTGCAGTAGCATGTACATGATACAATTGAGTTAATGTAAATAGAAAATGATATAAAATGAGATTATTCTTTGAGATCCTCACATTGATAGCACGTATAAAAAAACTTGTGCTGTCGATAATGGCTACATTCAGGTTGATTGCGCCTTTAGGTATCAGGAAAAGGAATGTGGTCGAAGGGAGAAATACAAATTATCCTATTTTTTTTCCCAAAATGAATAAGGAATGCATGAATCTTTGCTCTGTTATTTTTGAAGGTTACTTTTTGGCCTCACATTTTAAAATATTTTACAAACAAACAATAGAAATCTCAGTGCTTTTTCCTGGATGGATGATCCCATAGAGCTGAGACTCTTCACCGTGTGAGTATAAGAGACACTGTGAGACTCACAAAGAGACTTTCAGGTTGCCCATTCACAGGTGTTCTCTCCGTTTGTGGAAGCTCCTGATGCTGGTATAAGAGGACAGACATGAGTCTGACCAGGGTCTCTGGCTGGTGTACTCTTTTTCTTCTAATGCACCGACTTGTCCATGTCTAATGCACTAGACAGTGCTCTAGCAAGTGGGGTTCACTGCCTGGATACTCTCCCTCTTGCAAGATCACTGCAATGATTCATTTTTTGGGTTAATCTTTCAGAGCATGCTCAGATATCTGGTTAAAGATTACCTCTGGGTTTCTGGGTGTGCCTGCAACAAAGCCTCTAGAAGAGATCAGCGTTTGAGTGGGGGACTAAGCAAAGTAGATAGCTCTCCACAGTGAGGGTGGGTAGCGACCAACCTACTGAGGGCCCCAAATGACCTCATTATTCCCTCACATTCCCCCCCACTTCTCCCCGCTAAGCTACAACCTCTACCCTAGACTAGGACATCATCACTGGATTTCTGCCTTGAAATGACTTAGGTTCTGTAACCCTGTGAGTAGATTCCTTATAGCAAATCATAAGTATATACACGCTACTCTAGAGAACTGTGGGTAACTAAAATAACTGTATCTTTGTTACTTTGGCCCATTGTCCCATTGCTATGTTGCAGCAATGAATGCAATTATATTCATATTTTTGGTATGATTATTTGATCAACGTCTGTCTTCAAGTCCAGACTACAAACTCCAAAACGGCAGCAAATATCTGTTTTACTCACTCTTGTGTTCCAAGAGCTTAGCAAAGTGTCTGTCAAATGTTCAATAGATATTGGATAAATGGATTGAATAGAGTAAAATAGAATTACATCCCTTTTTTTTACCATAGCCTATTGACATCGAGACCATCTCAAATCCCCCCCACCCTGTGACATAAGAAAAAGGCATTTACTGTCTTCCTTTCCATCAAATCTTTTTTATTTATTTTTCTTGATTATTTTTAATCACTACTTGACTATTTCATTTTGTCTTCCCAATGGAAAGCCTGACTCAGGTACCGGTGATCTCAGGAAAGATGAAGAAGGGAGTGAAGAAATGAGCCAGTAAGGAGGAGACACCAGAGAAGGAACTCCGTCTGGCTAGCCTTCGTCCCCTGCTCTAACTCAAGGGAGAAGACTGGGTGAGGAACTGGGAGCGACACATCCTAGAGGAAGAGCTGCTCAGCTCAGTGGCTGTTACCTCATCGTGTGGCACAGTGTGGAGATCTGGACCACGGGGTCTGTAGCCACACAGCTTTTAGGTGCAAGTTACAGTTCTGTGTCTGCCACTACACCTGGGCCACACCTGATGGAAACCTCACCCGGGAAAGCTTAGAAACTAGGGAAATTTATTAGTGTAACTGGAAAGTCAAGGTAGGTTGGCCTTCAGGGGAGCTTCATCCAGAAGCTCTTTTTTTTTTTACCCCCTATTTCCCTCCCTGGAAAAGTCCTTGTTCCTTCCTTTGTTTGTTATTTTTGTCCCCAGCTGGGCTGTCCTGTCAGTGACTCTGCACATCACCTTCCCAAAAACAGCCTTTTAAAGTTTTTCAAAGAGCTTAGATTTTTGTCAGGCATTTATTTTTCTGCATATTCAAGAAAGATAGATACTGTAAAACTTAAAGGAAAATATTAATTGAACCAAACATGGAATTCTGTGCTTCCTAGAAATTGGTTTTGTCATAGCCATATAATACAGCGACGATTGATGAGAAATAAAGGGAATCTCCTGGGACCTGTTTTAGGGGGTTTATTTGTTTGTTTTTGGTACCAGGGGTTGAACCAAAGTCTTTTGCACTGAGTTTTGGGAGATACTGGAGAAGTTTTCTCCTGAATGAAAGGAGATGCTCAGGAGGAAATAGCCTGCTGCAGTTGCATCTACCTGTGATACTGGGAACTGTGGGATCAAGTCATCCTGCCAAGCATGGAGGAGAAGACAGAAAATCATTGCTTGGTTATGACATTGCTGACCTATAAAATAAACCCCAAACCATCTGCTGAACTTGAAAGCTTTTCTTTGTGAAATAAATTCTCCCAGATGTATAAGTACTTGACTAGGTAACATTGTTCACTCCCAGATATGATTCTCATACCATGACAAAAGTCTTTTGGTACAGAGTTTGTATCTGCAAATCACCCTGTTCAGAAAAAGAGAAGAGAGTCCTCATTAGGGCTGTCCCTTCCAAGCATGGAGACTCTTTTGATGGGACCCAATCAAGCCTCCTCTTGCTGCCTCATTGCTTGATTAAGTCATTCCCATTCTTGCAGCAATCTCTACGTTTAAAGGACTGTCACCTGCTGATTGCCATAGGCCTGGCACCCATTACTGTGTTGAATGATAGTGAAGGGTGTGGCTGGAGAGTAATGGAGTACACCGAAATGGCAGAGAGAGAGAGAGAGCAATGAAGTGGGTAGTGGGTAATAACCAACAATGTCTTGTCTCCAGACAACTGCAAAAGGCATCTATAAAATGAGGAGCATATTTGTACTAGCTTCTCACAATTGTTGTTTGTCTTAAATGAGAGCTCTCTGGCATGAAGTAGCAAGTTTTTGTTATGGTCCTCATGAATGATGTTCAGGAATCCTAGTCATTTGCAGTGTCCCTTAGTATCTGCTGGTCAATCAAGTAGCCCATATTTTTATCCTACATGGTAGCTCAGAAAACATATATATGTTTTTTCCGGCATGGGAGATTATACCTAGTGACCTCCGTGATAAGCTATATCTTCATCTCTTTTAAAATTTTTATTTAAAAAGACAGGGTCTTGGGCTGGGGATTTAGCTCAGTGGTTCTACTGCCAGTTCACAAGTGCAAGGACCTGAGTTCAATATCCAGTACAAAACAAACAAACAAAAACAGATTCTTGCTAAGTTGCTAAATTGACCAAGCAGGGCTTGAATTTTCATTCCTCCTGCCTCAGACTCCCACAGTGCTAGATTTATAGATGTATACTACCATGCCCAGCTATAGTTAGCAATTTTAATAATGTTAATTGTGTGTTTTAGAACAAAAAGGTTTAAATAAAGGACATAGATAATAGGAAAATTATGACTCTTTCAATTCATGTTCTTTAACAATATTAATTCTCCCTGAAGCATTGCAAATATCTCTTGTTGAATAAAAGAACAATTACAAAGAAATGTAGGAAAATAAAGCAAATCAATATGTTTGGGAATATATCGTCCTTGCCACAAATATCTTCAACATAAGTAGCTGAAAATAGAACCTAGTTGATTTGGTAACCATTTTGAGCTATGTCATATGGATTAGCGATTCCCTTTGTTAGGTGTCCCTCAGTACAAAATCACCTATAGGAGATGGAATTACATTATCCTCATACCTGGCACATTCTATGGGATTATAAATACAGCAGTAGGCATGACAACCACTGTGAAGCTTTCCCAGGCCATAAAATTCAAATGGTGGTCACTATTCCTTCAACTCCTTTCGAGGGTGCTATTCATGGGCTATCACTCAGCCTTTCCCTCACCGCCACTGGGGCTATTTCTTCCTTGTGGAGCAGATTTCCTCCAGGATGTGGAAACAAAATGACAGTTTTCCCAGCACATTTTATAGCTACAATATGTGCATGTGATCCTATAGTGGCCAATACCACCTGAGCTCTGTAGCCAAGGTCTAAGAAAAATTTCTTTTCTAACACACACACACACACACACACACACACACACACACACACACTCTCTCTCTTTCTCTTTTATCTTACTAGAATTTGTTATATTTGAATGCAGCACTGACAACCACTATAGCTATTATATGACTCTAAAAAAGAGTGAATGCTGATGCTATGCTGAATTCTGAGCAAAAAATACGGAAAAAACTGACTTCTAGACATTGTCGAGCCTCTATACCAACCCTAGAACTACCTAGCCTCTAGACTTCTGTTATGTGATTAATTAAATATCTTTGTTTTCTCATCAGTGATATTTTTAATATGCACCTTGCTCCTTGCAGCCGACTCCCTTCCCTGTCTGTACGATTTACTTACGTCATTCTGTCTTCATGCTGTACACTGGTTTGTGCTTCAAGCTCCTAGGCTCTTCCACCCCGGAGTTTGAGTCCATTGTTTCTGCTTGCCAAGACACAACTTTTTTTTTTTTTTTTTTTACTGGGGATCGAACTCAGGACCTTCTGCTTGTGAGGCAGGTGGTGGCGCCACTGAGCTACATCCCCAGGCCCAGACTCTCTTTATACACGCTACTTCCCCAAGTCCTGCTGGGGTCTTCTTTGACCTTATTCCCTCGCACCCTACCTGAATCCTCCCGGTGTGGATCTGTGCCTGTCAGCTTCCCTCGGCCCCACGGCTCCCACCACAGCCTTCCTCGCTCCGGCATCACCTGCTTCCTGGCCCAGGAGCCTTGATCTTCGAGGTCTTCTCACCTCCACTGCCCTTTCTGCTCCCGTCGTGCTCTCCTTTGACTGTGTCCTCGTCTGCTCAGTCTTCAGCGGACTCCTTCTGTTAACTTTGTAAAGTTTTTCATTGCATTAAAAGTCTGGAATACTTTTAAAAAACATTTTATTGGCACATTTAATGTATACAAAATAATGGCATTCATTGCTGGAAATTGGTACCTTTACATAATCAATCTTGGTTCTTATATTTTTCCGCATTTCCCTGCCCTCGCTTCAACCCCTCCCTCCATCCCTCCCTATCTACAAAGAATTTGTTTCCATTATTTTTCCTTTTCTTATTCCTTAATTCTGTAATAAAATCTGTCCGCTCAGACTCATTTTCTGACTTTTCTACAACTCGACCCTCAACTGTCATTGCAAACTTGCCACACTTTTTTCGAGTCAGGACATCTACTCTCCTTCCTCCTTTCTGGACATCCACCCTCCTCCCTCCTTCTCTGCATTTTAAACTCCATTACTCATTCTTATAATTCACATAGTGGCTAAAAAAAAAATCCTGATTCTTTATCCTCTGCGGTGCATGGCTTGGCTAAGACTTAAAAAGTGGGGAATCCAGGCCTTTTGGCAGGGGAGTGGAACTACTATTTGATTTAGAAAAAATGTCAGTGCCTTTCATACCTGATGGTGCGAACAGCCCTGCATGGGGAAACCCACTATGAGGAGTTGTAGGGAACAGGGAAAGATGGTAGAGGGAAGTTTGAGAGTGAAGACTTAGAATTGGGCATTTCACCTAGTAGACCCTGGGTTGATACAGACTTGCAAACAATATTACTTGAAGTTCTGTTTGTGTTAAGTTAGCAATGAGTTCTAAATTAAGAACTGTGTAGGTATGGGAATGGTGGCACACACCTGTAATTCTAGCACTCTGGGAGGCCAAAGCACGAGGGCGTCAGGTTTAAGCCCGTTTTGGGAAACTTATCAACCTAGTGAGACCCTGACTTAAAATTTACAAAATGAAAAAATGTCGGGGGTATAGGTTAGTGGGAAGGCTCTGGGTGCAATCCACAGTACAGAGAAAAAGAAAGAAGACTCACACTTCTGTGAAGTGACCCACATTCTGTCTCACTGTGCTGTTTACATTGGCTGCGGCCAATCCATTGGAGGCGCTCCTGGTCTTTGGGAAGACATCATGTGGTACAGGCATTTGCCAGTCATCTGCTGAATGCTTACTGCTCTCTTATGGAAAGTCCAGTAGGAGGAGGAGTGAATAAGCAGAGAGACTGATTTTCTTAGGTAGCCTATTGTACACCAGTCTCCTCTAGTTTCAGGGCAATTTGCAGTTTGGCCTATGCAGGAAATGACAAATTTACAAATTTAAGATATTTTTAAAAAAGTTTTCCTTGGTCCTGGGATTTAGCTCAGTGGTTCCGCTCCCTGCATCACAAGCACAAGGACACAAGTTCGATGCCCAGTGCCAAAAAGAAAAAAAAAAAGTTCTAATGAAAAAAAAAATATATATATATCTCCCTCATCAGAATTGGAAAAATACAGAGAATACAAAATAAGATTATCACCAATACCACAAATACTCATATCTTAGAAAATCTTTAATAGGTATGAATGTTTGTATATGCATATATATCTGTAATACATCTATGTGTATGTATTTGCATGCATAGCTCATAAAGTATGTTAAAAGACTTTGGTTTTTATTTATATTCAGTTAGCTGAGCCAGATTTCATTTTTTCTTACTAGATATTTATTAGGTTTTCATAAAGATGAGATCGATTTTCCAGAATAAATTCATATAAAGTTTATACAGTTGTTTAAAACTGCATGACCAAGTCATGTCTTTTAGGAAAAAGCACTAAACCTTAGGATTTGTCTTGCGGTGGGGTTTTATTTTAGTTGATAGCCCTTGTTTTTACTTAGTAGACCTACCTGGTTTGAAGAAGAATATTATGGCTGTGGTTTTGTCTTTCTTTATTTGATGTTAGATTGGAAAATAACTTGCTAGGGGCCTTCCTAAAATCACACTGAAATCATTCCTCATCTGGTGACTTTTATGTCAGAAGAGTTCTGTGAACTCTATCTACTCCCGGTGCAGTGTTCCCGAGCCATCTAGGGAGCTTTGTAAACACAGTTATGAGCATCAAGATGGTAAATTGGTTGCAGAGAATTCCCTTTATACTGACAGAGGAAATACTTCCTAACAATGTATGCATCCTAAATCTAACACAGCTGAAGAGGTGGAACCCCAAATCCCTAGCTTGGGCAAATGCATAGTTGTCTGTGAAACTAGATCTGCTCTGCTCTGCTCTGCTCTGCTCTCCTCTCCTCTCCTCCCCTCTCCTCTTTTCTCCCTTCCTTTCCATTTCCCCTTCCCTTCATTTCTCCTCCCCTCCTCCCCACCCCATGTGTCTGTGAGACTCAAGATCCAGAGCTTGGTCTCCATCACCTGCAGATCCCCATCACCTGGGATTCCAGGGAGCACCTGGCCATCTTCCTAGACATCAGTCTCTGTTCTGCAGAACAAATAAGGTTTTGCAGCCTGAAAAAAACCCCTACTAACCTCAGTGAAACAGCAGTAGCACACACAGCAGCTTTGCTTTGATTAAAAATTAATGGTGATGTGGGCACTGGGAATTAATTATGAGCTGTGAAATCTATGCCTGATACGTTTAAAAAAAAATGAAGACTATGCTCAAAATCGACTCTTCAATGCATTTTGAATGTTTGTGTCATTCAAAAAAGATTTAATTAAATTTGATAGCCTTCTTTTTGCTCTTTTTATTAAAGAACTCACAGGGCTAACTGCTTGTTTTCTCTTCTATGATTAAAAGAAAAAAACTCAAATAGTATTTCTTTCAAAATAATTCTGTCTAATAAAACTGGCAATGCATTCTTAATTTTACTGGTAATTTGGATGTAAGAATGTTTACGTCTTATTGAAAGCTTAGAACAATGGCAATGAAATCAGAAGAGATTTGTTGTTTACTGTTTGCTGTTACTTGTTTGATATTTGTTTCTGGTAATTATTTGAATTACATGAAAGATGTTTTGCATGAAATATTTCAGTATGAAGGAACAGATGCTTGGGAAGATAGAAAACAATCCTGTGCCTTGGGAATTTTTTTTGTCTCCCGTTTTTCATGATTTGGTATTTGGTGCCTTTCCAAGGTATTCTGGGTACTTAATGAGGTCTGCTAAGGACGAGACAACAGGCTTACAGAAAGCACTAATTTTTACAAATGGCTTCTTCCAAGGTTTGCCCTCAAGATTTTACTGGCCTATGTTTCCAAACGAAAACCTTAAAGTACGATGCTTATTCCTGAAATATCTGTGGGACTTTCCTCTGCTTCCTCCCTTCATTCCTTCTTTCTCATTTGTTTATTCATTCAGTTATTTCTTTATCCTCCAGCCTGGTTACCTCAGGTGCTACTACACTTGCTTCTCTACAGGAGGGGACAATACAAATTCCTGAACTCTGGTTTAGTTCTTGTGACAACCCTGTGGGTTACAGTTATTATTATCTCCACTGGAGAATCAAGGTGGGGAGATGTGAAGTTCTTGTTTGCCCAAGGTTAGGAGTCCAGTATCTGAGTGACAAGCCAGGTTCTTTTTTCCTGCCTCCTTTAGAGCTCGTTCTCTCCCTGTGTGTCAGAGCCGGCTCAGAATCAGAACTAGTGATTTCCGGAACATAAAGTCACTGACCAGCTATTCTGTATTCACCTCTGAAGATAGAAAAATATGAGGAAGAGGACACAAGATTTAAAAAAGCTTAGCTAAAAATGTAGGAGAATCCATGATGATAAAAGCTTCAGGAAGTTAACGGATAGGTAGCATTTATTGAGTGCTATTATGCCTAAGAAATATTTATATTTACTGCCTTCAGTTTTTATACTAGTCCTTCCAGGGCTACCCCATCACCATCGGGAAAAGTGTGGCTTAGTTTAGAAAGGTTAAAATCATAGCTCTAATAAGAGGTTGGGATTTGAAGCCAGGTGTCTGATTGAGGTTCTTTACCTTGTAGGGTAATCTTCGGAGGAATGAGGTCATGGCGAGCAGTTTGGCATAGCAGGGTGGAAACAACCTGACATTCTTTTGTATATTCTCCTCCTGAGCGATTGGGACGCTTATGTTCTGGGTCACGCCCACAAGCTACAGTGACAAAGCACACACAGATCCTTCCCTCCCAGAACCTCTCTCTGATCCTTCCAACACTGACATCACAACTTTTTTTTGTAACCCTGAAGCCTATGAGCCTATTTCTTACATTCTTATCTATTTTGATGACCAGTGGTACAGAACAGGGTCATATTTTTGAAAATGTTAAGTAGGAGGTCTGTTTTCTCTTTCATTAGGGACAAGTGCTTTCCGTGAGGAAAGGGAAGGAGAAACTTAAGTGTTTTGTGAAGCGCTGAGCTGAGGCACTGATCATCATATTGTCCAGAGGAAGAAATTCAGCTGGGGTGCAGAGGTTGCAACTTCAAGTGAAAAGTCTCTCTGAAGTCGCCACGGTTACACTTTGGTAAAAGAGTTGAGAAAGTGGACTGGATAAATAATGAAAACGAGACAACACCTGCCAAGTGCCCGCCGCGTGCTGTGTACCCTGCCACATGTCCGCATGTATAATTTACTGTGTCCGTCGCAGCAGCCCTAAAAGGTGACAGTGAAAGGGAACAGTGGGGATTTGAACCAAAGCAGCTTGCACCCCAGGCTGATCAGATGGATCACAGCGGCTCATGTGCACCTTTGTTTGTTTTGCTCATGGGACGCAGTGTGGTATTCATTTCACTTAATGCAGCACACAGTCCTGCTCCAACCCTTTTAAAGTGTCATAATTATTCGTTGTTGTCACAAAGCACTGATTTAGCTCCTACCACTTGCCTGACCTCACACTACGGAGCCAACACCCACAGTGTTTGGCAAATGCTAAAGTAAGGTTTACCTTGCAAGGTTTTTTGTTTGTTTTTTTTTAATTCAGGTCCCTACGGTGTTGTATCTCCTCATAATCTTTCTGCAGAAAATTACAAGCCGGCTGCAGAATGCTAGTGAGTCATCCCTTTCTGCTCTTTTGTATAAGACCTAGTCAGGTTACAGAAGGGCCAATTTCATAAACCCAGGTTAGGTGAGGCAGCACAGAAACATGTGGGAATCATTCAGGTTCTTGTTTTCACAGCTTTCTAAAATCCATATGAGAACTCCAACGTGTCTCGCTTTGCTCCCCGCCCCCACCAAATTCATGAGAAGTGAGGTCGGCAAAGGCAAGGGTCCATGGAGACCCAGTGAAAGGCTTTGGTCATCGTGGTGACGAGCAGTGGAGAGCGAGGAAGGAAGAAGCCGCTGCCCCCCACCCTCGGGCTGGCTGCTATCGGGCTGCTCCTGTGGCTTCTTTGTGCTGCCACGTCTGTGTCATTTCCCAGCTCTGACGCCCAGTGTTTCACTGTGGGACACCCTGCTGCCTCTCGCTGCCATCACAAGGCCAGCCCCAGGCAGGGGGGAAAAAAAGCCCTCTTGCTTCTCTGCAGATGGAATGTTTTATGTGAGAAACAATCCAGCTGAGTCTGTGCCCCGCACTGTGGATGAGAATGGAGTGGCCCGTGGTTTAGCAGGGGATCCGGTCAGAACCTTGCTGAGGCTCTCGGGACAGCACGTTCCAGTGGGAACTGGAGAACGCCCCAAACCTGTTGGGTGTTGATCCTAGAGTCACACTCAGGGTCACATTCTGCTGTCGCTCCTCACTAGCACCTCTTGTGAGTCTCAGTTTCCCATTTCATGAACTCAACAGGTGATGCAGAAGAGAAAGCGCGTGCGCAGTGTTTAATATACTGCCTGATACTAGCTGAGTGTTCAGTGAATGCTGCTTATTATTTTTGTCATTTTCGTCTTTATTTCTTTGCGAAGTAAGCAGCCCACTTGTGGCTTTCATGTTTCAATTAGTACGTATTTGCAATACATAGCCATTGCATTTATTGTGGGACATTCTTATGTGTGCACAACAACCTTCGTTCTTTTTCCTCGGCCTCCCCCTTCCATCTCTTGGTCCCCTTCCCTTTTGCAAAAGATCTATCTCCCTATTTCCTATCGTCTATCTTTTTATTTTGATCTTTATTTATACTTTGGGTTTCTCAAATAGGAGAAATTGTGTGATATTTAATCTGTGTGTCTGATTTATTCCACTTAACACTGTGATCTTAAGGTGCATCCATTTTCCTACAGCTGACTCAGATTCGTTCTTCTTATGAAGAAGCAGAGTAGTACTCACAGGTGTAAATACCACACGCTCTTCCCCCAGTCATCTGTTGTTGGACACATGCAGGCCTCTTCCAAGATTTAGCTATTAGGGTTGTGCTGCTCTAAACAAGGATTTACCTGGATCACTGTAATATGCTTACTCTACCCCTTTTGGGAAGGTACTGAGAAGGGGAAGAGCTGGGTCAAATGGAATTTCCAGTTTTAGTTTTTGAGGAAAGTCCATACTGATTTCCACAGAGGCTCTGATTTTCTATCTTCCACAGAAGCACAGATCCCAGTCATCCTGACTCCTTCAGGCCGATTACCTTCCGCTACTGTGCTTCTAGTGGGGTGGGCGTGACTATGCTTTGTAGAGGCCTTTAACCGCTGGGGACGTCCCAGCAGAGCCTCCACTCTCCTTCTGTTACTCGCTCCAGCACCCTTCTTGCCCATCTTTCATCTTCTGTAGCTTTATTCCCTTTTGGCAGCTTGATCCATCCATTCCAGACAGAAGCACATTAAAAAAATTGTACTATGACAGTTGATTTTAAATTTCTCTTTGTCATTTTGCGAGATTTACTTGAAACACACTTGTATTGTGAGAAGGATATAAATTCACACTTGCTTTACTCTTGCGATTGGCTTCTGATTGTATGTAAAGTGCCTTCTAAACCCTAATGGTACTTTCTGATTTAAAATTTCTTTTGTCTGAAATTAATATTGAAGCATCAGTTTTTATTTTTATATTCTACAAATGATTTATTTCTCAGCAACAAAAAGGAAGGAAACAGTGATACCCAGAACATGGATGATTCTCAAAAAACACTAAGCAGAGTGAAAGAAGCCAGACACAAAGATTACATGAAATATAATTCCATTAAAAGAAAAAACTCTAGAAAAAGAATCTAATTTACAGTGACAAAAAACAGATCAGTAGTTACTGGGGCCAAGTGGGATGGGGAAATTGACTGGAAATGGAACAGAAAGCCCTTGAAAGTGATGAAAATGTTCTGTGCCTTGACTATAGTAGTAGTTACAGGTGTATTTATCTGTCAAAACTCAGTAAATAATACTGTTACAATGATGTGCCTAATTGTATATAAAACATGTTTCCCTAACAAAATATATGGTGGGTTCTTATAACATGAGTGGATATTGCTCTTTGTTAAATGATAGCTCACAGATTTTTAGGTAAATAATATTTAAAAGATATTCTTCTTATTAATCCAGTGCCTTTGCTCTGAGTTACATCCTTAGTGTTTTCCTTCTTTCTTTCTTTCTTGGAGACCAGGTTTCAATAGGTTGCTAAGTTGCCTTTGGTGAACTTGAACTTGAAATTTTCCCAGAATACTAGAATTTCTATTCTCTTTCTGCTGTTATTGGGAAGAAGTCAGTCAAGCAGTCTAATCATTCATGTGTCTTATTTTCCTTCTCTATTAGCATTGAAGACAATTTTTTAATTTTAGATATTATGCATTTCCCCTAAGATACATCTAGTTATGATTTAAAAATTAATCCTTTTTTTCATTTTCTTATTTTTTTTCCTCTCCCTTATTACCTTTCCCACTCTTCCCACTTTCCCTACACCTTTAGCCCTTTACTTCCTATTTCACATTATTAATTATCTCATTAGGATCCTGTGTACTATTATAGTTTTTCACACCAGAGAAACTATTCAGTATTTTAGTTAAAGCAATCTCTGTATGAACATTAAAAATAGGGAATCATAAAATAAAACTAAAAAGGAAAGTAAAAGAGAAAAGGCAGTGATGTAAAATTAAAATAGTCCTTAATTCTGAAGATGAAAATGGTCCCTGAACATATTTAAATTGCTTCTTGCTCTTGTAGTCTTATATTATCTTTTTTTTTATTATTTAGAGAATACTTTATTAGTTTCTGTAATCAAACCCATGTAGATATGACCTTACATATGGCTGTTAATTTCTGTACAATGCCAACTCAACACAGTAAATTGGGATAACTTTTTCCAAAGTTGACAGCACAGTTAAAGTTTCCAAAAATAATCTAAACAAAATTATAGACATTCAGCGCACTCCATTAAAAAAACAAAAGCAAAAAGAAGAAAAGAATAATACCCAGAAAATAGCAAAGTTCTGTTACTGTTTTTGTACCTGGCACCATTTTTTTTTATTAGCATCTTAATCATCATCTGGAAAGAGATTCTAGAGTAACATCATTAAAAATAGCTTTGATAAAGCACGGTCACTACTACATATCATAAAGCAGGTACAAGATATTTTACATTCACAGAGGTATGATACAGTACTGTCCTACATCTATAATACTAGAATCAGTTTTGGTTTGAAATTTACTTTGTCTACAAATAAGATTGCTACCCCTGCTTTTTTCTGGGCTCCAGTCACGTGGAGAATTGTTTCCATCCTTTCACTTTCAGTCTATAGGCTTCTTTTTGCACTAGGTGGGTTTCTTGTATACAACATATTGTTGGATTTTGCTTCTTATTCCATTCTGCCTATAGAAAGAGTCTATTTCTCCTGATTGGTGAGTTGAGGCCATTGACGTTGATGGTTTTAACGGATATGTACTGACTTGTTTTTGTCCTGTTATTGGCCTTTTGTTGACTCTTTTTACTTTTTCACCTTCTCCTTTTAGTTTCTTGTCTTGCCTATTTGATTTGCTCTGTTGGGCCTCATGGTGTTGTTACCTTTATTGTCTTTTTCTAGGATATTGTTTAGAATTGCTTGTAGTGCTGGTTTGGTATTCATGTAGTTTCTCAGGTGTTCTTTGTTGTGGAAGTATCTTATTTCCCCATCCATTTTGAAAGAGAGTATTGCAGGATACACCAGTCTAGGTTGGAGGTTGTTGGAAATGAAGTGTTTGTAAAAGGGGAGGGGAAGAGGGGGTGAAGGGAGGGCAGGGACAAGGGAAAAAAATGAGAATCAAGACCTATCATGTAAAGGTACAGGATCCCAATAGTGAATGTAACTGTATTGTATACCTAGATTGTACCAATAAACTCAACAAAAAGAAAAAAAAATTAATCCTGCTTAAGATTTTCTGTGATTCATATATCTAATGCCTCCTTTCTTCAAAAAGTTCTCAGTCATCATCTCTTTGAATATTGTTTTATCTTCAGTCCTTCCACATCTTCTTTTGAATTTCTGTTACATGTATGTTAGACTCCCCCCGGCTTGGTGTGGGGGATCAAACTCAGGAACTTGCACTTGTGATACAGGCACAGGTGCCACTGAGCTAAATGCCCAGCCCCTGTTAGAATCTTATTTTGACCTGGTTTCTTAACATCCTTTTAGTAGTTCATATTTTCAATACCTTTTTTTTGTGCTGTATTTATGCTGAAATTGTTTCCTTGAGTCTATCTCACATACATTTTCTTAAATTCTATTTCCACTGATTTGGGAATTTTAATTAATGTGCCTCTTAGCACTACATTTTCAATTTCATACTTTTCAAATCTGCCTATTTGCTTTCTATATTGTCCTGCTCTTGCCTTATGACTCCAATTCCCACCATTAGTTCTTTGCACATTTTAAATGTGCTTCTAAGTTTCTTTCATTTTCCTGAGTTATTTTGGGTCATAGAGTTCTATGCTGTTTTTGTATGTGGTTTGTAATTTCTAATCACAAGCTCATTTGCAATAAGGTTTGTTTACCATGTGACTCCCAGAATGGCTGAGCTACAGAAGTGGTTTTGAATTTGTCTCTACCAAGGCCCTAGAGGTTTCCAGCCAAACTGTTATGAGAAACTGCAATGGCCGATTGTATGTCCAGAGCAAGCCGCCATTCTCCCCTCCCATCAGGGATGGGTTCATTTCCTCTTCCCTTGATTCTGGGATGCCTGTGGCTTTGACCAACAGAAGATGACAGGAATAATACTGTGTAACTCCAAAGACTAACCTTGTGAGGTTCCCAACCTTCACCCTCATGCCGAGGGACTCTTGCTCTTGCAGTCCAGCCATCTTACTGAAAGATCGACCACTCTGAGTTCACCATGCAGTGATGAAGCCCACACTTTACTAAGGGGTGAGGGAAGCCCAGAGGAGGAGAGCCAATGCAGTGAAGCATGAAAGGACAGATTTCTTGATCCTCTCAGCCTCTTTCAGCCCAGCTGAGCTGAGTGTGGAGGAGGGAATGATCCCAGCTGCCGGTAAACAGAAGAACCAACCAGCCAAGCTTGGCTTGAATTCCTGACAGATCTCGAGCAAATAATTGGAACTCACCACACATCCTTGGGGTTCAGATTCATACAGCTGACACTTTCTGTTCAAAGTGTGGGCCAGAAGCTCGCTGTCTAGGGTGTGTGGCCCTTTCGCCCCATCTGTCACTAGGGCTGTCTGTGTCACATCAGCTTACTTCAAAGACTGGAAAAGCAACTTCACTCAGCAGGACCAGGGCTAATCCGTAACTTCTCTGGCACAAGCACTCTCTCTGGCACTGAGATCATCCTGAAGAAAAATAAATAATTTTTTTGAAAAATAAATAATTGCATCCCTTCTCATCATAGCCCACTGCTCGCAAACATATTTTCTAATTTGCTATGAAGTGAAAGTTCTATTTTTTAATTCAAGATGGTGTTATCCAGTGAAAATTCCTTTATTTATTTCCTTATTGTTCATTGCATATCTGTCTCAGTAAGACTGAGCCACTTCCTTTTTTTTGGTCAAGGATTGAACTCAGAACCTTGTGCTTGTGAGGCAGGTGCAGCACCACTGAGCTAAATCCCTAGCCCTGCCACTTCCTCTTTTTGCACGTATCTCTTCTCACATGCTGCCTCCATATTTTTGGCCACATTTCTCTCTTTGTATGAAAAATCCAACCCTCTGGAGCTCACTTCTAGATCGAACCTACCTCTCAGGCCCACCTAAAGTACTTCCTCTTCCATGAAGCTTTTGATAGCTCAAGCCATTATCGATGTATTTTACCTATAGGTGTCCTGTGACATCTATACTCTTGTGACTATAAAACATAGTGGTTTAGAACAGAATTTGACAAATGACAGCCCACGAGATAAGTCCAGCCTGCTGTCTGTTTTGGGGAATAAAGTTTTATTGGAAAACAGTCACATTCACTCACTGGTCTCATTGTCTACGGTCACTTTCCCACAGTAGTGGCAGAGTTGATATTTGTGACAGAGACCATATGGCCTGCACAGCCTAAAATATTTGGTATCTGGCCCCTCACAGAGAAAGTTTGCTAATCCCTGGTTTAGAGCATGAGAGTTAGATTTTGCAATCACCCCATAACTTTTACCAGCAGCATGATCTACAGCTGGCTGTGAAGGCCAAGTGATAGAATATGAACGGACTATTTTGGAACCTTTAAAGCATGAATATAAAACATGACCATTACAGTTACTTTTGCCCAAACTTGAAGTATTTTGTGGTCTGCCTCTAACTGAATAAGCAGTATTCAGAAAGAAATGGAAACAAATTAGAAGCTGTGCAGTAAGCGTTATGCATTGCATGATTTTTATGATGGTGGATAGATGGGTGTGTACAAGCGAGATGTCCTGGACACCAACTTCAGTAAGCAGATACCTGGCTCAGACAGAGAGAGAGAGAGAGAGAGAGAGAGAGAGAGAGAGAGAGAGAGAGATATGTCCCTCTTGCAGCTCTTGTGGGCACTATGGCCACAGCGGCCTCAGGTTGGTGTGCACTGGCAGCTCCTCTTCTATGCTTCGTGCAGTGTCCACCTGAGGGGAGGCTGGGAGAATGAACACAGTGATATCACCCTTGCTGTTGTGAATGATCTCTCAGCTTTTGTATTTTTGCAGCAGCAGATTCGGGAAGATGGAATGTCAAAGATGGTTTATCATATAAATGAGGAGTTGCTCCTAAATAAAGAACGAAAAGAGAGGCTGAGTACACACTGATAGTTCGGCCATGGTGCCGGAGGGAGCCTCTGTCTAACCAGATCCCCTAGGCCAGTGGCATTTTAAAAGAAGGAATGCATACCTCATCAGGAAATTTTGCCTCCTTATCCCTTCTGGGATGTTATTAAATTTTCTTCTACTCCGGAGACTTCAGCAAGCTACAAATTGTTTTCTCTACTCTTCGTGCAGTGAAAACAGTGGGCTGGGGGAGGGTATGTAAGGAGCATTCTGCAAAGCATCAGGGCCTTTTTAATTAGCAAGAAGCTGTCAGGGAAGATGGACAATGTCCCCTTTGTTAGGGCAACACAGTGTCTTTCAAAATCATATTTGTTTTTCAACTTGGTGTCTTTGCACATCACCGGGATGAGAAACACAGTTCACACGATGCATAAGAATCTGGATAGAGGATATTTGCTTTCACATTTACCAAGTAATATTACAGGCATTTGAAAAGCCAGAATTGCAATGAGAGTGCTGTAAAAAGTTCACTCTAACTTTGAAACTTGCTGGTAAATGAGTTACATAGGCATGAGGGGAACTGTAACACACATGGATACTTGGAATATGAAAATAGAATGGAAATTATTCTCTTCTGACAGTGGAAGTAAATTTTCCAACAATAGATGTTTTTATGTAGCTGCCTTTCTTAGGCATCTTTGATACTAAGCACATTTATATAGCAGTAAAATTATATAAATTGTGAAAACTTTCCAGTGTCTAGAAATTTCATTGACTTGGGCAAGAATGTTAAAGAGAGATTGCAGCACAGTGATGAAAATCAGGCCATTGGAGAAATGTCATTGTCTGGGCTGTGGCTACCCCGAGTGCACTGCCACCAGCCATAATGAAGCAGTTCCTTTGAGAGGAGTGACCTGGGGCAGAACCAGCTGTTGAGATTTAGACCAAGTCACTGTGCACTTAAAATGCCTTTCATTGTGTTTGTTTTTAAATAAAACTTTATTATATACAATGCTGAATTAACCAATAGGCAAATTGTTATTATTCTAAACACATCAAAAACCAGGGGCACCAAAAAGAAAGAATGAGTGGTCTATATAATAGTATCCCATAATATTTCCAAGGCTTTAGGGCCTTTGGAAGTCATAGTCAGATTTGGCTACATGCCTTGCATCCTTCTTGTCCTTTCTGAAGCAATCAAAGAAAGAGAAGACACAGCTCCATCCCACAAGGAGTCTATGACCTACACAAGCATAAGACATAAGCAGACAGAAAGCAAGGGCCTAACCAGTATATAATTTAGTTATAATTGTGTTTGTTTGATGTGTTATTTGGTCTGATATGTTGTTAAGTCTCATGTCGACACAGTGCTTTATTAAGTTGCTAAATACCCATTTGTTAGAAATGGGGGTGATTTGCAGTTGTTGATTGCCTGCCAGGAGAGATGACCCACCACACTGCAGGCAGGTGATCTGAGAGCGTCTCCCCACGGCAGAAGCCCGCCCAGCTAAAGGCCTGCAGCCTAATGACTGTGAGAGAGGCTGCACAGGAACACAGCAAACTGGTGCCTTCAAATGATTAGATTTTTCTCCCCTGTGTTTTTGCTTGATAAAAAGAAGGAGGAGGAGGAAGAGGAGGAGGAGGAGGAGGAGAGGATGGGGCTGTTTTGTTTTTTTTGTTTTTTCCAGGAAGTTTATGAGCGTTGTTCTAGAGCAGTTTATGTTCAGTCCTATTTCCTAGCTCAGCTTTATCTATAGCTTTGCTTAGTAAACACTATTATTACTAAGATGACACTGGAAACCTCAACCTTCGAAGAAATAATGGACAAGTGGGCAGATTCATACACACTTTTCACCACAAGAAGTGAGGCAAAACAGTTATCTATGAAACTCTCGAGTCCATTTTGCTGAAGCCACAATGTTGCGTATTTGGTTCTGTCTCTGCCATTGAGATAATTAAGTTTTACGGTATCTGGCAATGTGCTGTATGACCTGCTATCTTTCTGGAGTTCTCTAGGCAGTCTCATCACAGATATCCACCAGCCAAAGCACATAGGTGCCCACAAGTGCTTTTCTAGTGGTAAATCTTTACTGTGCCAACGGAAAATCTCATTGAGTTCAAATGACTCGGGGACTCAACTACTGGTCTAGAAAAGGTCTAGAAATGGTGAGAAGAAGCCAACATTTGGTGACCACCTTCTGTTGGTGTGTTGCTTTATCTATGTTATGCACATCAGCTCTTTGAGGTATCCATGCTCCTATAATTCCCATTATTCAGGGAAGAATGCCACAACTCTATTTTTGCCACAATATTTAATTTGAGTCTGAAGATGAGGAAACAATAAGACCAATCAAATTTGAAGAAAAAGGTCTGGAGATTTAGCTCAGTGGTTCCAATACTTGCCTCACAAGCACAAGGACCTGAGTTCAATCTCTGGTACCAAAAAAAAAAAAAAAAAAAATTTTTTTTTAAACAAATTTTGAACAACATTCTGAAAAACAATTTTTTCAAACTGTTAAAGGCAGCTCTTCAGGGCTAGGTGTGCAGCTTGGAGGAAGAGTGCTATTCAGTAAGGCCAGGCCCTAGTTTCAACCCCAGCACTCCAACAGAGAAGCAAACAAAAACGACTCTTCAAAGAGTTCAACACGATACAGGAGGAGAACTATTCTACATGAGAACAGATAAAAGCTAAAAGATCAATCAAAAGCAATACATGATCTTTGTTAGATTCTGATTGGAAACAATAATAAAGAACACCATCGATACAGGAGAAAACATTAAAATATGAATGTAAATATAGCAATGATGTAGATTACATAAGGCATGATTTCTTCCCCCTTTTGGCAGTGCTGGGAACTGATTGAACCCAGGCCCTCCTGCACTGAGCTACACATCCAGACCTATGGGAATATTCTTGATGTTAGAAGGGACTTGCTGAAGGATTTAGGAAGGATGATTCTTAATGTTTTCAACTTGCTGTCACATGTTGCAGGGAAGTGAGTGTGCGTGCATGCGTGCGTGTGTGCGTGCGTGTGTGTGTCTGTGTGTGTGTGTGTGTATGTGATGAATTTAGAGTGATATTTTGTCCTTGAGTTTTAATTCTTCTACATATTGTTCTTACTCCCATGGTGTCCTCCCTGATTTTGGGTAGGGTTGCTAGGTCAGTGTGGATTTTAGCCTTAAAATAAAATCAACAAAGATGGTATCTGGGACAGCCCTACTAAAGTCCAGAGCTAAAAGAAATCTCGGAGGACTCCAGGAGTATTTCATTTGACAGCACGTCTTTGCTTTTGCGCGTGATAAGCTTTTAGTTAAGGTTCATTATTTTGCTATTCCTGACCCCCAAAGAAGGCACTTGAGATGTCCCCAAAGAACACCAGCGTGCTCATTGTCAGCTTGGCCGGTGGGTGCGTGAAGTCTCTGGCACTGCATTCCCGTGGAAATGCCATCTGAAATTCATCGTTTTGCTAAGTGCCCCGCTCAGTGCCAACATTGATCTGTCTCCTGAATAGGCGTGCTTCCTGGAGTTACCCTTCGGCTGACCCCACAGCACAGCGCACATCACACGGCTAGTGATGTCACTGCCGTTCCCTGGTGCAGACAAGAGACCCTTGAGAAGAGGAGGAAGTTTACACTGAAGGGTACTGCAGAGAGTCTATTTTACGTCTCTCGTCAGAGGCTCAATGCCAGACACACACATCTCAGGGGCCAGGGCCCTGAGCAGACAGATACAACACTCTGGAGTGTGGCGAATGCAAGTGGAATGTGGGACTAGAAAGAGACTGGAAAATCAGAGTGATGCGTAACACAGGAATGTAATTTGTTGCAAGAAAAGATTCAGGTTTCACATAAAAGAGGATTTTGGCAAGATTAGAACTACTAGGACTGAAGATTCCGAAAGAATGTTGTCAAACTGCCTGCTAACATGTGATGGATTCTCTTCTTTCTGAGAAGGATTGAGCTAGGACCCTCTTGCCTATGAACAGAGGGTTGATTCAGAGGTCTACTGAAAACAAAGGTAACCTATGTGTGGTAGCCAGGTCTGCACAACTGCTTTGTGAAATTAAAAAAAAAAAAAAAAAAGAGGGTGATTTTACAAATAAGACTCTCTACCATATTTACTTTCGCTGGTTCTTTTCTGGACCAGGCAAGTAAAATTTTGAGTTTGTTGAAAATAAGAGACAAAAAAAGAAGAAGTGTAATGAAGAATGAAAAAGCCTGTTTGGGAAATATGAGTACCTTGAGTGTTAAGTTACCCACTAGTAATTCAGTTACTATTCTCTCCATAGCAAGAACTTTAGTAATATTTTGTGTAATCTCTGGTCAAGAGAAAGATAGTGTGTGTGTGTGTGTGTGTGTGTGTGTGTGTGTGTGTGTGTGTGTTTGGCAGAATAAAATGGATAAAAATAAAATAAAGGGTGTTTTTGGATTCAGTGGGTAAATACTTTATCCTAAATCATAGAGTGCTTTAATGGAATATGATGCAAGAGAAATAACAGATATTATAGACTTTGCTTATTCTTTAGAATTACTTATTACTTTTACTATTTTTTAAAAGTCTATATTCTAAAATTTATTTGAGACAGCTCATATTTATTCAGCAAGCATGACTAAATGCCTCACATATGTTTTCCAGGAGCCTAAAGTTATTAAGAGCATGCACAGAGTACTATATTCATCTAAAGCCACGGTGGCATGTACAATGAATGTTACTATTGCTAAAAGACAGACAGTACTCAGTGGATCTCTTATGCTTCGGTATGTCTTGGACAGAGTACAGATGTCTTTATCCTGTATTATTTGTCAAAGATTCTTATACAACCACCAGCTTTGAAAGAGGAATAGCTTTTCCCTCAGGAGGAATGGACCAGCTTGCCTACTGCCCAGTGTAAAAGACTTGAGTTTCCTAAACTCGGGGTTTTTCCTCCTTAAACAACCTCCCATTGTGGTCTATCTTTCTTCTTGTGAGATCTAGGGCTTAGAACATGGTACAGATGCTGATTTACAGCCTATGAAAAACTGTTCTAATGAACAATTCTGTAGCTGTAAGTAATAAACAGTCCTACAGCTCTGGCCCAGAGTACAAGAATACTAAAAATGTATAGGCTATTGCTTAGTTTGCATGGAGGATAAACTTTCAGGCTTTTCATGAATCTTATCAGTTATTTGGGGTATTTGCATTTTATTCAAACGCTTGCGCCAAAAAAATACTTTCTAAAGGTAAAATGTTCTCCATGTTACTTAATTTTTTAAAAGTTTAAACAAGAGAGAGGTAAAGCATGATTTAAAAGAAGAAAGAGGTAAAGCTATAACTTGAAAATACAGAGATTCTAATTCATAGGAAGAGAGATGGTTTACTATTTTTTCACTTATCTTTAAGTGGCAAAACTTTATTACAGTTCTGGAATAGAGACAGATGTGAATAACTCTTTTGAAATGTAAGCTGATGAAAGAAGGAAATAGACATTTTTCTGATGTTTAGATCATGCAGTGCTTATTCTAAATACTGCTGAATTCACTTGGAGTATGACAATCTAGGAATATGACATTATTTAATATGTAACTTCTTATTACTATTTCTTAATTATAAGGCATTAGTAAAATCACAAACTCAGTTATTTAAATGTTTGATGCTTTTGAAAACCTAAATCTCTTAATATATTAAACAAAAACAGATGTAGAAGATTTTGTTGATCTAATTTGAATAAAAATAAAGACGAAGTGGAACAAACTAAAAAAAAATCGTAGCACAAGTTATGGAGTCGTTTCTAACTAGAATAAATATCAGATAAACTCAATTCACCATGACTGATTAAAAATACTATATAGCGATTTTAAAAAATTATGCTGAAAGTAAGGCAGCTACGAAAAACATCGCTGATTTCTCAATCAGCTGGAAACACCCACAGAGGTAATTATAGGCCACTCTTGTCATTAAACATGGACTGAAAAAATCATGTAAATCAAGTAATCACGGTGCTGATTAGAAATAAAAAAACACAAAGATGATCTGATATATGCCTTATAGTGAATTATTAGATGATCTGACAATATCATGAGATAGGGGAATTCATAATGCACCCAAAATTCTTTACTCAAGATCTTTGAGTGACACCCATAATGGAAGGACAATCTGACTTTCAATCTTATAAATTTAAAGATGCTAACACCTTGTCACCTGGGATCCTTAATTATCTTTTCAGAGTTGAATGGATCAAATCAAGTTAGTCAGCAGTTACTGAACATACAAGGAACTATATTTCATTACTGGGTATACAGAGAGGTGAGGAATGTGAGGAATAAAAAATTAGGAAGCTTGCCATCTATTTGAGAAGACCAAAAATATAAAAGACAAAAATAAAGATGTAGATAATAGGGCAAGTTAATACTAGAAGAAATGCCAGCAGATAGAATATGACCACACAGCAGACAAATTCTGAGAGCATCAATTGTTAGAAATCAAGAAGAAACTACACTAGACAAGGTGGCTTGATTAAATGGGATTTGATCTGGGCTTGGAAGATGGTGAAATCGAGCTGAATCAAGAGTGCAAAATAAAGACGGGTGGATGAACTATTGCTTACAGGCAACACTGGGGTTGCAGATGGTTTTTGGACCCTTAGAATCAAGAATATATAACAGGTGCTTAGAGACTGGGCCTGCAGCCACCCAATGGGTTAGTAAATGCATGGTAAAGCTTGGTGTCTCTGTCCTCATTTTATATCTGTCTCCTTTCTACTTAAAACTTTGCATTAGATCCTTACTCATCTCTGCACAGTAGGCATATTAATCACTTACAGAGCATCTCTAAACACTACTGACACAAGTTCTATTGCCCTTAAATATACCTAACCCCCTTCATGACTTGAAAGCACCAACATAAGAGTCAGTAAGACATCTTCAATATTTGCAGGGACATACAACTGCCAGCTTTTATAACTATAGGGTTCAAGACTCCCGGAGCAAAGCCTGGAATTCTCCAGTCATTGTTCTAAAACTGTAGTCACCTTGGATCTCAGGCAAAACTGTCTTGCAGTGCACTCCATGATGAGACGCAGACCATCTCCGTAAGCAGAAGCAGTCATCTCTTGGGGGTGGATTTCCACTGGAGGTTATAAGGACCTCCTTAGACCAACCCGGCAGAACCAATCCCGACACGAGGATCAACCAGACCAAAACAGGGCCAGAATCTCCTACCCTGCCAGCTATGCACGCCCTGGACTCTTACCCTTGTTCTTCTTTTCTATAAAACCTCTGTGACTCCTTGAAGACAGATCTTGAAACTTTTTTTTTTTTTTTTGTCCTTCCCTACTCCTGGGCTCCTTGATTGGCATCATGGGATGGGTGGCCAAGGCTGGTGGTCCCTTGGAGTCACCACAGTTGAAATTTTTCTCTTAAAATTCAAATAACAAATAGAGTATACATTTTTAAATGGTTGAGAGCAATCACAGAAGAATAACACTTCATAATACTGATAAATAAGTACATGAAATACACATTTCTGTGTCCATTAAATTAAGTTTTATCAAGACACAGCCATTACCCATTTGTTTGTGTATGTGGCTGCTTTTGGACTGTAATGGCAGAGTTGAGCAGTTGTGACGGAGACCAAATGGCTCACAAAGCCTAATATTTACTGTATGACTCTTTACTGAAAAACTTTGCCAGCCCCTAAGTGTTGAGAGGGAATAATAGGCAATAGTGGCAGGAAAGAGTCTGGTAGGCCTAGGAATACACCAAGCTATGGGTGTAAAGAAAAGCCCCTGAACGTTCAAGACAGAGGAGGAAGCCAATTCACCATAACAATCTTTGGATTTTCTTCTTTGGATTGCATGCTGTTCTCTGACCTCCCCTATAGCTGCTTGGACAGATATGGTTGGAGGAGATTCCCTGGAAGGGCTTGGAACGGACATGAAACTCACCAAAAATCTTACTTCTCTTCAGAGAGTCTGAGGTCCAGATCACTCGTGCAAAAATGACTTAGATAAAATGAACTGCTGAAAGACCCCGAATGCTGAGCTCCCCCTCTTTCTGTGTGTCCATCAGATCCAACATGCATGCTTCTCAAATTCCCTCTAATATTTTCAGGGAAGCATGGGAGAGGAAGCTGACCACACTAAGACAAATGTAAAGAAACACACATGGGAGGAATCTCATAATAAAAAGAAAATAAACTCTGGGAAGTGTGGTTAAGAAAAATCAGACTCAATTAATAATGGAGCCTTCAATAGCCTTCAAGAAATCCAATACAAACCAAATTGAAGTACACACCAGTGCTTCCAGCCGTATTTACTTTCAATTGATTGTGTTTTGAAAGAATTTTAGGGGGAATTCTGTGAGAAAAACAAGTCTGGTTAAATGCTACATGGTTCTACGTAATGAAAAATAGGTAAAGAACATTAATTTTAGATTTTTTCTTTTAATAGAAAACAGATTTGTTATTTTTTAATTGATTTATTTGAAAAATTTTTGAGCAAAGATGGGAATTTCCAAAAGGAAGGGTAGGACTGAGATGGGAACGAAGGGAGAATGTTCCTGGGTAGGAAAATATATAATATTTAAAATATGCAACTTTAAATCATGCATAACTTGTCTTGGAATTCGTCCCAGATATGTATCAGTAGAGTCAGGAGTAATGGTGAATTCTGGAGTAGACTTTTGTAAAGGTTTGAAATAGTAGTAAGCTCACATCTTGAGAATGCAGGCTGCGTGATGATCTGGAATGATCTACTATTCAGATCGAGGGGAGTAAAGCTCCTGGCCTCAACTGTCAGTGTATTATCATGAATATATGCCTAAAGGACCACAGCCACAGAAGTACTTAGACGCAAGGACACAGACACATATACAGAGGTGGACAGACACATCCTTTAGGATATGAAAAAGTTCCTGGGTCAAAACTGTATCTGTACAATGGTTTCCAGCAAGACAGAAAAATCATTTCCTACTCTGACTCGGAATGTAAAAAAAAAAACTTTCCCATAACATTTTCTAATGGATCTTCCAGTCACAGTCTCCTATGGCAGGGCAATTTATGTAGTGCACGACAAAAAGAGTTTTATGATCTCTGGAATTCATTTAAAGTCTTTAGATGGGAGAAATTGAGATCCAATTAAAACCTTAATAAATGACTCTGCGTTGGATATAAATAAATTAATATGTGTGCAGGATGAAATTGGAAGTTATTTGGAGCCTGCATTTTAATTCTATTTCTACCAGGGAAAACTATGTTGCAACTCTGAGATTGCTTGGTCATATGACTGTTTACAGTGAAACAAAAATGAATTAAGTAGGGAAATACTGTATATCCCATGGTGTGTCAGGCTTAAGGACTTGGAGGAGAGGGAAGGTGGACCAACCGAAGTCAACAAGAGTGCTAGTGAGGCTGCTGTCCTGATGGGACCAGTCCCCAAGGTCGCCCCGTGGAGGGAAGCAAGGACAGACAGGCTACTGTGTGGCAGGGCCCGGGCCAAATCAACAGCTGGGCATTTCTCATTCAAGTTGACACCGCAGTCACCTATCACAATAACGGAGCAAGCATTGAGAGTCTTTACTGGGAGGTAACTGTCATAGACAGAAGGTGGTAACAGCTTGGTGAGAGCCCCAAATGGATGTGCAGCGTTTTTGTTAAAGGATTACCCAGGGGCTGCGGTTAAAAAATGCAAGGTGAATATATTCATCGCAGGAGGTATGATCAGGAAATATGGTGAATGTTTAGTGAAAAGACACTAATTCTCCTCGAAATATCCCCCTCATTTCACACACATTAATCCCATGACTCTTGCCAGTTTCTGAAGCAGTTCTGGAAATCCTCTTTTGTGGGATTAAAAAAATATATAATAATGCTGCTGCTGATTGCTGCCTGATGGAAAGGGAGGCCTGTGAAAACATCATGGTGTCCTTGTCCACCTTAGCAATGCATCTGGCGCTGAGGCACTTCTGGCTCTTCCTTAAGGTAGAAATGACCATAAAAGGCACATACATTAAATAAATTCAGGACGTCAAGGCAGCCAAGACAGCACATCTAAAGACACTCAGAAAAGAGGATTTCCAGAACTGCTTCACAAAGTGGCTAGACCAATGAGATATGTGTATTCAAAAAGAAGGGAGCATTCACAGGGAGATTAATGGCAATATATCTTTTACTGTAATAAATCTTTTTTAAAAGCAAGCATTCACTGTATTTTTATCACACTACAAAGAATACATATATCTATGCTTCACATACTTATATACTTAATCTGATTTTCATATCCTTATATTCTTACTGTAGGTTTCTTATGACAAAACAACACAAAACATTAAATCCCAATGGTGCCAAATGACAGAGATTGGGCTCTTGACATAATGGCAAACTGCATAGAGCAGTTAGGATGGTAGACCCAGGAGTCTGTGGGTTCAAACTCCTGTTTCCCCCATCACCAATTTGGAATGATACATACACTCATATATTAAAGAATCAAACAGGATATTGCATCTAATTGCAAGGTGCATCCATTGTGTCATTATTTTTGCAAACAAAAACCTCTTGGCTTTAAGTTACATTATTTGAGAGTTGGAAAATTACGCTACACCTATGGGCTAGACTAAGTTATTCCTGTAGTTTGGCCTGTTTTAAAACAAAAATATCCTGGCCACATGCTCCTGCCCTCCTCCTACCTCCTATAAATCTGGCTGTACCTCCACTTCCTGGTATATTCAGAACTGGTTTTTATTTCTATCCAACAACTTTTTTGAGAAGTCCATCTGAAGCAAATACTATTTTGTAAAAATTACTGTCCAGATTTATTCTAGAACTTATTGAGTTTGTTTTTAGATTGTTATAAAAATGCCTCTATTCCTAGGTGTATTGGGGCATGACTTGTGGATGTTAATAAGAAAAATATCAATTTGAGAATGGTGTACACAGAGGATGGGTGTTTAATTGAGAAATCTGTGCCAAAGTAGACTGCTGGGGTCAGCAGAGCCCTCCCTTGACATAGACAAGTCTCAAGCAGCTAGATGTTTATGCCAACATTGTCCTTCGGAGACACCCAAGGATGACAGTGATTATCTTATGTATTTTCTCCCACAAGCTGTTGTCAGGACAAGTTTTTTTTTTCTTTTCTTTTCTTTTGATAATGAGCTACCATTTAGCAATGTTCATGGCCCCAGAAATTGAGGTGAGTGCTTCAGGAACCTCATTTTATGTGCTTCTCATGAGGATATACACCATTATCAATCGGAAGGATTGAAGAGAATTAAGAAACTTGGTCAAGATCATCCAGCAAGGAACTGCCCCGCAGTGCTGAGCTCCTTCCCAGATGTGCTCACTTTTTGAAGACACAGTGATGTGCTTTTCCCACCCGGGCTCCTTCCTTACAGCTTTGCTTCCCCACACCCTGTTGTGTTATCCTGTGTTTGCCCTCTTTCCCACTAACAGTGATCTTTCCATATCGGAGACCAGGGGAGTCCTCCTTTTTTTGTGCAGTATGGGGGGTTAACTCCAGAGCCTTTATACCGAACTATGCATCCCAGCCCTTCCTAATTTTCCTTCCTTCCGCCTTTTTTTTTTCTTTTCTTTCTTCTTTCTTTCCTTCTCTTTCTTAGATTGGGTCTCACTAACCCCCTAAGTTGCCCAGGCTAGGCTCAAACTTGAAATCTTCCTGTCGCTGCCTCCCTGAGGGCTGAGATTGTAGGCCTGCATGACAGTGCCTCACAGAAAGTTATTCTTTCATTCCCCACAGGTCTTACAGTCCCTTAATATTTTTCCTCACTTTCATCATAGTTAAAAAAGTTTTTGTTCCTCCATGTACTAGCAGCTCAGTAAGTTTGATGACTGAATGAAAGAAATAACTGAGTTTTCCATGTCTGCTAAAGCAGCAGTTTAAAGGGTACAGTCCTGATCAGGCCGTCTTATTGGAAATACTGTACACCCGATCGCCAAGGGCTAGAGAAGGGCAGCAGAGCAAGAGTGTGGCCTCCGGGGAGACCAAAACAGATGAGCTCCCTCAGGTCGCAAGACTCAGTCTTCCCAGCCTGCTTTCCGTGGCTCCTTGGGCTTCTCCGGACTTTGAGAGATCTCAGGGAAATACCAAGTCCCTTGCACTCCTGACTTCTGCCCTGTGGTTTGCGAAACCCGTAGTGCTGGCTCTGACTCCGTTTAGGCGAGCTCGCCAAGGGAAGTGTACACGCACAAGATGCACATGTCTACTTTGTCTGTTCACTGTGTATTAATAAATGCACGATTACAGATAATATGCATGTCAGTATCTATGTATGTATATAGGATATCTGTCAGTGTAAGGCTCGTACAGATTCTGTTGATAGGTACTCGCTCTAATTAGTGGCAAATCAATAATTTTAGATAAGTCTGTCCACTGAATTTTGCAGAGTGAAGCAGCAGTCCTTCAATAGCCAGGGGAAAGCTTCCTGGCCACTTTGGAGGGACGCTTTGATAAGCCCGCAGCCTGCAGAGGGGCTAGGCCAAACCCATTTAACTTTTTAAAATATGTGAAACACGTTCGAGGAGTTCTCTGATGAGGCTGCTTTCTCTGCCCTCTGGGGCCCAGAACCCTGCCTGCTGCAGAGGACCGCAAAGAGGACTTTGTGTCCGCGGGGGGAGGGGGGCAACCTCCTGGGGAAGCAGAGAAGAAAGAAGCGGGCAGCGAGGGGCTGCGGGACGGCACGTAACCCGGGGGCGGGGCCGCGTGGCCTCCGGCC
>NW_022900945.1:10855320-10867246 GCF_012274545.1 Fukomys damarensis
GGGCTCGCACGCGTGGTCCGCCAGCCCCTGGCTGCTGAGAGGCGCAGAGTCCGCCGAGGTCCCACCGCATCCTCATCTCAGTTGTCTCTGCTGGCGTTGGTTTTCTTTTTGTTCCTTTGGCAAATGCATATGGAGGGAGGCTCTGCAACATGCAGCTTCCCCGCCCTCCCGTGCCTGCTCGCGCCTGCATGCGAAGAGCTGCAGACGGCTGGCTGCAGGGCAGAGCAGGGCTGCGCGCGGAAGGATGGGCAGGGTGCTCGGGGTCCCCGCTCGGCTCTGCGGAGCCCAGGCCTTTCAGGGCCCGGGGTTCGGAGGGGCTGCTGGGCATGGGTCGTGGGCGGTGAGGGGCACAGCGCTTTGGAAGGAAGGGAGCCTGCGGGGAGCTCTGCTGTGCAATTGAGGCTGCGAAGACGAAACTTCGGGGCTCACAGCTAGTCCCCGAGGAGTGAGTTCTGCGAGCTCTGGGTGACACTAGCTGTACTTCAGAAAAGTTCACAGGAGGATGCATTCGTTACCAGGGAAGCTTTGACCACCTTAGGTTCATAAATTTGAACAGAAAAAACAAACAAAAAACAAAAAACGATTTCACGCCTTATCAAAGTCCACTCGCCACCCTTTTTTCGTCGAGTTCTTTCTCCCAGTCTGCACCGAGTATCTTTCTGGAGTCACAGCCTGAGGGCTTCAGGTGGGAAGACTTGGAGTGAGGACTTCCCTGCAGAAGAACTTTCTGTTCCAGGGTAAAGCACTCTTCCCTCACCCTTGTTTTTTCCTGCACTGCTGTTTTTACAACTGCTTAACCTGATGGCATAAATCAGAAACACTCGCAGAAGGAGGGTTTCCTAGACCCTCACTGGAGAGACACAAAGGCCTATATTTTCTCTGCTTGGGACAGCTGTGTGTAGCAAATGAAAACATCAGAAAACAAATATTTGGTTTTTGCTATGTTGCTGTGAAGTGACGTTTGTCTCTCTGTAGGGTGACTTGAAGCTATTTGCTGCTGTTCTGGCTCCCAGAGTCATCCTCCAGAGTCGTGCCTTGGTGTTAGTGATGCAAACAAAAAACCAACCTGGTAGATTTGTTTCTTTCTTGGGGTTGAAGGAGGTCAGATGTTTCCTGAGACTGTGGGGAAGTTCCTCTCGGTTTCAGAGTGTATTCTGGGACTTACAAATGGTGGTCAAATCATTAGGAAATAATGCATCAGTATTTAACCCCGAGACTTTTAGCACGAGGATTAAAATATAAATATGAGTCATTTATCCTATTTAGTGTGATATGCACTGGTGGGGAATTTGACAAGCGTGGCATTTCTTTTTGGCCATCTTCTTCCCTTTTGGTTTCTCCTCTGCCTCATTCTCTGTGTGTTGCAAGCATCTTTGCATTTTGGTGGGGTGGATGCTGGAGATCAAATCCAGGGCCTCTCACATGCTAAGCTTGCACTCTGCCTCTGGGCCACAGCCCTCGTTCCCCTCACACACCGCTTATACACGTGCCGAGTTACATGAGTGTGGTTTAGCCATTCACTTCTAGTACCTCACGTTAACCACAATCATTTGGGTCATCTCAGGGGCCTCTTTATCTGCCTTCAAAATGATGGAGGCAGGTGTACTGCAAAGAGTAAAGACTGGAGACAGAAAGGTGTTAGTCTACTTCCTGGTTGTGTCCCTTGCTAATTATGTGACTTTGGCCAAGTTATTTAAATGTCTCGGAGTCTCATTTTCCTCAACATAAGATCAAAACAGTGTCTCCTACTCTATAAGGTGGAAATAAGATAGGGTATGAAATGTGCTTTGTGGCACAGGTATTTAATATGTGCCATTTTTCCTGTGCCAGTTATAATAGTAACTGGTTTAGTTAATACTTACTGTAGCCTCAGTCTGTTTCATATAACATAGCTCTTTTTCTTTCACAAAACTCTGAAAGGTAAGTCTCTATGTTGAATCCCATTTTGTGATAACAAAACAGAGTCCTGAACTGAAGAGATGTGTCCGTAGCCACAGAAAGTTGAGGACAGAGTGGGCCTGGATTCAGATTCTCATCTGCCAACTCTCCTTGGACTTTGGAGCTGTTCCCTATCCTTTCCCAGGTTATGACTCTCAGATGTCCCACTACTGTTCAGTTTTGACTGCTTTGAAGCAACAAGGTAACTTTCTTTGTGATGGTTTGTGTGGGCCTTTCCCTGGTCTTCAAAAGGCCGTGGTGGAGAGTGGATTTCATTCTCCATGTTTAGTGCAAGCTCGGCCTCTTGCATATGATTTTGGATAGTTGCTTCACTCGAATCTTTCTTTTTCCTAAGTTGTAGACTGTGTACAGGTATCATGATTTTTAGTAGAGTCGAACTAAGGGTAACCTGATGGATTTTTAAAAAATAAAATATTTTCTGCCACGTACTGGCCCAAGACAGCTGTTGGCATCTGTAGGGAAGGAAAGACTTTCCCCCACTCTCTTAGCTTATGTGCTTATGTGTCTGATATTCAGACCAGCAAAAGGCAGACTTATCAGAGTAAAGACTACTTTAAAAATTTGGTGTTAATGTTTCTGTGCTCATATAGAGGGCTTCACTTATATTTAAGAAACAAAGACCCGTAGAAGAGTTAAGCCTGAGAGCGTATGTAGCATTTTAACAAAGAATGATAAAGTGTGGCAATGTGATAAGAAAAAGGAAAAAAAAGCAGGGTTGGGACAAAGGAGATGAATTGTAGGACAGTGATTGGGAAATGCATAGAAGAAGCTAATGGAAAGTAGACTTTTGTTTTTTTTAAAGAAAGTTTATTTTTGTGGGTTAATCTTGGTGCTACCCCCCCTTTTTTGATACTGGAGATCGAACTCAGGACCTTGTGCTTGCGAGGCAGGTGGCGGAACCACTGAGCTAAATTAAATCCCTGGCCCCTGACTCTCTATTTTTGATGATAAGAATATTCTCCTCATCCTTGTACAAGGAGGGCACCTTTCTCATGGGAAATTTTATGCCCTGTCTTTTAGTAGAAAGGGGGAGATGAGAGGGACTTTCTTACATTTGTTTCTCCTTAATTTCCTTCAGCTCAGTATTCCAAAGTGGCATATTTTGGGCTGACTTTTTCTAATTCCTTTTATATCACAAGATATATAAACAATGGACCCCATCTTCAGATGACATACATTTCAGAAAGGAGAGGGAATGAATGCTTGAATTAGTCACTTTATCATCAGTGGGATGCAATACCTGACACCCGCAACTTAGAGGAGAGGTTTATTTGGCTCAGTTTCCAGGGGGCTCAGTCCATGGTCACCTGGCCCCCAGGCCTAATTGCATCGTGGAAGGGCCTGGTGGAGGAAAGTTGCTCACTCCATGGCAGCCAGGAAGCAGAGAGAGAAGGAACCAGGGACAGTAATCCACCCCCAGTGCTCCTCCTCCAACTTGGCCCTACCTCTGAACAGCACAGTCCCTATGAAGTGGATGAGTCAGCTAGTAAGTACAGCACCCCTGTGATCCAGTCACCTTTGAAACATGTGGGTCTTTGGGGAACATTTTAGATTTAAAGCATGACAACGCTTGTGGTGCAACATGAAGATAGTGTAGATCTCTGGTGGGATAAGGAAGCAGGGAGAGAGAGAGAGCCACATGTCCTGTCACCAGGAGTTTACGCTGGCTTTTCTCTGGTGGTACCGGAGTGGAATAGGATGTACTACAAGGCAGGGTTAACTTCACTCTGTGGGTGAAGACTTTAATCTTCTCAATAGATTACTGGAGTAGACTTTATTATCCGTTTTTGCATTGGAAAAACGGAGAGAGAGATGTTAATAAAATATCGTTATTGCCTTTCCAATTGTGACTCTAATAATGGGAATCAGAGTAGTTAAGAGGAGAACCTTATGCCATGGCAGTGATTCTGCTCTTTCAGGGGATACGGAATGGTTTCTGCAAGGGACTATGCCTGCTGAGGGCCCGCTCTGCACAGGGCCAAGTACCGAGGGTAGGGTTGGTTCTCATAAAACAAAGTGGCGATAGCCTCACAGTCAGTCATTCGATTGTTGGGCCAGGGACTGACTCCAGGTCACGTGGGCATGGAAGCTACAAGAGGTGGGTGTTAATTATATTTCCACTGTTTACTTATTGTAGAACCACAAGTTTTTTGTTTTTTGTTTTTTTAATTTTAGTACTCCTGTTTCCTAAATGGGGATGACCATGAATTCCTCAATAGTTTGCTGCAGGGCTGAATGAGAGCATCTGTGTATTTACTGTACTGCAGAGAACAACTCCAGTTCCCACTGGGTTCATTTCTCATCATGCTCCTTGGTTAGCCAGCTCTTCTGGGTAGCTCTGCTGTGGTCCAACACGAGGACCATCAGTGGCTGCACTGTCTCCTGGGGCCCCAGAGTTCTCCGCTGAATCCTGTGCTTTAGCTGCTCCAGCAGAGGGAGAGCACAGGGAGAATTGACTGGGGGTGTTTGGAAAGTCTGTGCATTTTGATTGACCGGAAAAATATATGGGGAGATGGAGGCAAGAGGATTGTGAGTTTGAGGCCAGCCTTGACTACATAGCAAGAGTCACCCTGTCTCCAATGTCTCCAATTCTTCCCCCACCCTAAGAAAGATACTGCTTTAATTTGTACTTGATTACTAGTAAAGTTTAATTTAAAATTTATATTAGCTGTGTTTCTTCTCTTGTAAGTTGCAGGTATTTTATAATACGTCTTAATAACTTTGTGTTTTCTTTAATGGTTTCTCTGGTCAGCAGGCAGCATTTTGCCACAATGTGCTGTATCGTTTTGATATTTGACACATATTCACTGAATCAGCGTTAAGTTTTGTATCTTTTTCTGAAGTGAACACCGAGTGTATATGTGGACGTAAGTGCTTGTGAGTTATTTTTGACCTACAGCAGATTACGGTTTTGCCAGGCTGTTGGTAAGGCCTATGGACATGAAGAAGCAGCCGGATGATCACCCAACAGACGCATGACTGAGCTACTCTTATCTTTTCTTCAGTCCCTTGTCTTTGTGCATTTACCTTGATCGATAGGAAATTGGGTGAATGGTGATAATGAGTTATGAACCTAATGTCTTCTTATTTATTCTTCTTTTCCCACCTCCACCTGGCCCTTCACCTTATTGCATCAATTTTGTCTCAGGAAAATCCCCCAAATCTGCTCATCGCTCCTGACCTTACTCCTTTTGCTTTCTCCACGACCTCATATTTTACCTGTCTTTTGAAATAACCTCCAGTTTTGCCCATCTTTCCCAGTGCTCCCAGAATGTTGTGCTAAAGAACAACGCCAATCAAGCCATTTGTGTCACTGAATGCTTGTCTTGGGTCTCAAACCCCTGTGTAATAAAGTCTTTAGTGTGGCTTCAGGTTCCTTCTGACCTCTGCCCACTTTTCTGGACTCTGCTACCTACAATTCTCTTGCTGATAGTTCCACTCGTATCTAAATGGATCTCAATTCTCGAGATGTATTGCACCCTTCCCAGCTCTGCTAGCGTAGTTTAGCACAGACAGGCATTGTAACTTGGCCTCTGAGATCAGACCAATTTATTCCTCTCCTGGCAGCTCCAGGCCTCAATATCCATATCTGTGAAATGGAGCAAAAATAGTACCTATATAGGCTGAAAGAGCCAATTTCATCAAATAGAACCTGATGTATAATAAGTCTTTGATAGTTACGATTTATTAGTTGTTATTGTATATACTGTCTTTTCTGCAGGAAATTTGTTCCACTGTCACGTTACCTACACTGGTGAAAGTTCTAATCATTTAGCTTTTGGTTCAGTGTCGCTTGTGAGGTCAGACCTTGCCTTGCTTTATCAGGCTTCCTCGGTGCTCCTCTGGTCTTAGTTCTTGTCTCTGTAGTGGCAGCTGTCACCTGTGGTGTCACTGACTGCTTCCATACCCAGTTCTTTTGTTTGACTGTGTACTCTTGGAAGATAGGGACCTTTAGTAGATCAGTCAGGCAGTACTTACGGAGCATCTGAAGATGAATACTATTTTTGCCCTAAATAAAACAGACTCATGGGGAAGGCAAATAATGAATCTAGAAATTGAAAGTATGCAAGGTGCTTTGGAGGAGCGCAGTGGTGTGAGGATACAGGGGAGGTGTGGGAGCGGGTTCCTCAGTGGTGTCTCAGTTGGGAAAAGACCCTGTCTTTTTCAGCATGGTGTCCTTAAGAACTAGCCTGGTCTTAGCCAATCATCTCTAAATGTTTTTTGAATATATAAATGGTGTCAGTAATTTGTTTTTGAGGCTGCAATTACAGACATGAGCCTAACCTATGTTCTGTAGTCAGCTGTATCCTTCATGGGTGTAGCATGGGTTTTTCACCCTCACACATAGCTTGAAACTTAACCCTATTGTTTAATGTGCCTCTTAAGTGCCTTTTCAGTGTGTTTCTCACAGCATCTCATAGAAAACCTGGAGCCAATTTGAAATCTGGAGAGAGGAGGGAAGGAAAAAAGAACTGGACTGGAGGGAAGAAAGACGGAAAATAAAGGAACAGTGTATCTTTTGTTGTGACCATTTTAGTCCCAAGATTCATAGACACAAACAAAGAAGCAAGAAACAAAACAAAAAAGCCAAACATCCATGACCAAGTGACACTGTGGTTCTCAAACCATGAGATCTCAGAGCACTGCAAAGGATGGGGCTTCCCCAAGCCTGGAACACCCGAGGCTTCCCGGGTACGCACCCTATAAATGTTAATCTCTGAGCTAACCCCAGAGAGTAGATAAGGTCAGATACCTCATCTCATAACCATGCCAGGGCATTTCTTACTGCTGCTCAGGAAGCGCTGAAGTCCCAGTAGCTGCCTGGCTTCATTTTCAGTCTTTCAGTGACTGAGCAGGTACTTTAGCCGCGCACTTTAGCACACTTTGGGGAGAGTGAGGCGCTTGTGTAAAAGCAGTGCTTTTTGGATGAATTGAGAACTACAGCATTGACAGTTGCCATTTGTTAAAAAGCTGGAATGCTCAGGAAATTTTTATTACAAATGAAGATGCTTCAGAAAAGCAACTTCTTGTAGGCCCAGTTGGTGGTAGATACCAGGTTAACCCGACTGTGTGTGGCTGTCTGGGGAGTCTTTTACCTCCCCGGGCAACACAGTGGATGTCTGTAGCGTGCATTTCACCATCCTCTACCCGGGTAGTACTTGGACTAGACAGCTTCCCGACTTCTGCCTGGTGGGGACCACGTTTTGCTACGTTGCTTTTATTTGTTCCTCCTCCTTTGTGGCACAGGAAGTGGAGGAGCCAGAGAGACTGGGCACAAGAAGGTTTTAATTCTGTGCCTAACACCGGATAGCCCTTCGACTCTGAATGAGTCGTGTGAATGCACTGCCTGGTGAAGCCACATGTGCTGTTCCTTTGGGGGTGACAGTGAAGGAAGGAGGGGTGAAGGAGGTGGGTGGTACAGAGTTGGATTCACCCCGAGACCAAACTTCAGGGTCCCTCCAAGATTTTGGGAATGAGCCGTAGCATTTTTGTATTTACAACTTTATATTGATTTTCTTAAAAGGGCTCGTGAATTGTATTAACTTTATGCTCTCTAGTCTGGAGGCGCCCCGGAAGTGGTGAACCAGTGGTCAGAGACAGAAAGAGATAAAGATGACCTGCACACTTTGTAATTCAGGATGTGCTGTGCCATACCAAGTGGCATAGGCAAACTGACATTATTGGTATTGTTAATAATGCTAACAGCCAGAATGGAGGAAGCCTAACTTGAGTCCTGGGGAGAGAGAAAGAAAAAGGGAGCTTAGCTCTAAGGAGATTCGGGAAGTTACTAATGATTTTAAGGTTTTGGATTCTCTGAGTGAAGTTATGAAATCGCCTTTCCAGGAGGAAAATGTCTACCTGTTTGTGAGAATTTGGGCCCCAGGGCTGGGAGTAGGGTGAGTTCTTTTCTGTTTCTTGGCTTTAGGGAAAAGTGGCGAGAGGCATTTCTCTAATTGGAGAGAGTAGATTTACAAGTATGACCTGGATGCCATTACTGAAAGCTACAGTTAGCTGTTGGTATTAAAAAGCTCATTATTGAGGTTATGGATTATCCAGACCTGTTTTTCTCCAGCCATTCTGATGGACACCTTTAAGCACTTTACTGCCAATTAGCACCTCCACCTGAACAGGGAAAGGAAGAGGGGCCAACACTGAGATGGGTTCATTCCTTCCCTGGTTAGCAGCTCTCTAAAGGTTTGTCAGCAGCAAGGTGGGTGAGGAGGAGAAGGGATTATCGGTGCTTTCACTATGGCTGCCTCAGAGAAAGGGTTCTGCTTTTGATTTTAAACAGTTTTCAAGTGGCTAAGACAAATTCACCGCCCCCCCCATGAAACGACCTCAGGGTAGGTAACATTCTTTGGGAGACCCTGCGCCTCACACTCTTTCATTTCCTGTGTGATATGGGATGTGGGGCCCACACAGCTGGTCCTGGGAAGAGTGGGGAAGAAGTTAACCCTAAAGAGTTTGGGACCAGGGCAAGAGGCATCCTGTCCTGGGGTCGTACTAGTCCTTGTGTAAAAACTGTTTACATCTCTTTGTATACATTGTAAATATAAATATACATCCACATCCATGCACCCATATCTTAATATTTACTTGGATTTGAAAACTGTTGCACGTAAAATCCTTTCGTGGAAAAGTCTGCTAACTTTAAAGGCTGTTTTTTTGTTTTGTTTTGTTTTTTGTTTTTTTTTTTCCTTAGTGAACTTATTAACTGTCCATTCACCAAACACAAAATACAAACTTCTGTGGTCAGTTTGGAAAACTGTGAATCTTGCTCTGAGAAGATCAGGATCACAAGGGGCTGGAAGGAAGATGCGATGCACACATCCTGAGTTGGGAATGAGTCACGATCTGGGATTAAAATTGGGTCACGGAGATCAAGTTAGACTTTAAGAACCAGAATGGGCAAGTGCGTTTTCTGCTCAGGGCCATTGGGCAGGCCCTTGTGGTGAGCAGGGCTGCGATTCTTGGTGCCATTGTGTGGCATGTGCTTGGCCCCGACAGAGGGCTGACCTGTAAAGAAAGAGCATTGGAAATATCTCTGCCAGGATTTGCCTTATCTGTACAGGAACAGGGTAGCCAGGGAGAGAATGGCTGGTCTCTAGGGCATGAGCAGTAAAAAGACCACAAGGTGCAGAGGTTGGAACCAGCCTCTCTCAGCCTAGCTCGGGCTTTATGACGTGTATAGTGGTGATGTAAGGGTCTGTAGCCGCACTGGCCATCAGAGATGAAATTAATGCAACTGGACGCTCTAAGAGCCACATAAAACACGTGGAAATTTAGTAGGAAATTAAATAACAGGAAAACATGTAAAATTAAATAATACATTTTATTTACCCAATATATCCATGATCTCTTCATTTTAATATTTAATTGATATAAAGTTATTAGTGAAATATTTATATCCTTTTTATAAGCAACTCTCAAATCATAACATCTTTCTCAAATCATAGTCATAACATCTTTCAATTCAGGTGCTAAATTTTTTGTCAGAAATACTGGCTCTGTATTTAGATTTTCCTAATTTAAAGTAAAAAAAAAGGAGCATCACATATCCAAGGGGCTCTGCACCTTTCAACATTCCAGTAGCTGAGTGGAGTATCAGTTTTTTTATACATAAATTAATTAAAATGAAATTAGATTTAAAAATGTAGTCTGCCTAAAAATGTGGTTCCTCCGCCTGCCTCGCAAGCGCAAGGTCCCGAGTTCGATCCCTGGTAGTCCCTCAGACCACACTGGTTCCAGTGCTCAACTCCACCTATGCTCGGTGGCTACTGTGTCGAACAGCACGTTCATTCATTTGTCCTTCTCGCCTGCTGCAGAGACTGCCAGACTCAGAGATGACGGGAGTGGTGGCAGAGGAAGGCTAGCTCGCCAGGTCGGATCAGAAGGAGGGGACCCAGCGGCCCGTTTAGACTCTTGACAGCCAAAGGAAGGCAGATGATGAGCAAGTAGTAAGTTCCTGAGCCAGGGACCGATCTGAACCTATGTTAATCTTTGGAATTCGCGTCTGAAAATGAGATCCTAGTTTCTCCGTAGCTTCCTCTCAGTTTCCCCAGATGCTGTGCAGCTGTGAATTCCGCCAAGGGACTGCTGCTTGGTGGGTTGTGTGAGCAGACTCTGGTCTCAGTGTGGTAGTGTGAACTCCTGGAGGCTTTGAAGCCAAAGACAGGCTTTATACACTTTTATTTGAGTTGTTTCTTTGCTCCAGGAGAGTAGTACACATATGGGAACAATTTAGTCTCCAGAATTAAACACGTGTTTTTTTTTTAAGCCCAGAGAGTAAGGTGATGGAAGTCCCTTTGTGTGTTTTGGTTATTTGTGTCTAGAAATACAGCAGTATGAAATGAATGCATGTCCCATAGTTCTTGGAGCATATAGGTCGGTAGACCTGCAGCTCTGGTTACCTATACTTTGCATTGTGTTTCTGTCGCGCTCTAACCACCTTTCCTAGACCATGCAGCGCTAGCAGTTTTTCACCAGAAAATACTCATTTTAATAATGACAGTAGGCGCTGGGAGCTGGCACTGTCCCTACAGACGGTCTGCAGACACTCGTTCCCATGGCAGACCGTCAGGCTGGGCAGTGTGCGTTTCCTCTGACAGATGAGGCACCTGTTCCTAAGGCCTGATAACTTTACTGACATGAAAGCAGTGGACCAGAGTGAGCAAACTGCACCCCCTGGACGGAACTGTGAATAAGAATGAGTTTTGCGTTTTTAAAGGGTAAAAAAAAAAAAAATGAAAAGAAGCATAAGATGTTAGGCAGGGAAAGTGATAATGGCATTCGAATTTCCACATAGCTACATGTACTCATTTCCTAGGGTCTGCTTCACGTCACAGTGGCAGAGTTGAGACACGCTGAGATGGGAAAGTTGTGACGGTCTGTGAAGCCAAAGAGACTGTGTGGCTCTTTCCAGATACAGTTTGCCAAGCCTGTGCTAGACTGTTCTTTCCATAGACAGTGAGAACCAGGATCACGGGCAGCGTGGGTCTTGCCCGTGTGGCTGGCATTAGCCTTATACTGTCAGTGTCAGGGATATTTTCAGAGCTGAATGAAGCGCTCTGTGGAAGAGGGAACTGAAGCTCGGAGAGGACAAGCCCCGTCACACTGTGGGCTGGAATTCAGACCCAGTGTCTGTGCTCCTGAGAGAGATGCTGACCACAGGACTGTTTGCCTTGAACTGCATCAGGACCACTGAAGGGCTTATTATAAAAGAGATTGCAAGGATACACTCCCAGAGTTAATGAGTCTTTTTGGGGCAGGGTCCAAGAATTTGCATTGCTAACCAGCCCTCAGGTGAAACCCAGGATGTCCGTCCATGGGCTGCACTTTGGTTAGCCCTACCCTGCTACATCCAGTTCGAGAAAGAGTTGTTGAGTTACGGGAGGTGCAGTGCAGAGATTCAAACCCATGCACCCTTCAGTAGAAATTTAGGTCAATTGAGAAAGTTAAGTCCAGTACGTTCCCATCTACATTTTAGGCATTGTAAGCATTTGATTTCTGCCTCCCTTGTTCTCTTTAAATCCTAACCTTTGTGATGCTATGGGGCATGGGCTTCGTGCATGTTGAACATCTTGTGTCTTTGTGCCATGCAGCAAAGGGCTGGCACAGATATTAACCCCTCACTGGTGGCACTGTTCATGCATTTCTGGAAAACCAGTTTGTGATGATTTATGAGCAAAGGAATTTGGTTCCTGCTGACTGTATGTCAAATCCTTGTCCCCCCTCTCTGAATTTCTCATCTTGCCAACAGAGAAAATGTGGGGTGCAGGAATCAACTTTTGTAGTCAAATTGTGCCAGCTTTGGTCATAAAAGTTAATGCCCAAGTGCTCGGACTCACTATGTTAGTTATTGGCCTAGTCAGCCTCATATTTAAGAAGTCATTATCTAGGGATTAGGAGTGAGGAGAGTGAAGACTGGTGGAAGATGGTAGCTTTTTTTTTTTTTTTTTTTTTTTTT
>NW_022900945.1:10867355-10880037 GCF_012274545.1 Fukomys damarensis
TTTTTTTTTTTTTTTTTTTTTCCGTGTTGATGATTCATTATAGCCTCGTTTGGGATTTTAATAAGTAACAAAGAGCATTGGAAAGTGCTGACTGAATCTCTTCTTTTAAATTCCTGTTGGTGCAAAGAAGGAAATATATTTTTGCAGTTTTCCAGGTGCTTTACTTCTGCGCCTTCACCTAACACGTGTCCCTTTGTCCTAATTTCTCCACTCTCACCCCTGACCCTCGCACCCCTTCTCTGTGTGGTGTGGGAGGGATCATGAGTTAGTTTGTCTAAAGAGCCATCACCGCCACAGTCCCAGAGCAGGGAAGCATGCAGAACTCTGTTAACCGGTAGGGTAGCTGAAGCCCTCTTGCTGAGACCCCTGCCAGGCTGTGGGCTCTTCCATGAGGAACCCCTCTCTGGGAGAGGGGCATCATCCCTAGGCCTGGTGTTTACGGCAGCCTCTGGGTGGCATCTCACACCTGTGCCAGAGCCAGGAAGCCGACTGTACTGCTACTTGTGTTTGCTCTTTCGTTGCTAACCTTCACAACACTGCCATGCTTCCTTTCTCTCTACTTCTAGGAGAAAATTCACTCCCTGGAGGCAGCAAGTGCTCCTGATCCATGGCCACCTGACAGCTGCTGCCTTACGTATTCGGTCTTTCATTCTTTCAGCTGGGAGTAGAAGGCCTGTCTCACTCTCCATGGTTTATGTTGCTTAATTGTTTGTTCCGTGGCTGGTTTGATGTCTGGTTCATTCTGCTGTGCTGTTTAACGCCTGCAGCCTGGTTGATGGCTTGATCTGAGCCAAGATTTCTGCGATTTCTACGTTGCTGATAAGTTAAGGTTTTTCTTCTTGCTCATCTTTGACCCAGGTGATTAAACCTTATGAAAAGAAATGGCATCCAAGCTGTATATCACTCTAGGTTTCTGTCTTAGAACACTCAAAATTTACTGTATAGCCTTCCAGATAGGTAGGGCAGAAGTCTGTGACCCTTTTGTCCCTATTTCTTTTCAGCAAATAGAGGAAGTTTATTTATCAAGCACTAAGAGAGGATCCAAGTACTGTGGGGGAGAGGAAGGGCAGAGAGAGTGGAGATAAAGAGAGGATCGTATTCCTTTCTGGGGGAAATTTAGGGTCTGTGTGAGTAGTAATAAAACTGGCAACACTTGCTGAATGCTTTGCCTACATGTACTGTGTTGGAACTTCATTTCTGTGTATTTTTTCATTTAATCTTTACAAGCTCCTAAGGTAGCTGCTATTATAAATTCCCATATCCAGGAGTAAATGAGACTTAGGTTAGTTTCCCCAGTGTTGTAGGTACTACTATAAAAGAAGGGCTAGGATTTGGATCCTGGGTTTCTGCTGAAGCAATTTATTTTACAGAATATAATTTTAAGATTATATACAGATAAATCTATTTATAATTTGCTCACAAAGAAATAATAATTTTAATCCTCCTGTATGGTCGATACTGTACTTACAACCTACAAATGATTTCCTTCAATATTCACCAGTCTATTGGAAAAGTACTGCTGTTGTCCCAGCCATTTTACCTGTGAGGAAGCTTGAGGCATAGAGGAAACTCAAGTTCTTGGCCAGAGGTCCCCTGACAAGTGGGTGGGTGGGGCCACCTGTAGGGCCCTATTATTTTTAATTATTGTGGTTGTTCCATTTTCTCTGTATAGTAAGTGCTAGGTACTGTTCTCAGCCCTTTACATTTATGAACTCATTTAATCTCCATTTTGTTAATAGAGAAATCAAAGCACAGAAGGTCACAGAATGTTGCTAACAGTGACTAATGATTTTAAACAGATCACTAAGTTTGTAGAGGTGTTGAGCTGGATAGAATACTGTATTGTGCTGTTGTCTTTTCAGGTGGTCTGAGTCCTTGGGTTTACTCTGGTCTTTGTTCTTTGTATTTGGAAATTATATATCCTGATTATGATTTCACTACAGTGGATCTCAAAGAGAATTCTGAAAATGAAAATGTGCCAAGGATGTAAATGTTCATGTTTGTGGCAAAGCTTGGAGTTTTATGTACTAAATTGGAAAAGCTAATGGTAAAATGGGCCTAAATATTTTATGCAAATAAGTTATGAGTTATTGCTCAGGCTGCTGAATTTTCCATGTAATGGGAAAAATTGAAGTTGGGGCTTTATTTCTTGAGTCATTTGGGTGAAACAGTATAGACTTCAGGCTGTTTTTGGTACAGCTAACTCTTAAATTTAGTTGATAACGTTGCTCTGTCCTGAGGATTGTTCTATAGCTAGCAACTATCTTCAATATTATTGCATTGCACTAGTTACTATTTATTGGTCACTTGCTATGTGGTAGGTGAATTGATCATCTTACATTATATGGATAAGATGTTATAGCATCTCTTTGAGGTACATACACCCCCATTTTACAAATTCAAAAACTGAGGCTCAGGGAAGAAAAGTAATGCTCTCCAGTGTTGAGCTTGGGAATGAAATGCAAATGTGTCTAACTCCAAATGCCTTGCTTTTAACCATCTTCTGTTTTATTCTGTTGAGAAAAGAATCATGTGGGACTCCGAAAATGAACTAAATATCAATACATGTTGAAGAAACATATGGAAAAAATTTTGGTCTGAATTCAAGTGAGTACTTTGTAAAAAAAAAAAAAAAAATCAAAGAAAGCCTTAAAGTTTTCTTTGATTCGAAAACTTTCATTCCTTTCACAATAGCATCCCAAAAAATGAACTATCTAGGAATCAATCTAATGAAAGAAGCAAAAGACATCTACACTGAAAACTACAGCACTCTGAAAAAAGAGATCAAAGAGGATTATAAGAAAATGGAAAGATATCCCTTTCTCCTGGGTAGGAAGAATCAGCATAGTGAAAATGGCCATACGACTAAAACTAGTATACAGATTCAATACACTGCCAATTGAAATTCCAACAGTATATTTCACAGAACTAGAAAAAATAATCCAAAAATTCATTTGGAACCAGAAGAGACCTAGAATAGCAAAGCCATCCTAGGCAACAGAAACATAGCAGCGGGTATAACAGTTCCCAATTTGAAACGATATTACAAAGCCACTGTGATAAAAACAGCAAAGAAACAGACCTGAGGATCAGTGGAATAGATTGGAAGATACAAAAACAACTCCAGATGTACTCAGCTCCCTCATCTTTGACAAGGGAGCCAACCATCCTCAGTAGAGGAAAGATAGCCTCTTTAATAAATGGTGTTGGAAAAACTGGATTTCAGCCTGCCAAAGATTAAAACTAGACCCTTATCTTTCACTATGCCCTAAACTAATATCCAAGTGGATTAAAGATCTAAATATTAAAACAGAAGCATTAAACTTGCTGGAAGATAAGTTAGGCAGAACTCTTAAAGAACATTGGCGTAGGAAAAGACTTTATGAACAAATCCTCAGTAGCATGGGAAGTAGGAGAAAGAATCAACAACTGGGATCTCATCTTATTAAAAAGCTTCTGCACTGCAAAAGAAACCATCAATAGAACTAAAAGACAACCTACAGTGTGGGAAAAAATTTTTGCCAGCTGCTCCTCAGACAAAGGACTATTATCTAGAATATATAAAGGACTCAAAAAAATCAGCCCCCAAATATAAAGACCCGATTCAAAAATGGGCATCTGAAATGAACAGACATTTCTCAGACAAAGAAGTAAAAGTAGCAAGTAAATATATGAAAAAGTGTGCCACACATCACCCGTCATTCAAGATATGCAGATGAAAACAACACTGAGATTCCACCTCACCCCACAAAGAATAGCTGCTATCAAGAAATCAACCAATAACAAATGTTGGTGGGGTTGTGGGGAGAAAGGAACCCTTCTCCATTGTTGGTGGGAGTGCACACTGGTGTAACCACTATGGAAATCAATATGGAGATACCTCAAAGAGCTGGGACTAGAGGCTCCATTTGACCCAGCCATCCCTCTGCTGGGTATCTTTCCAAAAGAATTAAAGGAATCATACCACAGTGATATATGTGCACCCATGTTTATAGCGGCACAGTTTGTAATAGCTAAATCTTGGAAGCAGCCCATTTGCCCATCAGTTGGAAATTGGATAAAGAAGATGTGGTTTTGCTATAAAATGGAATATTACTCAGCCATAAAGAATGAGAAATTAGATTCATTCACAGGAAATTGGATACATATTGAGGATGTACTCCTAGGTGAAATAAATAAGACATACATGTAGAAATACCAAATAATTTCTCTGGTGTTAAAAACTATAATGGTACATAGGATCCTAATGATATAATTGACAATGTGAAGTAGGAAGAAAAGGGCTAAACATGTAGGGGAAGTGGGAAGGGTAGGGGAAAGGAAATTAGGGAAAAAAAACATGAGAAAATGGAAAAATGGAAATAAAGTATTTGTAAATAGGGAAGGGAGGAGGAGGTGAAGGGAGGGGCAGGGACAAGGGGCAAAAATGAGAACCAAGACCTGTCACGTAAAGGTACAAGATCCCAATAATGTAACTGTACTGTATACCTAAAATGTACCAATAAACACAATGAGAAAATAAAGAAGAAAAGCTATGCTATGAACCAATAAAAAAAAAAAAGAAAGAAAGAAAGTAAACTTTCAAACTGGATTCCGCTTAGGAAGGTAGTTCATTTAGCTTTCTTAGTTCATTGCAGACCTAGTGGGGCAGTTTCCTCTCTGAGCAGCTACTTGAGTGGAGCATGAGCCAAGCAGCTGGGATGGCTGTCCGTGTTCCTGGGCAGGTTTCCTCCCCATCTTCCCCTTCTTTGTGATTTCTCTTGTATCGCTTTTTAGCATAGCAGCCTGAGGAACTCTGTGAGCTGCAGAGTACCTCATTCCCTCTCTGAAGTGGTCAACACTGGCCTTTTCATTTGGAATAAATTACACTCTGTTTTGTCAGGACTCTGGAGGCCTATGTAAGTGGGTCTTCCCTCTCCAGGCTCCTCTCAGGCAGTCAGCTTCTTATTCTCTCCGGTGTAGCTATTCTGGGGTCCTGGGGGGCCCTGGGCTGGTGTCATGAAATATGTGGAAATGGTGGTTCTTTCTGTAAGGCTGGAGTTAAGTCTGGACTCTAGGGGCTGGAGAGAGGGTAGGTAGACTAGAGTTTGGACTTTTTAGGTAATGGAACACCTTTGAGACATTTTAAAACTCCATGACTAAATTTATAGCAAAGCCATCAAGCTGGGGAGTAGAATACAGTGTACTATTGTCTTTTTATAGTGTTCAGAGTACTTTGATTGGCTTGGGGCCTTGTCCTTTGTATTTAGAAATGACTTGTTCCAATTGCGGCAGCCTTAGTGACCGCACGGGTATGATTTCCATCAGAAATCTGTAAGTTAAAGCATGTTAGTGGCACCTCTCTGGGTACAGAGCAGTCAGGCACGTTTAAAGCATACATTGAGATGAAGGAGCTGGCCTGGGGTCCTGTACTGATTCCAAGCCACAGTTTGTGTTACCTCACTTCCATGAGAATGTGCCATCCTAAAATGTGGATAAACAAATATATCAGTCTCTTTGGAAGTGCTAATAAAAGTAAAATCTTTTTTTGGTAAAAGAAACTAGCAATAGAGGAGTTGATGCTTTCATTTAGTTAGGGAAGACTCAAATTTAGAAATAATCTTTTATAGCCTTGGATTCTTGATGGTAAAGCTGATTGTTTTTTTTCTGAGTATGGTTGAAGACTTGTGATCTTAAGCTTATAATTTGTGGGGAGTAAGGTGCTTCTGGTACATTAAATGTGCATTAAATTGTTCCATTGTGCATTAAGTGCCCACTTTAAATGCCTACATGAAGTGCCCAGTCTCTTTCCAAGTACTGACTGGAGATGTGGTTCCATATTATTGTCCCCAAGGGTAATAATTTGAAAAGTAAGTAATATGGACAAACCCTAGAGTTAAGGGGCATGTTATGTATACATCACTTATGGCTTATGAGGCCCTTCTAGGTCGGATTTTTAACTCCTGTGTGAATTTGACTTGGTTATGAGGGGGTTCAGGGTTGGATATGGAGGTCAAAGAGTTGGGGGCTGTAGAGCGAGGGTCCAACTCAAAACTAACTGGTGCTAAAACCCAGGCCTTCAACCTTGGCTGCGTACAAGATGTAAAACAGTCCTGTACCCAGGCCAGAATGGCAGTGTTGGTAGGAAAGAGCTACCCTTTCCTTAGAAACTTCACACAACGATGTCTTTGGGACCATTTTGTCTGAAGTCAATTTTTTATTCTTGGATTTGTCTTCTTGATTAGAGACCGTCTTTATTTTGCCTAATATATAGTATATAGTATAGGCTTTACTCATTTTTTTTGTTTTTTGGTTTTGGGTTTTTTCTCACTATAACATATTATTTATTTATTTTTATTATTTGCAGTACATAATGATTACATTTATCACAGTTGGTACATGTACATAACACATCTAATTCCATTTTCATCCCCTACCCCTCCCATCTTTCCCTGTTCCTTCCAACACTTTGTGCCTCTCCCATTAGCAGAGACTCTATTTCCATTTATTTCTTCAATTCTGTTTTTCCATCTCCTTTCCTTCTTCTCCCTCTCTCTCCCTCCATCTCTTGTTCTCCCTCCTGTTTGAGAAAGATCTCACTACTTCCTATCAGGGAGATGCCTCAAAAAAACTAAAAATAGAAATTCTGTTTGACACTTCCGACCCTTTTAGTTGTCTTCCTGAAAGAGTTGATGTTATCATATTACAGGGATCCATGAAAACCCAGGTTATAATAGCAGGATTCATAACAGCTAAATCTTGGAAGCAGACTGTATGTCCATGAACAGAGGAACGGATAATGAAAAACTGGTACTTACACACAATGGAGTACTGCTGTGCTACAAAAAAAGATAAACTTGAGACATCCGTAGGTAAACGGAAGCACCTTGTGACCATAATATTAAGTGAAATAAACAAAAGATGCTTAAGTATTGCCTACTTTCTCTTATGTAGTGTCACTCTTTCTAAAGTGGGTCAGAATTGACTAAAGAGGTTTGCTACTAAAAGGACCTTAGGGCTAATCCTCTGGTAAAGAATTATTATGTAATTGAATACTAATGCCTCGGTTCTTCTATTTTATATCTTCACTTTCAAAAACTAATGGCCAGGGCCAATACTTTTTGATATAAACCTGGAACTATTTATTTTCCATGGCTCGGGATTGAACCCAGAAGCTTGTGCATGAAAGGCAAGCTCTCTACCACTGAGCTATAGCTCCTGACCCCCACTGCTTTTCTAAGCAGTTTTTATGGGAGTTTCTACTCTGTCTGGAAGTATACTTGCAGATATGTGCTATTTTTGTGTTTCTTCAACAGCAGAGGAAGCTGAGGTCCCAGCCGGGCACGGGGATATCTCACAGCCTTCGCTGTATTCATTCGCACAGAACCCTCACTCAGAATGGCTCCACGCTTGGTTCCATCTTCTGTAATTGTTGCCTTAAAATTCCTCATGAGTTTTAACAGAGTCTCTGCATTTTTATTTTGCAGAAATTCCTGCAGATTATGTTAGTGGTCCTGCCCAGGTGAGTTGTTTGAGATGCAAACCCAGAGTGCTGGCCTTAAACTTTTGTCCACTGAGTTCTGCTTGTCATATCCTTACATCCTGTGTGGCCTCCTAGTATCTTCTTTTTCTTTGCACTCATCTTTAGAGTCAATTAGATTGATTCATCTTTGTTGAATTCTTTATATTTGGGCTTTGCTTGTTGGGCTGATAGGTCCAGTTGTTGGACAGTTAGGTTTGTAAGAGAGCAGAAGTCAAGACTTGAAGATATGGCTAGAATTGCACATCTTTGCCATAGTGAAAAAAATCATGACTTAAAAGTAAGTGGGCATAGAGTGGAAACATTGTAACGTATTTATTTTGTAAAACTTTACTGGGAGAAGAAAAGAAAAAGAAACCTGCAGTGCCCAAGAAAGGCGTGTAGTCCCTTGTGTTGTATGCTTCTGATTGGTGACGCTTAATTACCACATATAGCTTATGGACTCTTTCATGAGAAGTTACTCTTTAGCCTTTCATAGGTTGCAGTAAAAGGAAATATAGAAAGATAGAAGAGGATTTCCAGTACTTTGGTAAGAGTCGGTCTCCTATGGTGCATGGCTAGAGCCCGGAACTGAGTTTCTTGATTACGTCCCCGGCTGAGGCAGAGCCAGGAAAGCCCCAGAGTTTGGAGGTTAAGACAGACCAAGGACACAGATGTGGTCATGAAAGAAAGCAGAACATGTCACCTCCAACTCTGTCTCTTTGGCATAAAAATTATTTTTGAGCTGAAGGTAAGCAAGATACATTAAATGATGGAATAATTCTGGCTCCCCACTTTTCTGCCTAGAGACAGCATATAAATTCTCTCGCTGGCGTCAACTCTAGACTCTTACTCAGCTGTAACACCAGAGGAATCTCATTCCTTTCGTTTCCTCTCCTGTATTTACCTTCCCGCAGTTTCTTATCCGTGGGATTCCAAAACTGCTTTCCTTCATCCTGTCCTTTCTCTATACATTGATTGTCTTTTGTTGAACATCCCATATAAACCAGAGTGCTAAGCCACTTCTTGGAGTTATTTTTTTACTGAGATTGTCCCTGTGTGATGTGATGTAAAATCACCCACATTAATAAACCTGTTTATTATTGAGCTCTCATTTGCTACCAAGGTCTGTCTCAAGAAAGATCTCAGGAGAGTTGAGGGAGAAGAGCTATTTTTCTCCCAGGACGCACATACCACAGGACACATGGGGCTCTGACAGAGGCAGGTGTGGCCACAGGAGCACCAGGAAAGGGGCTGATAAAATGAAAAGGAGTCCAGGAAGCTCAGGGGAATTATCCAGGCAGAGACGCGGGACAGCCTGTTCTACTCAGAAGCTGTAGTGGAAGAGATCATGGTGAACTTCTAGTCTTTGGCCCTGGGTGAAATGTTGAACCTGGAGATTAAGAAGAGTTGGGGTCTAAACACTAGAGGACTCTGTACTTAGTTAAGGACTGTGGGTTCATAGTCCAAGATATTAGCGATGATTAAAGCTTTTATTAAAGAGTTTATTAAATAGCTTTTATTAAAGGCTTCCCAGGGGCCAGGCACTATTTAGCCATATAATCTTTAATCTTCATTAACTCTTTAGGGTTGGTTACTAACCTTTTTCAAAGAAGGAAACTGAGGCACAGAGCCTTTAGTAACTTACCCAAGTTCACTCTTTCAGTATGTTTCAGTGTCAGAATTGGGATCCCAGGAACTCTGGCTCTAGAGTCTGCACTGCCGAGGCGAGGTGGTGCTGACACCAGGGACCAAAGGATTTTAAAGAGGGAGAAGATATATCATTTACATCGCTAAAGATTGTTCTTGTGCCTGTGTGCCTGGTTGGGAGCACAGCCCTCAGCCTGTCTGGAATGTCCACCATGCAAGCTGTGCAGACGCATTCTTCAGCCATGACTGCTCCTCCACCATCACACGCTGCTGCAGTCAGTGGTAGCGTTAACTCGCATTTTCCATCCTGCACAGACTCCTCCCTTCTCCTTGCTCTTTTCCTCTACCCCTTCCCTATCACTTCTCATCACTCGGCAGCCCAGCCTGCTTTCTTCTTCCCCTTAGTACTGCTCTTTACAAAGGTCTGCGTGGTCCCCGTCACCTGTATGCTTAATTGTAATGCTGCGTCGTTACCATTGCATGTGACGATTAGGGACTCCGAAGGCAGGATCTGAGCTGGTGTCCTCACTGCGGTGTCTACATCCCTTGTGTTGCGGGCACCAGCAGAAGCCTTTGAATAGTAGCGATAAACTGGGTGTTAAGGTCCTGTCTGCTCCACCAGTGTCAGAACAATATGAATTAAGGTTATATAATTTGTAGAAAGGTTAAATTGTCTCTAGTGAAAGATATTTTATTTCCCGTGCATATTCCTTTCTGTAACGGTTCATGGCAACTTTGCACATTGTAAGATTTCAAAGCTGAAAAGATCTGGTGAGGCAGTGGCTAATTAGTTGCCTTTTAGGGAGAGGGGCTAATTCTTGCCAGGATGGAAGTGGGGTGGGGTGGGGAGGTAGCACTTTTCTCCAGGCTGAGGGTCAGCCTGTGCCTGAGATGTGGTCTTGGGTGCCTCATTTAACCTTGCTAAGCTTCACTTAAAATGAAGATAGAGCTGCCTACCAGTGAGGAAAAATGTGAAGATTAAGTGAGATATTTCATATGAAGTGCTTGGCACGTAGCAAGGGTCCAGTGAATGCTGCCAGTCATTATTTTTATTCTGGAAGAAGAAGAAGGAGTTAATCTTCCAGTGTTGCATGTTAGAGGAATGAGGAAAGCTTTAGCGGCATTTATGGACTTTCCTCCTTCCCTCTCTGCCCTCTGCTCCACTGTCCCCACCTCTAGTCTTTCCAGCCTCAAAGCTGAATGAAATTGGGTGTCTTGTAATCCTGTGCGGCCTTTGCCACGAGACCCTCAGATGAGCCCTGTAACACTTTGACGTACTCAAAACATGAACAGCCTGAGTGGTCGGTGGAATGTTTCAACTTTTCACCCGTTCACATGCAGGAACAGTGCCAACTCTGCCGGGTGAACCAGCCCAGGCAGATGGAGGAGCTGGCGCCTCTGGTGGAGGGCTTGGTTACCTAGGCAACGTTTACCTAGCCTAGTGACAAAGGGCCTGTCACCTCCGCCTGAGGTACACAGAAATATATCAAGTTACGGGGGAGATGGAAGGAAACAATTTTCTCTTGAAATGAAGTAGATGCAGGTGTTAATTTCTTTTGAATGGCAGCTAATTTTCTGTTTTCAGAGAGGGTGGATAAAGCTTAAACAGGAATTTCTAGATGAAAATACTCAAGTTTGTGAGTCTGGCAAGCCTCCTAAGAGAAAAAAAAATGTCCTGGCTCCAGGATCGTTAGGCTTCCTGTCTTTTCGGCAGCTTATTACATTTATTTTACTGCTTTGGGGGATTAGAAAATAGTCTCTGAAGGCCATTTCTTTAATGACTTGGAATATTAATGTGGAAATCTTGCTTGTTGGCTAATACAGCAAATGCTATAGCTTTTGTGTCTAATTGGCTATCGAGTCCTTGACTCCCTGAAGCTTTTTTTTAATGTTTTCTTTATTGTGAAAGATAATGGACATTAAGAAAAGTGCACTGAACAATTTAATAGTCTAATGATTTGTATCATAAAGCACGCCTATGTCGATGGCCCTGACTTTGGAAAGGAGAGCAAGGAAGTTATGACTGGAGGTTTTGTCACCTAAGTAGTTCCTTGTGGTTTAGCTTTGTCCCTTTTGTTGAATTTCATATAAATGCACTCAGACTGTGATTTTTGTGTCTGGTTCATTTTTCTCAGTGTGATGCTATGAGGTCTGTCTACTTTATGGCCCTGTAGCTGCAGTTCTTTCCTCTTAACTTGATGGATTCTATTATAGGAGTGGCTCTCAATTGGTTTACCCACATGACTAGTGATGGACATTGCAGTGTTACCACTTTTTAGTTATTATAAAAATGATGTTATGAAAACTCTTGCACAGGGTTCTTGGGGGCAGACGTACACACATTTCTGTCACTGTGCATTAGGAATGGAATTGCCGGGGAACAGGATATATGTCACCTTGGCGTACGGTAGAAAAGAAGCAAAATCAGTATTTTCCTACAGATCTAAAGTGGACACCTGAAAGATTTCACTCATCAGCTAATGAAACTGGGGAGATGTTACAACTTCTTTCAAAGGAGATTTGAGCAGCACACATAAATATAGCAGTGAGTGATGAATTTGAGAGTAGTGAGGAGTGGTTCTATTCACAAGGCAGTGATCCATTGCATTCAAGAGCCATAATTCATTGTATTTCTGTGGACAAGAAGTTTTTGTTGTGTTATCAGTTTTCTGCTACTGATCTAACTGTAGAATAGCTGGACCACAATGAAAGTCAGGATCTCACAACTGTGCACGCCACTGGATATTCCGTCCTCTTTTCATTTCCCTACTCAAAGATGTTCACAATTTTTCCTGATGATAGACAGTGCTAAACTGTTTCCAAATGATATCAAATTGCTTCCCACCAGAAGCGTACAGAAGTTTGTTTCTCCGCATCCTTGCCAATAGTCGGTTTTGTCAGACTTTAAACTTCTACCATTCAGATAAAAGGAAATATATATAAATGAGCCACAGAAGTTTAAAAGCCAATTTGATAGCATTTGGAAGCAACCAATATATTTATATAAAACTGCTACTGAACTATTATTTATACAATGAAAAGGAATAGAATACTCATGCACCCAACAATACAGGTGAATGAGCCTGGTGTAAGGGATATTAAGTAAAAGATGCTCAACATTAAATAGTACCTATATGTGATTCTACCTATATGAAGTTTTATAGCAATGTGACCGCTTTAAACTGGTAAAAGTCCCCCACTGGCTGTTTGTAGTGAGTGGAGAGGTGGCGTCGGAAAGAGTCTGCACAGGGACTTGTGAGCATGGATTGGAATCATGACCTGAGATCACCAAGCTATATCCCAAGAGTGTATTTTATTGTATGGGAATGGGCTTTAGTAAGTTGTGCTTTTAAAGATTCCATTAACTGTGTAATGTTTGAAAGAACTAACAATCTTACAAATTGAGCCTTCCCATCAATGGATTTGGTAGACACCTCCAATAGGGACCTTTGTGTTTTGAAAAGAAATATTTAATGATCTTGTTTTCAGTATTTAAAAAAAAATTATAATCTTTTTTTTTTTTTTTTTTTTTTT
>NW_022900945.1:10880075-10910427 GCF_012274545.1 Fukomys damarensis
TTTTTTTTTTCTTTTATTGATTTTATTGGTACATTTTAGGTATACATTACAGTTACATTCATCATTGAGATCTTGTACCTCTACATGACAGGTCTTGGTTCTCATTTTTTCCCTTGTCCCTGACCTGCCTTCGCCCCCTCCTCCCCTCCCCATTTACAAACACTTTATTTCCATTTTTTCATTTTCTCATATTTTTTTCCCTTATTAACTTTCCCCTACCCTTCCCACTTTCCCTACACCTTTAGCCCTTTTCTTCCCATTTCACAATGTTAGTTATCTCATTAGGATCTTATGTACTATTACAGTTTATTCACACCAGAGAAACTATTCAGTATTTACACATGTGTGACTTATTTATTTCACTTAGGAGTATATCCTCAATAGGTATCCATTTTCCTATGAATGAGTATAATTTCTCATTCTTTATAGCTGAGTAGTATTCCATTTTATAGAAAAACCACATCTTCTTTATCCAATCTCCAACTGATGGGCAAATGGGCTGTTTCCAAGTTTTAGCTCTTACAAACTGTGCCGCTATAAACATGGGTGTGCATATATCACTCTGCTATGATTCTTTTAATCTTTTTTCTTTTTTTTGGTGCCAGGGATCAAACTTGAGACCTTGCACTTGTGAGGTCAATAGTGGAACCACTGAGCTAAATCCCTGGCCCCTGTATTTTTGATATAATAATGAAATTGCATTTTAAAATTTATTTTCCCAATAGTTGATATATAAACATATAGTTCATCTTTTTTTAAACTCATGTTTGCATTTAGTAATCTTGCTAAATTTACTTGTTAATTTTATTTGTAGATTTGGGGTTTCAACATTCACAATAATATCATCTACTGATGATGACACCTTAATTCTTTTTTTGTAATTGTTTTATCTTTAATTTCCTTTTCTTAACAGATTATAATAGCTAGAATCTTTAGTGAGATGTCGATTTTAATGAAAATATCCTTTCACTATTTCATCACTGTGTGTCGAGCATGCAGTAGGTTTTCCAAAGATGAATTTTGAGGAATTTCCCTTTTATTCCTAATTTGCTAAGAGTTTCAAATCATCAGTGGATATTGAATTTTATCAAAGCTACTCTTACATTTACTATAATTACTCCCTGTATTTCTCCCTTAATTCTGTTAATATAGTGAATAACAATAGAAAATATTAAAGATCGGTACATTTCTGGAGTAAAGCTGGCTGAGTCAAGATGGATGAATATATTTGTATATGTATATATTTGGCCTCTTGATATCTTGTTTAATCTTTATGTTCATGAGCAAGGTAGACTGAAATTATCTTTTCTCACAAAGTTCATTCCAGGTTTTGGTTCATCAAGAATATGTTTAAAGTGAGTTAGAAAAAAATTTTCCCGGTTCTCTGGAGTTATTTGAGAATGCTCAGCATTGTTTATCATTTAATTTCTGGTAGAATAATTTTGGAAGACTTTATATTCTTTTTAGAGACGTTTTAGGGTCAGGGCAAGACTGAGGTGAAGGTACTGAGGTCTCCCGGGTCCTCCCAGTTCCCAGACACCCACAGCTTCTCCTGTAGCGGAACCCCACACGGGGGAGTTTGCTGTAGTTGATGAGCCCCATTAGCCCATTGTGGTCCCCCTAAGCCCGTACGGGGTCCACTGCAGTGCTGCACATTTCATAGGGCGGATCACACGTGTGATGGCGTGTAACCACCACGATAGTGTCGTACACACGAGGTTCACTGCCCCAGTCGTTCTCTGTGTTGTGCCTGTTCATCCTTCCCTTCTCCTCGTTGCTGCAAACTGCCGAGCTTCTTGCTATCTCTGTAGTTTTCCCTTCTCTGGGACGTCATGTAATTGGATGTGTGTAGTCTGTGGCCTTTTCGGGTAGACTTCTTTGCTGAGTTTTATAATTACTTTTGAAATACAATGCTCAGTTTGTGGATTTTCAGTTTTTGTTCTTTTTATGCATTTACATAACAGATTTCCTTTAAAGTACTGATTTGTTGTATTCTCCAAGCACTTTTTGAAATAATTTTGTTATGATTCAGCTAAGGGAATTTTCCAGTGTTTACTGGGATTTCCTAGCCAGTTTTTTATTATTCATTTCTTAGCAACATAGCACAGTGAGCAAAGAACATACTCCAAATGATTTCAGTACTGTGAAGTAGGTAGAGATATGTCTGATTTCATGGGCCTATATTAGTACATGTTTCCTATGTACTGGGCAATGATAATCTTTAGTTATAGGTGGAGTGTCTACGTGTGTTTATTTGGTCAACCTTCCTGTTTATGTTGTTTTTTTAATTGTCTATATCTTCATTAGTTTATTTCATCTTTAGGTTTATGAGAGAGACGTATTAAAATCCCGTACTATGATTGCGGACTTGTCTTTTTGTCCATTGTGAATTAACTCTCAGTATACCTGGTAAGGCTTTTTGCCTTAATGTATCTTTTATCTGATACTAATAAGAACACACAAGTGTGTCATGGTTAGTATTTGCCTGGCACACGTGTGTGTGTGTATGTGTGTGCGCGTGTGTGTGTGCTGTGTTTATGTGCACATGTGTATGTGTGTTTTGTATATGTATGTAAACAAAATCATACATGTATATAATTCTTTTAGTTCTCATGTTTCTATAGCTTTACTTTTCTGCTTTTTTTTGTGGTACCGAGGTTCTGAACTCAGGACCTTATGTTTGCGAGGCAGGCACTGTGCCACTGAGCTAGATCCCTGACCCAGTAGTTTTATATTCTGTATTATGTTGATGCTTACACTAGAGATTATAGTATGCATTCTTGGTCTAGGTCTTAGAAGAGTTAATGGTGTTTTTCCTCCCTCGTGATTCATATGTCATAGTTGCATATTTTATTTCTATACTTTTCATATGCCCCAGGCAACATTATTATTGTTATTATTATTGCTTTATGCAGCATAATGCATTTTGATTTATTCACAGATTTCTTCTTTTCTTAGTGCCATCGTTTTCTACCTGGGATCACTTTCTTTTTGCCTGAAGAACACTCTGTAGTATTTCCTTTACCGGCTGGTAACAAATTCAGTTTTTGTTTTTCTGACATGCTTTCATTCACCATCATTCTTAAGGATGTTTTCTCAAGGCATAGAATTTTACACTGCTAAATACATTCTTTCAACACTTTACAGATTTTTTTTTTTTTTTGCTCGCCTCAGCTTTCCTTTATTTCTGTTGATAAGTTAGCTAAAAGTCTATGTTTTGTTCCATTACTTCCTTAGGCTAATTTTAATTTTTTGTCTGTAGCTTTAGCAGTTTTGTTATAATGTGCCTCGGTGAAGTTTTCTTTTTCCTTGAGGTTTTAAGGTCTCTTGTCTTGCCTCCTTCTGAGGCCTGATATTTTTCTTAGGCTTTGAAACATTCTTAGCTATTATCTTGTCAAATATTGCCTCACCTTTCATTCTCCTCTTTTCTTTAGGCTATAATTATATATGCATATACCTTCTTACTGTGTCTTGCAATGTGTCTTATCCTGCCTTTTCCTGTCTTGACTTTCCTGTGTTTTATTCTAGTTATTTTCGTCTGGATTCGAATTCCCATTTCTACTGTGTTTACTCTAGAGTTGAATTCATTCATTAAGTTACAAATTTTGAGTTAATAGTTTTCTAGATTTAAAATTTCCGTTTTGGCTCTTGTCTTTAAGTGTATCGATTATATTGGTTCCTAGGACTGATATAAGAAAATACCAAAAATCCCATGGCTTAAGCAACAGATGTGTTTTCTCACAGTTCTGGTGGCTGTACGGCAGCATTTAGTGGCACTCTTTCTCCCCAGGCTCCAGGGAAAACCCCACTCTGAGGGCTCTGTGCATTTCTCTGTATGTTCCTCTCTCTTCTGTGCTCCCTTTCTCCTCTGTGTCTCTGTCTTAAAATTCTGCCACTCTCTTGTCAGGGTGCATGTGATTGCATTTATTAGGCTTTTATCTATCTATCTATCTATCTATCTATCTATCTATCTATCTATCTAAGATCAGCTTCCTCTCAGCACCCTTAATTTAGCAATGTTTTTATATAAGGCATTACTTATTCCTTTTTTTTTGTACAAAGTAATATTCTTGGGCCCCAGAAATTAGGCTGTGAACATATCTTTTTAGGGGCCACGATGCATCCCATTTCTATGTGGGAACTCAACCTTATAATTTTATCTTCTTACAAATAGCAGTCCATTTCAGATACTGTAATTGTAGCATCTGAGGCCTTGTGGCAGTGTTTATGTTTCTGTTATTTCTAGTAATTTGTGTTTATATCTTCTTATTTCCCATAGTTAGTCATTTTTAACTGTGTGGGAGGTGTTATAGCCACGTAAAATTTCACAGATGTAGTTTGAGGTGAAGATTGAGCTTCCCCAACTCTAGAGGAAGAGCTTTGTGTTTGTTTGCCTTTGTGAGGATTCGGGGACCCGGCATTCTGGAAGCTCAGTGTTTCAGTTTTAGAGACTGGGATGGAATGAAGGTATCCCACAGTCCTTTGTGAGAGCTCGTTAGCTACCTGGTCTCCCTTCGTGCTAGATAGTGGTTTCATCTAGAACAGTGTGCTCCTCTTCAGCAGGCCTGAATCCGGGCTCTGTTTCTAGTTCATCATCAAGGCATCCATAGAGGGAAAGCAGGTCCAGAATGCCGCATTTTCCTACTCTCTTCCCCGATCTTGGTTTGATGATTTCCCCCTGCAAATCTTGTTAGCTTTCACCTGTTTTAAAGCACTTAATGCATATCTCATTCCTCTTTCCTACTTGTCTTCCATGGGAAGGTTGGTCTAGCATACTTTGTGGATCATTATCCAAGCACAAGTCTCCCTGAAGCTTTTCTGGTCTCCTCATTTTAAAGTTTTATGATTAAAAATTTCAGACACCGCAAAAGTAGAGAATAGTCCAAAAAACTCCTATCCCCATACCACAATTCCACCAATATTAAGGTTTTGTTATGTTTGCATGAAAATCTTTGCACTGAATTGGGAGAGAAAGTCATAAAACAGGGCACTGTCTTGGTTCTTAGCCATCAGTTTGCCTTTGAGGTCCAGCAGCAGTTACCAAGATTCTGCCTTGATTACCACCCTGAGACAGAATGTGGTGACTGAAATCAGTGGCCCTTCCTAAGTGTCTGCCAATGCCATGTGGGGCCATTTCCTCTGAATGCTCCCTCTGCCCAAGACTTGTACTTTCTCAAAAGCCTGAAATACACCAAGAAACTAGTTCTCTTTTTCCCTTCCTTTGAGCTAGAAGACTAATCCTCACATGCCCCCGTTGTGAGTTTATGGAAAGAAGAAACAAAAAAAAACAAAAGCTTTGCACGGGGTCTTCAGCAACTGGGAAATTGGTCTAGGAGGGAATTTTCCTTGCAGCTGTCACACCACACATCATTTCCGCAAACCCGAAGCAAGCCCGGCCCCACTCTCCTGACTAACTTCTCTGACTAACCTGATGAGTACAATGCTGGTGAGGGTAACGGCAGCCATCACTACTCAGTATCCTTCACATACACTGTTCTTGAAACACATTCTTGTTTTCTCACAGTAATTAATTGTTCCACGAGATCTGTCTTATTCGTGCTGTTTCTGTCCTCCTTTTGATGAAGAGTGAGTTCTCCTAAGCTCACCTTGAGGAGGTCCAGCCTGGATTCAAAGCCTGATTCATCTGCCACAGGATGTGCCTGTACACTATGCTACTCCCTCTTGATACCATGGTGGTGTCTTTGCCTTAAAATGTTCTCATTTATGGTATTATCTTTGTTTTCTATATTTGTAGTATGCAGGGGCTTAGATAACATAAAGTTTACATGACATAGTTTTATGTGCAACTTGAGGGGGCTGTACAGACTCTGTGAACCCCCTCCGAGGACCCCAGCTGGAGCATCTGGCTTTGTGCTGTGCCTCCTTTCTCCTCTAGTCTCATTCTAATCTAATCAGTGCTCTCCCCATGGGTAATACAAATAGAAACTCACCCTGGACTCCTTGATGGAACTGTGTTCAGCCAAGTTCTGTTTGCTGATTGTTGAAGCTTTATGGGATGGTAAAACCACCACCACCACCACCACCACCACAGCAGAAACAATAACAAAGGAACTATATAGAGTTACTTCTGGTCACAGAGGTGCCCTTGGCCAAAGCACCATCTTCAGATGGGCTATCTCCTGAGTGCTTGGGAAATTTAAATCTCTGCATTGAAACAAATATCCAAGATGGGAGAGAAAGAAAATCTGTGTACTGGAGATACAGTGGATTAGGTATTGGCAGAAATCTTGGTCATTTGGAAAAAAGTAGCACTGGTACACGGAGTTCTCAGGTCTATAGGGATGCCTCTGTGTGTGTGTGTGTGTGTGTGTGTGTGTGTGTGTGTGTGGTTTTTTTTTTTTGGCTGATTTCCTGCCTACTCATGTGTTCGCTCTCTCCTTGCTGTTGGGAGCAACTGCAGAATTCCTAAACTCCAGTGGTATTATGTTTTCATACCAAAAACCAAAGTCTCTTGTCCATTGAGCTGAGTGAGGTAAGGAGGAGATGAAACCCAAGGGTTGGACTTTTGTTATTTGGTTTTGATTGCTCTGGCAAAATTGACCAAAGGGACTCCTCGTCTACAGAGCTACATATGTGTTGTTCTGGAACGTTCTGGTCAAAGGAAAGGCAGCAACTCCCGTCTCCACCTTGCCAGGGTCTTTTGTGGCTCCTGTCGTTGGGCAGTGTGTATTGATCCACACCTTCCATTGCTTGTTCCTGGCACTGCCTGCCTGCCAGGGCCCCACATGGAGCCTGGGCACATGTCTGGTGAAGTCATTCTTCCCCGAAAACCAAGAAGGGAAACCTCTCCCATCTTGTAGGAACCAATGGAGAAAGTTAAGCAAATGGCCAGCTGAGAAGTAGGCTGGGAAATGTGTTCTTTCAAGCATAGGTTTAGGGAGGGATCATCTTGCTCTTGCTTCTATTGTTTCCTCTGCTTACAAATTATTAAGGCAAATTTCCACTAAGAAAAAATGGCCAGAGTTTGAACATACACTAGGTTTCACATTCAATTTTAAAATTCTAAGTTAGACTATAGAAAACTAGGCAGGAGCTGAGGGTAAACAGAAGTTTAATTACATGTTTGTTGGACGCTTGCATGGAAACCTGCCAGGTAAGACAAGTTCACTCCATTCACTCTTTTTCTACCTTCCTTCTGTCCAAAGAGCTTGTTATGATTGCTTTTCATTCTCTTAGTGCCCTGATATTCTCCACATCCTTTCCTTCCCTGGAATCTTGTTCTCAGGAAGGAAACAGGTCTCAGTCACTAAACCTGAATATCTATACTCCCAGGGGGCATTTATTACTTATCATACAATGGAAGATTTTTGCTTCCTTCATAAAGGAGAAGAAATCAAAAGATAAACATGTGCCTCTTGTATTTTGTCTGTTTTTTAATTATCTGCAGTAATATCAAGACTCTTTGAGCACAGAAGAATGTGTGAGGAAGCCTTCTAGACAGCACTGTCCTGGGCAAGAGGGAGACTGGCACCATTCTGCCTTGTCATTAACTTGCCCCGTGGCTTTGGGAATGTCAGCTCATTGCATGTTTGGAAAATGTGAAGTTGGTATTAGATGATGTGTGAGCTTCTTTCTAGACCTCAGAGTCACAAGGACAAAACTGAGTCACAAGAAAGGCTGTGTAGACAGATTGCAGGTGCCCACCGGGTGGTCTTAGAGTAACAAGGATGTCTCATGACTGTCTTTGGTCCACACAAGCCCTAACACAAAGGAGAAAGTGTTATAGCAGCTGGCACAGACTTTCTCCTAGGAGGGAACTGCCTTTGTTTGGGAATAATACCATGATAGGTCAGTTGGAGAAGAGGGTGAGAAGCTTCAAATAATGTGTGGGGACCCAAGTGACCCAAAAATATTGTTAATTTTTTGTACATGACAAAAAGAAGGGAATTCGTGTTTTGTTCAGCTCTGGGAAGGGGTGGAAAAGAAAATAGAGGAGTAGAAATAAGAGGAAGAATTTGGAAAAATGTTGAAAGACTGGATGTTTTGTGTTCTAAAAGACCAATAAGGAAACCCCATAGACATTGGGAAGTGTAATGCTTACCATGAGATTTTCAAGTAGTTTACTGTGTGCTGTGCTGCCTATTTTATTTGTTTGATTTCCCTACTATTCTTGGGTAACTCTAAATTTTACTCACAGTTTTTTTTTATTAGTACATGTTTGCAGCACATAGTGTTCATAATCCTTGTGTGAAGTTGGCACATGTATACAACACATATTAATTCCTTTTTTCATTCACCTCCCCACCCATTTCTGTCCATCCCCTCCATCTCTTGAGCCCTTTCCCATCTGGGAAAGATCTATTTTATTATTTCCTATTATTCATGTTTTGTTTTGCTCTTTATAATTTGGCTTTCTTCTAGAGGTGACACCCTGTGATATTTAAACTTGTGTGCCTCATTTCACTTAATATTATTCCAGTGGGTTATTTTTGTGGAATCTTGAGAAAAGCAGTGAGACTCTTTGTCTAGATCAGTGAGGGAGAGGAACAGAGATAGCACATGGATAGTGTAGGCGCAGGTAACCCGGGAACGTAGCCCTACCTAGAACATGGCTCATCTTAGTTTTGCTCCCCTTCAATACGGAGTTTGGCTATCCCTAGCAGGGTGCGAATGTGTGCAAGGGGGAGATTTTCAAATGATGTTGTTACAAGGTCTTCTCTGCCAAGCTGGAACCCTGTGGATGGACCATTTCAACAGTTGGTGAGACTCTGAATTAAAAAAGAAAAATCTGGAGCGTGTCCTTTCACGTGTTCTCCAGTGCCTTTGAGACAATGTGGTGACCTCATCCAGCCCTAAACAGTGGCTGCCTATTGGCCAAGGGTTGGTTATCTGACTACTTGATAGTGATATGGGCAACTCCATTTCTCGGTTTCATCTATAGCCAGTTGTAGCTCAGTGACTGCTCGCTTGCCTACCACTGTTTCCTGGGATTTCTGAAGGAAATGCTAAGACAAACAGCACCTTTGTTTGTAGAAGTTAGCTTTGGAAATGAAATTTCCATTGTAGAACAGTGTTCACTATCCAACCCAGGTGGGTAAAAAATGACCTATGTTTACCAGTAGTTTTGAAAAAAATAAAGGAGCCACAGATACCAAAATATTAGGTAGAATGAGAGGTTCCATCATGATTTTCAAAGCTTCTGATCCTGCACTTTTACAATGTAGCATTTATAAAAATTGAAAATCATGATTTGTGTGTGGTTGATTATGAATTTATTTCCTATAACAGGGGCCATATGTCCTGCACGAGGCTCAGAGCCATAGAAATGAAACATCAGAGTGACAGAAGTACTTATTTTCTTCTTTCTGAATTTTTCTCTAGTTTTTAGTTTTTACCATGAACAAATTCTTTTCCCTGATTTCAAAATATAGAATCTTACTAAGATAAAAAGTGCACAGTGAAGTGCCCCAGTAAGAAATTATATTTGTGCATCTGAAGAAGAGATCTCTGTGGAAAGAACTATCAATTAAAGGGACAGTTTTGGGAATGTATATAAGTGGGAGGTTCCCACTCTTGGAGCTAAGAGCTGGATGAATAGAAGAGTTACCGAATAGTTTCTCCATTGTGAAAACTATAATGGTACATAAGATCCTAATGGTATAATTGACAATGTGAAATAGGAAAAAAAGGGCTAAAGGTGTAAGGGAAGTGGGAAGGGTAGGGGAAAGGTAATAAGGGAAAAGGAAAAAAAAACATGAGAAAATAAAAAATGGAAATAAAGTATTTGTAAATAGGGAAGGGAAGAGGGTGTGAAGGGAGGGCAGAGATAAGGGGAAAAAATGAGAACCAAGACCTGTCATGTAAAGAAAGGTACAAGATCCCAATAATGAATCCAATTGTATTGTATACCTAAAATGTACCAATAAACTCAATGAGAAAAACAAAACAAAACAAAACAAAATAGAAGAGGTAACCTAAAGACTGCTCAAAGGGTGCGAAGCACGCCAAGTTTGATACCCCCTTAGCCAGTATGGTTGCAACCAGTATTGATAATAATGGCATGGTTTATATTTTACTCTCCCCCTGTTAGAATTGGGTTTTATTTTTTTCAAGTAAAAACAAGACTGCTGATACAGGGTTTCTTGTTAGGTATATTCCATTTGAGGATGTGTATTTCCAGGCACTTGCAGTGGAACTTTGGCTCTCAGAGCTTAGCCTTGGTTTGGGTGTATTTTTTACATGTCAGTATATTTCAGTTTGTCTCTATGTAAACTGGGAGGACCCCACCACTGCCACCACCTGGCATGATTCTTGACTGATCTTGGGTAGCTGTCATTTTAAAATGTCAATTCAAAGGGAAAAATTTTAAATTTACTACATGCCAATCATGTTCCAAAGCCACATTAAGTATTAACCACCAAAAGAGTTATTTACATTTCATGGAGAGCTGTGGGTCTTAAGCAATCACCATTTGGTGATGTATCTTTTGATTTTAAGTTAAATAAAATCTTGATGTTTTGAGATTTCTGGTTTTCAGATGAGTAGCTAATAATAGCCTGTTTTTAGAAAAGCACTGGGGATGGGAACATGTACTTGGCTTCTTTGACTACAGGAACTCTGCTTCCTGGTGTACCACAGTTTGATTTTGTTTGCAGGGTTGCCTTGGTGTAACAAAGCGTCCCTTATGCCTTTGGGGTTGCCCTTGCCAGCCGTCACCTGCCAATTGGTTCCTGTCTATGCAAGTGTTTTAAGTTGGAAAATGAGGTGTGAGAGGAAGCACTTTATTTGATTCTAGGCCACTCCTCCCTTTTGGATACTACTGCATCTGAAAGCTTAGGATTTGACCTAGTTCACATGTTTGTTTTTTCACCTAAAAATATGCATTGAGTATTTTTTGAGCATTCACTGTTGCAAGAGACTCTACTAGGCACCGTGGAGTTAGATACAAACTGGAGAGACGGGCTCTGCCCTTATTAGGTTTATTGTGTGGTAGGAAAGAAAAAAAATACCAGCTCTGAAGCTATCTAGCCCTGTCATTGCAGCTGTGATCTGTGCTGTGGGCTGGAGGGAAGGTGTCCAAATGGGAGAAGCCAGGCTGAGAGCATGGGGTCAGATGTAGGGACAGCGTGCGGGTGACCTTGTGCAAAGGCCTTGATGGGGGAAGGAGCTTCTGTTGCTGAGTTGGCGAAGAGCAGATGCAGTGACTGGAACTGAGTTCAGGAAGATGGAAGTCCTAGGGGAGACAGATTGGCGATCAGGGTGACTCGGGTCCCTAGGCTCCTGGGTGATGGTAAGGACTTAGATTCTTTGAACTAGGAAATTTCTGCCCATGTAAGGAAAAAAAAAATTGAAAACAAGAAGAAAAATGCAGAGGGAACACATATTACTGTATTTGCTTGCTCCTGGATGACTTCCCTGCTAGCCACACTGCCTTTCTGGAAATTGCTTCCTCCATAGTTACCATGGTAGCAACTGTGTGCCTTTAGGGTAGACTTGTACCAGTCACAGTCGGTGGATCCAGGGGCTTTTCTTGCGCTGTTCCTTGGGGTACTACAGCTGGGATTGAGAGAGAATGGATAGTTTCTTGCCTGGTGGCTAAAACAAAGGACCTGTGAGGTGAAGGGCTATTGGAGGCACGTTCTGCCCCTTGGTCCGAGGTTCAGGGTAGAGGAATGAAGTAGCTCCACTGTGAGAATTTGGTGTGAAGTCCTAAAAGGGGAGAGAACACTTGCATTTCTGGGGTCTCTTCATGCTCCATGCTCTGGTTCTAGATCTCATCAGCTTATATCCAAGTCTTGGATTCTGTAATAAAACAGTATTCCTCTAAAGAAACAAATCTCCCCACTTGCTCTTTACTCTCGCCAGCATTACAGCATTAGTTTCTGTTACTGGTGTAAAATTATTTTCTCTAGATGTGCAGATATTTGCAGGTGTCTGTGATAATTGTTGTTCGTGTCCATCTGCTTTCGAAGGGCTTCCAAGCTTATTCATTCGTGGGAAGTCCATTGTCCTCTAGTGTAGACTGAAGACAAAGAAGGTCAGGAGAAGTTAAGTTTCTCAAGAATGGAAATGTAATGGGAGGGAACTTTGCTGCATAAGCAGAAACACTTGAACAAGATTATGAGCCTGAATGTAAAAACTTAATAAGAAGTGAATTTTTACCTGTAGTGTTCTCTCTGATCTGAGTCTTTATAACATACTCAGGTCTTATTGCTCTTTGAAGGTGATGCCAACAGAAATAGTATTAGCACAAACCTGAAATGTGGTTTATTTATAAGTGTGACCACCTTCATTCTCCTGATGCTGGCTTTGCTGCATTATCAGCTCTCGGATTTTTGCGAATGGCAGGGCTGCTTGTGCTGCTCTGGTCCGTGGGTCTCCTGATTTGAGTGAACAGGTCCTTTCCAGCCACTGCAAAATCTGGAGAAAGTCCAGCTTACAGATGGACAAATGAAAGACAGTTCCACACAGTGGCCTGATAATCAGCTAGTCCATTTACCTGGTGTCTGAGCTAATTGGGAAGCAGTGGAGTAACACAGAGGATAAGAGCAAACTCTGTGGATTCAGACCTGGGTGGAGTTCCTGTGTCTGCTGTTCACACACTTGGTGACTTTAGGCAAGTTATCTGATCTTTCTGAATTTCAACTTCCTTACTGGTAAAATGGAGACAGTGATAGTACCTACTTAATGGGGATATCATAATTCCTAAATAGTATTTATGAAGCAATTTTTAAGCATTAGCAATTTTTATGGGTAGTAATTATTAGATAGAGCAGTTACCACAATGCCTAAAATTTAATAAACACTGTGACTTTTCCCCAACAGATGTGTGTGGATAAACATCTCCCCTGATTTACCTGTTTCTGAGCCGTAGGTTAATAATCGTTGACATAGGGCTGGGGATTTAGCTCAGTGGTTCCAGCACCTGCCTCTCAAGTGCAAGGACCCAAGTTCGATCCCCAGTACACCTAAAAATAAATAAATAAATAAATAAATAAATAAATAAATAAAATAAAAGAATCCTTGACATAATCCAGTCTCCTGGTTTTATGGACAGGGCAATTGAAGCCCCAAAGAATGGTGATTTTTCAAGGTCAGGCACTGTCAGGCAGAGTTGGGCACAAGCCCAGGGCTCCCTCTCCTAATTTCATGTACAGTAGATGTTCTTGTGTTTCATTGATTTGTATGCAGAGGACACTCAACATTTTCAGAAGGTACATTTAGAGACCTTTACCCATCTCCACACTTGTGAATAGAGAAATATTTGTATGTCTACTTGTTTTCCCCAATCACATTTCTATGAGTATTCATATGTTTCTTATGCAAATCCTGCTGTGGAAATATAATTTTGCTAAAGTATTATTCACCCTTGCTTGATGACAAATTTGCGAAATGAACTTGTGTCTGTAATCACTTTACGTGTATTACTGCACCCAGGGCCAAGGAGGGGATCTCAAATTTTGTTGGCCAAAGGGTCCTGGGCCGTTGGGACCTAAGTAACTATTTCATACGGTGTCTGTGAAATTTAAGGGAAATCTCACACCAGAACATGTCATGGATCTTTGGAACTTTCTGTGAGGATCAAAACAATGATTGTTCAGTTGTTTAGTACTAAATATTTGATCTATAATAATCCCATTACATTTGGTATTGGTCAGGCTGCTGTGTTCCATTGAGGACCTTAGTTTACAACAACTGTATTCAAACATAAGTACATTTGAGAATAAGCAATGAGGATAGAAAGGGTCCTGAGAGCTGAGTTATCCTAAGGGATAGTAGGGATGGTAAGGGAATTGGGTGTGTTTGCCTTGCAAGAGGTATGAAGATGGGTAATACAAGCTTTGTCTGAATTGGAGGAGGAAGGTTTTGACTTCCTCTGTCATAATGGAGATTTTTAAAATAATGTTTATTAAAAATTGGGGTGCAGCTTAAACAGCAGTGATAATAACAATTACATGAACCTGTTTTTGAACCCTTGGTGACTGCCAAGCATTATACAAGGTGCTTTCCCTCTTTGTAACCCCTTTTTTATAAATGATGAACCTGGATTCAAATTGGTTTGGGAATTGGCCCAAGGCCACCCCTTTAGGGCAGAGCCACAGTACTCTGACCTTGGGGAGATGAGCCTCCCGCCTGGGAGGATGTGTGGTTATAGGAAGAACAGGTCTGTGATCACAGGCCTGCCTTGTGTTCCACTCTCCCCAGAGTGCCCGGCGGCAGTCTGGGCCCTGCCAGTGCTCAGCTGATGTTTGCACAGTGAGTAGATGCATGGATCCTCCACTTGGTGGGAGCATGGATTCTCTGGCTCTAAGGTCCTGTCAAACTCACAGATCACTTGTCATGAAATAAAATGCTCATGTTCACTGCTTGGTTGTTGGGTATCAGCTCATTGCAGTGAATAGTCTGGCAGGGTTGAACTGGAGGAGAGAGCATCGAGTTGTGAGAACACAGAGGGTGCGGTTTTTTTCTTATAGTTCAATTAATTGGATATGTCCAGAGTGATCTGCTGTTGCCTTGAAAATTGTAGCCATTTGTTGACCTAAATGCTACTGTCTGCATTCTGTGAAGCCTGATAGGCCATAATGAGCTTTGTGGAGACAGAAGATTTGAAAAGGTCTCTGTGAGAAATAACTACCATTGCTTTTGGGTTAGAGGCTGATTTATCACAAAAACAAATGCCTGTGTGAATGGCTTACATTGAACACCTGCATAAATGTCTCCTCGGATCCTTGAGGTAGGTAAGACATTGAAGCTCAGAGAAATTAAGGGATTCAGGCAAGGCCACTTGAAACTCTGGTGTCATCTGAGCTGATTTCCTGTGCCGCATGGTTGTCTCTACTTGGAAGGGCAATGGACGCCTTGAGTCCAGGAAGACCTCAAGGAACTGCTGACGGCTTTAAAATGGCATCACAGAGAATCAGTTACATTAGATTTCTTGTACTACTGTAGCAAATACCTTAGTTGCTTTTTCACTGCTGGAACAAAATACCTGATACCCACAAGGTGAAAGTGGAAAACATTTCTGCACAGTTCATAGAGGTTTCAGTCTGTAGTCATCCCACTCCAAGGCAGGGCAATGTGGCAGAGGGGCCTGGCAGAGGAGAGACAGTCCCTGGCAGGGCAGGAAGCATCATGACGTCCTTCTTTCCCTTTGTATTTCGTCCAGGTTGTGAGCCTATTGGTCAGCGATACCGATACACATGATTTAGTCATTTCTCAAAAGCTCTACCAATGAGTGCCTGAGGCTGTCGGCGTCATTTAGATAGAAGCCATAGCAACCACTCATAAAAAGCAGCACAAATTGGTGCTTCTGGAGTTCTGGAGCTTAGTTGTTCACTGTGGGTTGGCAGCACTGTGGCCCCTCTGGTACTGTTTCCTTGCCTTTTCCACTTTTTGGAGGTTTCCTTCATTCCTTGGTTTATGACCTATATCACTGTGTCCTCTGCTTTCATCAGCACCTCTCTTTCTCTGAGTCTCCTGCCTCCGCTGTTTCCCTAGGAGGATCCTACAATCACGTCGAACCCCGTAGATCAGTGATGGTGAACCTGTTAGGGCTTTCAGTGATCCGGCCTGCTGCCCGTCATGTACCACCGCTGCCCTAGATAATCCCAGATAATCTCGCCAGGTCGACATCCTCGTCTTCACCACATCTGTAGTGTCCTTTTTGTTACAGAACATAACATACTCTGGGATTTTGGAGACTGGGATGTGGACATCATTATTTTATTTGCTTGCTGCACAAGGTTCCAGGTGTTGCTCTCTGTTCCTCCATCAGCGCAGAATGTCTGTCTGCTGTCCTATTGGAGTCCTCACCACCGCCCAGCCTTGCACCTGCTCTCAACTGGACCATGAGTCCCTGCTGGTCGCCTCACTTCCATTCTTGTCTCCTCCTGCTTCTCCAGGCAGCAGTACATTTAAAACTGTGGGCCACATTGCACCACTGTGCTGCACACAGGCCCTCCAGGAGGCATAAATCTCACACAGGAAAAGAAATACCCAAATATCTCTGTGTTCTGCGCACTACTGTCTGCCCCCAGTGGGTTTGCATTTCCCACCTCTTTCCCGTCTCCTCACCAGCCCTCTTGCTGTTTTTTTCTGATGCTTGTTATAGTCTTCCTTCAGGTGTCTGCGTGTTGCTCTCTCTCCCGGTTCTTTTATATCTCTGCTCAAATCTTACCACCTCAGAGCTAATTTTCTTGTCACCCTGCCTGCTCCGATATTCTGTTGCTTTCTCCAACTTTGTCTACCATGCAAGCACTTAGCAATACTCAGAGAATATTGTATATCTGTTGCCTGCAAGTGTGTCATCTTCCTTGCTTCCCAAAAGGCTAGTGTCACAGGGCAGAGAAATTGCGTTTTCTTGGAACCTGTGCATAGTAAGAGCTCATTTGAATGTATTTAATATATGAATGAAACCTAGGGATTAAATGCAGGTCTTCTGGTTCTGCGTAGTGTATACTCTCCCTTCCTAAGCAGTTAAGGAAAAAGTATGATTGTGTAACATCTGTAAAATCTTTATTTTCCTGACACCTTCCCACATCAGCGAGCATGGATCTGACGTGGCCTGTACCTGCTGGGAAGTGGACGGCAGAAAGTGGAAGGCTCAGTCTCTCTCAAGTCCATGGAGATCCATCCACTCCACAGGAGAGGGCTGAGCTGTTTGCTGGGCATTTCTGAGCTCTTTTCTTGGTGAACTGCGTGAATCCTGAGAAGCCTCCTTTCCTGGCTGTGTACCCCTTCAAATCTACATTTTGTAACCTGCTCATGAGAGGTGGTCGCCCTAAGCACAGTGTTTTCATATTTCAGAGTTGGCCCCTGAGAGGCATAGCTTTTTATGGGAGTTGAATGTTGCGATGATTATGCTTGCAAATGTTCCCTGGATCCCAGAGCAGCTCCCCTCTTCTGTGTGTGTGGGAGAGCTACAAAGGAGGCACTGGAACTCCAGGGACAGACAGCAGTGTTTCTGTCAGTTCAGCCAGAATGTGCTGAGTATCCGCTGTGTGCCTTGGACTGAGGGCTAGGACGGTCGACATCAGTGCTACTTAGAATATGGTCCACGAACCAGCAGTATCAATGATGTTAGGAATTTGTTAGAGATAGAGCCTCCGGCTCCAGCCCAGACCTCCTGGATGCACTAATGCTCAGGTCACTCCTCCGTGTATTAACGTTTAGGAAGCAGGTCTCCTTTGCTAAGTTGCAGTCCTCTTCCACCAGCCTTGCATAATGTCCTGTGCCCCTCCATGGAGACGTGTAGCACTGCACCGACTGCGTACTGAAAAGCTGTACTGACATGCTCCCAGCAGAGAAACAGCTCCGATTTCCATTTCACAGCAGCTGTCATTTGCTGTTCTGGTCAGCAGCAGACACAGGGTCAGCTTGTCCCCACCTTTCTTTTTACCTTTTGTGATGGTATTTAAAAAAGCCACCCAGGGGTTCCAGTTTTCCGTCATCTGGATTTGAAGATACCTCTTGCTGATTGTATAATTCTTCAGGGTTTTTCTTATTTGTTTAAATAAAAATTGGTGAAAGGTAAAGTGTTTGTATGCAGACTACAAACCAACATTGTCCATTCTGGAAGCCACTAGCCTACATGTAGCTACTGGCACTTGAAGTGTGGATTGTCTAAACTACTTACAAAGATAATGCACAAAAATGGAAAATACCGTCTCATTAGTAAAAAGAAGGTAAAATTTCTCATTAATAGTTTTCATATTGATAATTGATTGAATAGTTTGGATAATCTTGATGTGTAAAGTTCACTGGGTTAACAGATACCTCGTTGATTAGTACAGCATCCTCCTGGTTGTGCCTGATGGGTCATGGCTGCATGGCCTTGGGTACTTTACGTGACCCCTTGTACTTCCTTTTTTGGCACTGTTCCCTCACTCTGTTCCCAGGCCACCATGAGCTACGCTTCTGCTCTGTCCATGATGTTTATTATTTGGAGATGGCTGACCATGGACTGAATCTCCTGAAACTGAGCCAAACTGAATCTTTCCCTCTTTAAATTTTGGGTGTCTGCTATTGTGTGTCAGCAACAGGAAAGTTGATTAATCCATTTGGATTAAGTTAAATGTGATACAAAATTAATTTCACCTATTTCTTTTGCTTTCTGTAAATGCAACTACTAGACATGTAGAATTATGTATGTAGCTTACATTATATTTCCCTGGGATAGACCTCTCTAAATGTATTTAACCAGGAGCAGCCAACAAGGCTTGTGTCTCCTAGAATTGGTATTTATAGCTGTAGGTCAAGTAAATTTTATTCCTCCCCCTAAGTTTTCCCTGCACCATATCTCTTTACTAGGTCCTGGGACCTATTAACCAGATCCTATTCAGGTTGCAGGTTGGCTCTCTGCCTGGTTTTCCCCATTGTCCAACCTCTCCTGGAGCCCCATGGTAGGCTCCTCTCCGTCTGCCAGCCCAAGATGCGGGTGACCCTCCCAGTGCTGACCTTCCCACCCTGCCCACCTTTCTGCTCCTCTGCCTTGGCAAGTGACTCCAATTCACATTGAACCCTTTTCAGCTGGCAGCGTGAGGCTCTGCGTCCCAGCTGGAAAGACCCCAAAAGTATCTTCTGTCATCTTATTTTAGTAACTAGAATGCACTCAGAAGATCAGAAGCCGGTCTCTCCGTACAACAAGGCGTGTGTTTCCAATCAGCAAACAGCAGACCCTTTTGTGGTAGGGTTCAAGATCTTTGTTGTTGACTGCTCCTGGCATCTCCTCAGCTTTTGTGGATCTGGGGACGATACCTTTTTGTTTCTCTGCCTTTTCTTACACCAAGACCTACTTCATTCTGATGCTTTTTAAAATATGAGTCAGGACACACCACTTGTATCCATGCCAGGAATTCACTGGCACTCACCCACTGATCTTCTGCTTTTACTCCCCACTTCTGTGTTAGAATCCTTTTTGGACGATGGAGTCATTGGAGCGGGCCCTGCGGAAAGCCACATCCAGTTAGTGTAAATCTTCCTGCTGCTGTTGGAGACAGCAGGCTCCCCTGGGATTCTGTCAGGAAATCTTATTGGATTTGCAAGACTTAAGTTAATATAGAAACCCCCCAAATAGTATAGGGCCTCAGTTCTTTACTATAAAAGATGTTTTTAGAGCTCTGTCTCAAGAGTCTTGCTGATAAGGAAGTTACTTCTAGTATTTCAAGAGGAACAAAGCACAAAATATCTTCCATTTTCTGAGTGCTTTTTCTCTCCATTCTCATCTCTCCTTAGTGCCTTTTTCCTGTCCCTTCTACATTCTTTTCTTTCTGTCACTCACACAACCTTTGGCCCCTGTTTGAAATGGAATTAATTACTAACCACAAAGTCTGGGAAGTGTTGCATTTTAGAGAAGTCAGTCTGGCTGTCTGTTTCTCGCTTCCTTTCCCTCCCTCCCTCCCTCCCTTACTCCCTCCTCATTGCCCCTCTTCTTTCAGAAAGGTTGCCCCTCATAAACATAAGCTATTACATTTCATGATAAGTTCACTTTCATTTCCTGATCAAGTGAGCATTTTCCTTATGAGGTGTGCTGGCCCCTGACTATTGCTCCAGGAAGCAGCATGTAACAGAGAAAAGAGTATGGGCATTGGAACAGAGCCACGAATTCAAGTTCCAGTTCCTTTTGTTTCTGGGCAGGTGGTGCCACTGTCTGCATTTGTATTAGCTCATCTACAGAATGGTACGATAATCTCTACCCTGCATGTTGTGTTATGAATTAAAGGAGACTGTACACATAAAGTGTCAAGAACCTAGGGGACATTCAAATGGTTATCCAAACAACACCCATTGGGATGTTTGATAAACGTTTCCTTTTGGTCCCCTTCAGTTTCCAAGGATGTAACCACCACGCTTTAAGTGAACTCGACTCTGTGCTTCTGGAGCCTTCTTATAAGGCACGTGTGTGTGTGTGTACACACTCACACAAATGATGCAATGAAGTTCATTGTTCCTCAGCACTGCTGTGATGCTTTTAAAAGAGAAGTTTTGAGGTGGGAAGTAGATTTCTGAAATCATCTCCTAAGATTAACTTTCAAGTTCATTTTCATGTACATGTGAAACATGTATCCTCCCAAGATGTGGGTGGTTGTGTAAGAAGGCATAAGCATGGGGCATAAGCAGTTCAGAAAGGCCTCATGAGAATCTCCCATGGTGCCCCAAGACATTGGCAGCAGAGAGTACTGCATCTGCTTTGGTCTCTGTGACAGATGTGGGTGAGTGCAGCCTGCTCAGGAGAATACGAACTCTGTTATTTGGGGTGTAGACTTTCTGAAATGGAAGTAAAGTCAAAGATGTCTTTCTTTACAATCAGTTATATGTGTTAAATCGACTTGCCTATTCTTAATATTTTACTGTGATGAATAAAGTTACTATGCGTTTCTCGCATTCACTGTTTAATGTTTTCCATGAATCATCTCATTTCTTGATTATTACTACTACTACTGCTAATTTGCAGTAGCATCAAAAGGTTGGGAAGAAGTCTTCAGAAGCACCTGGTATGACATAACTGTGTGTCTGTCAGTGTCAGTGCCAGTGTGTGTGTGGCTGGAGACTGCCAACACAGGGTAGGTGCCACATGCCCACCCTGCAATTGTAATCATCCTGCTAGAATGGCATCTGCAGTCTCTGCTCACCTTTAAGGCCCTGCAGGACCCACTTCATCCTCTGTTAATCTCTCCATGTTTTTCTTGGTCCTTCGCCTGCTTTATGTTTCTGTGTACCAGGTTTTGCTGCTTGGCAATATGTTTGTTATGTGTCAAGCAGGAAGACCCAGCTGCCCATCTCAGCCTTAAAACAGGTATTTTAGTCACTTGTTGCCAGAACACAAGATCCAGTACACACCTTAAAAGAGGAGAGGAGAGGTTTATTTTGGCTTTTGGTTTCAGTTTGTGGTCTATTGGCTCCAAGCCAGAATCAGAATGGCAGAGGGGCCTGGTGGAGGAAAAGAGGCTCAACTCATGGCAGCTAGGAAGCAGACAGGGAAAGAGAGAGGGGGAGGGGGAGGGAGAGAGAGAAGGGGAGACCTGGAGATCTTTGGAGGGAGATGCACCCTTCTGGTTCACACCCCAATTGAAGCAGCCCCAGCCTCTTCTGACTAGGCTCCACCACCTGACAGCACATTCATCTCTGAACTCATCAGTGTGTTGAACCACCAATGAATATAGCACCTTGCACGATCTAATCACCTTCCAAAAGCCACACCTCTGAACACTAGAGCTTTGGGGGTTGATATCCAGGAGCTAAAGTGTAACAGGAGGTATGAGTGGAACGATCTTATACCTGAACTTCCATCAGTGGTTTTGCCCAGTGTGTGTATCCTTTGATGACTGGAGGAAGTTCTGTGTTGTGTATTGGCCACATAGCCATGATGTGATACGGTCTGAGCTGAAAAGGATTTCAGCCATGGGTAGCAGGTCCAGTGTTGTTTCAGGTCACCCACTTCGATGTGGCCATGTTGACTTTGGAGGGAGGGATATCAGTACATTTCTACCCCAACTGCACTGTTCCTCCGGAGGCCAGAGAAGCTCTTGTCCAACTGTTCAAGTGTGAAGTGTCTGAAGATGGTCCCTCAAGCCATCTGTCCTAGTCCAGGGGCCACTGCCTCCACAGGAAAATGTTGCTCTTGAGTTAGTCCAAACCGTTCTGTCCCAGTCATCCAGCCGAGGCAAGTAGATTGTGTCCTGTAGATATTCTGTGTTCAGTAATTCATCCACCTCTGTGTGAGAGTTGGGAGTTCCTGATGCTATTGGGGGAGTCTCATTTTGTGGTTGTCTGAGAGTTTTTCTTCCCTTCCTGTGGAGCCCCAAAGGAGATGATCACCCTGGGGCAGTGAGACTTCCAAGTTAGTGTAGGGTGGGGAAGATCTTTGTCACAGAGCCCAAACCACCGGAGGCAGAGTATACCAGAGGGAAAAAGAAAAGGAGTGAGTGAGTACAGAGATTGGGATTCCTCTGGTGTAGCCTGATCAGGTAACTTACGTGCCCTCTACCTCCTCCAAGCTCAGTGTTCCCCAATGTGCATGCCAGCACCGTAATTCCCCTTGGGTGGAGCGGGTCCACATAGCCTTAGTGAGGTGAGGATGCCATCTTGCAGTTGCTCTGTCTAGATGTCCCTTCTTTACTTGTTCTTTAGTCTGCAATTCCTTTGTTCCACGATGGCCTTAGCTCATGGGTGGTATAAAGCATGGAAGGTACAGCATGTGCCTGGGAAACAGTCATGCCCATTGTTTTTGTGACATGTGCTCTAAAAGAAGGGCCCTGATATGATTGGATTCGGTAGGGCACTTGAACTTATGGCAGTTATTTTTCCTCAGGGCAACTGTGGTGCTGCCAGCACCCACTTGCTGCGTGTATATGTCAGCTGCTGTGGAGCACCAAAAGGATTTGTGGCTGTGTGTTAAATGCGATCAATTTGCTAAACATAGGTCCGCTAATGTCCCTGGCCACTGTGCCTTAATTTTTGTTCTGCTGCTTGGACTTGTTTGGAAAAAAATTGCAAAATTGTACCACATTCTTGACTCCTGCACCTTCAAGGATTACTCCCCTAGATTTGGCCCATTTCAGCATATGAGGTGGGCTTCCATGGTTTGCTGATAGACCCAGTGGATAACCATTGCAACTTGTTTTGTCCAGGCTCAGTCATCTGGGAGATTCTATTTGAAGGACCCTTTGCTGGGAGCATCAATATGAGTGACTGAGACTACTGACTCCATGTAACAATCCATTGCTGTAGTGTTTTTCCTACACTGGGGATTCTTCAGAGTCCATTCATTTAGTTATAAACTCTCTGACCAAATGGGCAGATTATTTGTTACCACCCAGGAATCAATAAAGGTGAAACCAGACTTGTGTGGTGAGGTGGCTTGAATGCCAATCACCACCACATGAAATTCAGCCCATCAGGCCAAGTACCCTCTTCTAGTTTTGATTCAGAAGTGCCTATCTTTGGGGTGAGTGGTTGTGACCTGGTGGACCCTATCTGTGTTCATTTTTACAAAATGATTGGTAAACCAGGCCAGGGCTCCAGCTGGAACCTCTTTAAATTATGGCCCTACGAGCTCAGAGAGGGGGTGGGGTTGTGTCCCCATCAGCAGGTTGGCCACCTGCTCATGGAACTGGCTGACTCCTTGGCATCCTGGCCTGATTCATTTTCTTGAATGTACCATTTCCATTTGATGATGGAGCTCTGCTGGAGTTGTCTATGTTTGCACGAGGTTGCTAAGAACCTGGGTAAGAATGAGCTCCTCAACTGTCAGAGTTACATCATGTGGTGATGTACATCACAGGAGCCCAAGAGCAAGTGAGCCGCTGCCATTTAGAGGGTATGTATCAACAGTGGCTTCAAGCAGCTTGCACGTCCAGAGAAGTAGGGCACACTGGTGGCAGTTCCTGGTGCACAGTCTAATCAGGAGCCTGGGCTTGCAGAAACCTGTAGTTCCACTTGAAACCTGGATGGCAGGTTTCAAATTTCCTACCCTGAGGCAGTGTCTGGGCCACAGCTTGTTGAACAGTGTCCAGTGCTCATTGCCGAGGAAGAACTCCTTCCAAGGTGGCTGTCTGTTGCGCAGTCTTTTTTTTTTCTGTTGCGCTGTCTTGATGAAGGGTTTCAGGATTCCCAGATGGAACATACACTGTGTGCAGTATCTACAAAGATCAGTGAGTACAGCCAGGCACTGTACCTTCTGGTTGACCTTTTCCCGTAATGCCCCGTTGAATTCCTGTGAAGGTGGTCCTGCAAAGTTATGGGATGGGTTCTTGAATCTCATCTGGATGTATGGCCCAACAGGCTTTTGCTTTCACTTTGGTATTCAAGTGAAAGGCCGAAGCCACTCGTTCCTCAGTGTGACCTAGAGTCAAGATGGCATCTGTATGGTGCGTGACCAGAACCTGTGGTGAGAACTGAGCTTGCTATAAATTGGGTTTCTGCCCATGGACAAATGGCTGGGTAGCTAAGGGATACCTTCGGGAGAACAGGGGAATCTTGCAAGTCTTTCCGTAAGACTGCAGATTGATCTCGGTCTTCCTCCCACAGAGAAGTTGGCATAGGCACACTCCATGACTGGTATGCGCTGTCGCCTCCTGGGAGGCTGTGACAGTGTCTAGCATGTAGTCCCCAAGGATGAAATCTCAGAGTTCTCCCTGAGATCCATCTACTCTCAACCTTTGATTTCCGGAGGGCTTTCCGACCAGGTTGTTAAATCGTAAACAAGTTGGAAGCGTGCCTGCTTGCACCTGGCTTTGGATTAAAAGAGTAATAATGTCTTTGATCTCACCATGTCTTGGGGATTGGATGGTTTTGGAGTGTGGGGAGCAAGAATGTATCCAAACCCTAGAATTCAAATACTGCCCCAGGGAAGTGTATGTCCCTGCATGTCCAGTGTCACAAGCTGCCGAAATGTCAGTGTTCATAGTGCGTGCAGCAGTGGGAACTGCAGTCAGCTGTAGCAGTTCCATGCATAAACCACGTCTGCTTGTCTTCTGCGGGCTAATGCATCCTCGGCAAACCACCTTGGGCCTCCATCCCATCCCTCTTCGCGCAGGAGCTTGGAGCTGTGGCCCCTGAGCTCTTGTGTAATAGCCCCGTGATCATCCCAGCCCAGTTGCCCTCCTCTCCATGGAGTCAATGGCTATGCAGCTGCCATGGGGAATTCTGGAGGCTGGGCCCTCCTCCTTTTCATTGTCTTTAAAGGGGGTTGGGATGCAAGGGCACGGCTGGTCCTTTTCACCTGGGACTGGCTTGTAGTAGGCACCACTGCAGTCTCCACTGTCCAAATGGCGCTGTCTGCGCAGGCAACAGCTTGCCTTACCTCCTGTGTGTGTATGGGGCAGGGGGAGACAATATCGAACAGAGAACATGGCAGTCCCACAGAGTACGTCCTCCCATCTGAAAGGCCCTCTCCTCTTATTAACAGTCTACACGAAGGTCCTGGCCTTGAAGTTCTTCACTAACTGGGGTTTTTATCCCTTAAGTCTCTCATCTGCAGTTAGGGAGGCTGCCACCTTACAGTTCCCTTCTCGGGCAGTGGTGTGGCGTGGTGCTGTCTCTCCATCATCTCGGCACTGTAATCCTAGAGGACAGTGGAGGTGATAGAGGAAGTCTTCCCTTCCGGGGGACCCTACCTTCTAAAAGCCCCTCGGTTGCACAGCCCAGAATAGTTTCAAGCAGGGTCTTAGAACCAGCTAGCTATCTATAGCCTCATTCTTCGTGGCTAGATGCCTTACAAATGACACCTGAAATGTTTTCCAGGGGGGCCTGGCTCCTGAAAAGTCCTCTACGGTGGCTGGGATAAACTACTGTCATGCTTGCAGTCTACCCAAGTCACAGTGGCCTGGGTTTGTCTTGGTTGGGTCGTGTCTTTGCTGTTTGATGTGAGTGAAAAATAAACTGCTGTAGGGGACAGGTAGTCAGCATTTCTGTCATTTCTGCTGAAGGCATTTGGGTATGCTGGGCCTCCCCATCAAACAGACATACCAGACAGGCAGCAGGATTCTCCTGGCTTCTATTCAAATCTGTTCTTTAATCGCTTCATTAAAAAATCTGTACTCCCAGAGTGTGAGTGCATTTCCAGAGTGTGAGTGGGTTTCATCTTGAATGCACCGGTTGTGTCCAGCCTTGGGTAAGAATGGTCTCATCTGTGGGTGGCAGCTGATCCTCGCTCAGCATAGCTGGTCCCGGGGCCTCAGTCTGCACACACGGAGACCCTGTTTGGATGGTTATGCGAGCAGCAAGTGGCCAGCAGCCAGAGAGAGGATGCTTTTTCCCTGTTCTCTTTCGGTCCCACTTTCTTTGTCTCCACTGTGACCTGTTGGCACGGTTATCCTGGCTTGTGAGAAGATCTGTGACGTCCCATTGTTCTCATGTGTCCAAGAGGCACAGAGATTTTCCCTCATCCCATCTCCCACAGGAGCTGGGGACAGAACCACACTGCTTTCCTCCAGATTGTAGTCACTTTCACTGGCATAGTAACCTGCTCACTGTGAGAAACATTTGAGCAGAAAGATCCAGCTTCTGATCCCAGGTGAGAATTTACATGGCAGGGGGACAGAAGAGAGTAGGAGATGTCTGCCCCCTGAAGCAGGAGCCACAGACCTTTGTCCTTGCATCTTCTACCAGTTCCAAGTCACTGTTGAGAACTCAACTTGCTTGGAACAGCACTTTATTCCCAGCAGCAAGAAGATAGGGCCCTCTGATAGCCAGGCAGGGAGGTCCCTACATGCAGGATCCGCGTTCTTGCTCTTTTCCTGTGGGGCAGATACACAAGTGGAGCTGCCAGGAGCCACTGTAACACACACTTGGTAATGCAACGAAGTTCTTCACTGTGCACGCAATGGGGAAAGTTCTCCTACTCAGGAAAAGGGCGGAGACTGAGGGTAACTGGGCAGCTGGCCTAGGGACAGGCACCGATTGTGTGTCCGGGGGGGTGGCAGACAAGTCCCCCACGCTGTGCGTTTGCCTGCTTATTTAGCTTTTCTCTCCTGTGTGTCACCTCAGAGGCAGGGACTGCTTACAGCTTTCTCTGGAGCCCTCCCAGCTGGCTCGTCGTGGATAGCTCTCAGCAGAGAGTGATTGAACCACAGATAAGGGAATGCCATTTAACTTATCTGGGCACCAAGCTCCTAAGCTGTGAGATGAAAGTATTAAACAGATGACCTTTTGGGTTTCCCCAAACTTTCTGTGTCTGTCTTGTTGTTTTGGGGGTGCCCTCCACCGGCTAATGGCTGAGCTGTGGGTTGGAGATGGGTGAGACCCAGGATTTGGCGCTTTTTTTTCTGCTCAGTTTCCAGAAGTTTCTTTTCGTCCCTATCCTGCCTCCTTGAAAGTCTCCTGATGTGTGAACCTACCGGGAGGTGGCCACTGCTTGATTTTTGTGTGGGTCTCCCAGATCACCAGGGCAGCACCTGAACCCACTGGGTTAATGTCCATCATGGTGAAGATAATGGCTTTTGCCTGGATCGGTGTCATAAAAAACACCCATCTCCAGACTAAATGTCTCTTTTAAGAAATCTCGGGCTGAGTAACTTTCCATTACTAAAATGTACAATTTCTCCATTGCAAAAGTAATCATTTCTTCTTAAAATTTGGAAAGGAAGAAGAAAACTTAACAATCCTTCTACACACAGGCATCACGGCTGACATTTTTGTGCATTTCCTCCTATTTTATATATTTGTTATTTTATTGCAGAAAGCTGCATTTGGTCATTATTATAGTATTTTGCTTTTTAACTTAGTGTTTTTCAGGTTGTCACATAATTTGTTTTAAGAATGAGTCAAATATTGAGAATCGACGAATATGACAGAAATGGCATTGGGTGTTTTTACATAAATTAGCTCATTTGCCACAAACCGTCATGAGCTAAAATAAACATTATTATCCCTCATTCTTTAGCTGAGGAAACGATGGCTCAGAATGCTTTTATCACTTGTGCAGACCACACAGATAAGAAGGGCCAGAGTTAAAATTGTCTGATTTGAGGTTGACTTCAAAACCTGTGCTCTTCTGACATACATTGTAATGACATACCATCTAATCGTGTTTTATTGAGAACTCACGTAGGACGAGGGACTCACCTTGGAGCTACCTGTCACCAGAGGTAGCTTCTGTCTTCAGGGCCTCAGCCACACATGGGAGAGTAGAAAGGTGTTTGCTTTGCCTCCTGACATAGGCTTCACTTGCTGGGCTCTGTGCTGACCTTGGGTACACACAACTCTCTCCAGGTATCACACCTGTGCCTGTGTGTGGGGCGGTGAAGGAGCCCCAGAGCAGTGCTTTTGAAAGGCTTTCCTGTGAGTTGTGCCCTTGAATCTGTGATTCAGTTGCAGGCCCCAGGGTTTTCTGCTCCAGCTCTGTGCCTGGCCTCAGAATGGGGCCCTTCTGGGGTCCGGCCTTTTGTGGCTGCTCCTGTGGGATCTTCTGGAATCAGTGACACAAAGGGGGAGGGGGCTGGAGTTGGCACCACCCACAGCTAACCGGTTTATGACACAGTTTTTAGCACAGATGCTTTATTTTAGAAGTTTATACTCTTCGTTGTAAATAGCTAATAAAAAGAGACAGCTACAGGCCATTTATAAATGCACTTCCAGAAACCAAATCCAGAAGGTTTAGTAAATGGCAGGAACCTGGTCAATAGCTGTGTTAAATGCATTTATTTCGGTCAGGAGACAAACTTTCTCCACAATAGCTTTGTTGTCAATAGACTCTTTGTTCCTTGATGTACAGCTCACAAATAAATGCATTTATAGGAATTGGTAATGTGTGAGGGTTTTGGAATTAGTGCTAAATTTACAGTCTGTAATATATCATCTAGTCATCTTTGACAAACTCAATTTTAATCTCATTAAGTGGTGTCTTCTGCAATTCTGTGTAGAAATTCCCTAAGGTAATTCTATAATTCTTCCCTCCTTGGTTTTCATAGGAGAAACAAAATAAACCTTAAGGTTACTGATATGAGTGTGTGTGTGTGTGTGTGTGTGTGTGTGTGCATGGATATACCTTTTACATGAGCAAACTCAAGAAGATTCCTAGTAGTACATAGTCTTCACTAGATCTAGGGGGTGGATCTGCTCTCCAAATTGTATAGCATCTCTAATGCATGCCAATTCTAAGGAACTTATTGTTGCTTAAAAAATAAATATTTGGAAAGTCTTTTTCTTTCCATGTATCCCCTTGGTTCGGATAATTTGGGATTGCAATCTGTTCCTAACTTTGTAGTGATATTTTTTTCTCCAAAGTCTGCCAGATTTATAGGCTTCAGAAATGACACTTTGCATACAAATCCTAGTCATGATCCTTACATTATTTACCCAGTATCAGAGTCAGCTCTAGATGCCTGAGAAATAGCACCTTACTTAGTCTTTACAATAGCTCAGGAAGTTGATACTTGTAATCTTTTGATAAGAAAATAAAAACTTCAGACTGGTTCGATACGTTGGTCAAGATCACAGACCCAGGAAGTCATGGGGGAAGGATTGAAGCAAGGTCTGCCTGTCTGGAGGCCTCCAGTGCCGTCAGTCCACAGGACTGTGACTCTCCTGTTCTGTGTCCCTGAAGAGACCATCAGGCTAAATGACTGCCCGGCAACAATTCTGCCGTGTTGGTCCTTTCTGTTTTATTATGTCTGTCTGGAATGCCCGAGTTCTTGCAGAAATCCTTTCCTCTTTGGAGTAACTTTCAGCCGTGAGCTGTTACACAGACCCGGAGTTTGGGAGAGTTTGGGGGCACCAGTGAATAAACACATTCCACGGCCTGGGTGTGTTGGTAGAAACACATTTCCGAGGTCAGGTGGTCTGAGTGATGGTGATCAAGAAGCATGAAATAGGCAAAGATGGGAGCCACACAAATGCAAATAAAGTTCAGGTTTTCTTGCTGGAAGTAGAAGCTAGTAGAGTAGAATCTTTCTCCCACTCACCCCTGTCAGTTCAAAGGACATTTGGATTTAATAGTTTTAGTTTTTAGGTGCAGTCTTCAATATTTGTGAAAAAGGTTTCACTGACTTTCTTCTTCATTAAATTGTGGCCATGCCTTCCTCCCCCAAAGGAATTCATCCGTTTGAACTGTTACGGATCCAAGGTGGTAATTCTCTAGGCTGGAAATCATTCCGGGAGGCCATTCCATTCAGTCCCTTACCCAAAGCCAAGATGCCTTTCCTGTTTGGGCAGGAAGTGCCTCTTTGAATATGAACTTCTTGCTTTCAGCTGTGGCTTTGAATTCATTAGTGCCCCAAGGAAGCCTTCCCCACGTCCTTGATCCATACTCTCCTTGGCATGGCCCAGTGGTGTGACCGACGGCCATAGTCTAAATGTAGCTGTATCATCTCAAGAACAAACTCCACTCTTGGGTCAGGCATATATTAAGTAATTTTTTCCATTGCTTTAAACATATGCCACACACCACGGCAGATCTGAGGAGATGGAGATAAAACATGTGGTCTTTGCTCTCAAAGATCTTACATTCTAGTGAAGAAGACCACATTCTGATGTGTTAGATTTCAAAACACACTGGCTGAAACGACATCATCTTTTCTTCAACACAAGGAAAGCTGCAGTCATTTTCAGAAGGGCCCATGGAGGGGAGAGTGCTGAGCCTTCAGAATGACAGGGTCCTTGAGCCCCAGTGCTTTAGTGAGATGACAGTCACATGTCTGCCTGCTGGCTGCTTTCAGAGGACATAGGGTGGGGTGCTTCCTGAGGACAATATTTATATTATCAGCCAGGACTTGGTGGAGTAGGGAGTGAAGAGCCAAGAAGTTCAAGTAAATGTGTGATTCAAGCAAACAGGCCATGGTAGTGCACATCTCTGACCCCTGTACTTGGGAGGCTGAGGCAAGGAGATTTACAAGTTTGAGGTCAGCTTGTGGTACATAGTGAGACCTTGTTTCAAAAAAAAAAAAAAAAAAAC
>NW_022900945.1:10910818-10931463 GCF_012274545.1 Fukomys damarensis
AAAAAAAAAAAAAAAAGACCAATGTTTAAAAGAGGCAGCATTGTCCTGGGGACTACATCTTGTGGAATAGGTCTGTGTGCCCTGCATGGCAGGTGTTTTAACAATGCCATGGACACTTCCCCATGGGTCATTTTATGCAAATTCCTTATGGACTGGCTGTCACCTGGACAGGTAGCTGTGTAGTTTCTCTTTAAAATGGAGAGGAAGGAAGTCACCCACGTGTCTTTGTTGGGCCATGGCTTTGCATGCTCTGTATGTCTCTTCAGGTCTCCATTTGTTCTTTAGCATGTCAGCACTGCGGGTCTTCAATCTGTGATGGTGCAGACCCATCTTGCTTCTTCAGGCCAGTGGAAGGGAGACCTGAGAAGCTTCAGAACAACAGTGTCCTTGAACATTAACATTAATGCTTTTTTTTTTAGTGGAATGAGGAGTCCTGTGCCGGCTGCTTTTTGAGGACAGAGGTTGGTGCTTGCTGAGAATGATTTTTATTTATGATGTGGCTTTGCACAGGCAGCCATAAGCATTTTGTGAAGATTTTATTTTTGTTCTTTTTTCCCCTTCATGATCATAAAGTTATAAAAATATACATATAACCCACACATACACATATACACACACTGAACACGAGCAAATATCCATGCATACTTGTACCCACCCACAAGCCACACAGAGTGCCTCTCACATGCATATTCACAACTGTCAGACACATATATAGCACTCACGCTCTTATGTATGTGTACACGCACAAACACACACACACACACACACACAACACATACTCTCCATACATGCATGACTTGTTTTCTGGGAAGAGATGCTTTTCCATGACAGTTGCTTCCTTTTTTCTGTAGTTTTGTTCCTGGAAGCCAAGCTGAAAGCCTTCAAACAGCAACAGCTTTTGTCCTGACAGCAAAATCCTGGCAACATAGATTTTCAGAGAGGGAGATGCATTAAAGGGAAAAGGTCCCAAAGGAAATCAGACTCTTTCCCAAATAAGTACTTGTCTCCTCTTAGGTTTCTGGGCTCAGAGTGGGTTAGGGGAACAAGCATGCTCTGGGTATCCCAGGCCTACGTTCATGTTCTGGTTTTCCCCCTAACCACGTGGGTCAGTCACTTCCTTCTCTGAGGCTCAGATTATTCACCTGTAAAACGCAGCTTGCTCACATTTCAGCTCTGAAATCCTGTGCATGTCTCTTTCCCAGTGTTTGAGGAGGCAAAAGCAGGAGAGGATGGGAACAGCACACGAATAAGATCAGCATCCCCACCCTTCTCAAGGAGGAATAAAATCGATTCCAATATCCAGACAGTGGAGCCTCTTTCCTTCCTCACCGCTCTGCTAAGTGCTCCTGTTAGATGAATATCAATCATTGGTTGATTCATATGGTGCCTCTCACCATGAAAACCAGGCTCTTGAACAATGTAATTGGTCTAATTTTGGTTTTCTGACTTCAGAAGTGAATGCTTCCCCTGCCTGTCTCTTGCCTCAGCTCTTATTGATTTGGATGTGAAAGAAATTAATGTGATGCTCTGTGCAAGCAGGTATCAAGAGCTCTTGAGTGCAGGGACGTTTTGCATTCTGCCTGTGTGGTATTTACAAGGTATTTCATTAGCACCCTGGGCAACTTGTACCCATTTGCCTGTGGCTGCCTTTGTGGTGCGGCTGAAGGAAGGCCAGCCTTCCCAGGTGATTGGCAAGAGAAAGGCAGCTCCAAAGAATACCTGGAGGTGGATGGGGTCAAGTTGGTCCCCACTGCCCCTGGTAAGGGCCCCCACTTACCTTTCTCTCCCGCTCTCTAGCTACTCTCATTATCTTTGCACTTTCTTTAGCATAGTGTTCACCAGATCTCATTAGAATTGGCCGTTCATTTCTTAGTCTCCTACTCAAGGGTAGAAACCACAAATACAGGAACATTATCTTGTTTCTTGCATACTTGGTAACTTGCTTGTAGTGAATTAGTTGATCTTTCTTGACCTAATCAGCAGTATGAGTTAATCCGGAGAGAAACGGGGAGGATGGAGAGCCTTTTCTGGTAGCCTGGACTTGGTTCCCACACCCTACTCTGGGAAGTTCTGGGCAGCTCTCCTACTGGGGGGCACCGGGGCACCAGCTCTCCTACTTAGGTGTTTTCTTCGGATGGGCCTCAAGCACCTTCTTGCTGACCAGTGTGGTCCATTTCACTGAGTCCCAGCACTGCATTGGCAGGAATTTCTGTGTTTGAGACTTTCTAAGAACTGTCCCCAGTCCCAGATTAGACAGAGCTCCTCTTGTCTGTAACCCAGAAAGGAAATGACATTCCCTGCCTGTCCGTCCTGGGTCAGGCTGCAAGGTGACCCCAGAAACCGGCATGCAACCCTTGAAATAAACGAGCCCCCGTGATACTTGTACTCAAGTCATTTGAACCCGTAGAGAGTCCAGGTCAGAGGTCAGTCCAGACCCAGCAACAGATAACACACATTGTTTGTTTTTACAAAAATGTGGACAACTAAAGCTTCCCTTTCACACAGATGGTCAACATCATGTTTACTTGTGGCAAAAGTAAAAATAATAATGAAAATTAAAAGCTCGAAAAAAAAACACTTGGGGAATTTTGCCATTTAAATCTTTTATTAAGAGACCCATTTTATACTCAGATTTATAACTTTTTGGGAGGGGGGAAAACATAAACAACCTCTCTGATCTGAAAATGAAAAGAACAGGCAAAACAGACTGGACGTCTTCACTATAACAGGTACTGGAGTCTGTGCTCAGACTCTTCCTGGCAGCCAAGGTTTCAGGAGAGGAAAAGAGAAAGTCAGAGATCAGAATGCCAGCCAGCGAGACCCCTGCCTGCTACCTACTGCTCTTCGCTCCCATGAAAGGAAAGGAGCACAGTGAAAGACAACCCTGCTCTTGTCAGCACCCAAGCGAGTGCCAAAGCCTCAGATCCAGAGGACAGCAGATGCTTGGAGGAAGAAGGATCGAGTAAGGGATGCTCCCTTGGAGGGCAACTCCCTTGGAGGGCAGCTCCTGGAAGATGCCCCCATGCGGGGCAGGTCTCCCCAGGGCAAAGATGTGGATCTGAGGAAGAATCTTGGGAAGGGTTATCATTTCTGTCTTCGTTAGGAGTTAAGGAAGAGGGAATTAATGAGGACGTGGCTAACTGTTGTAGCAAAGAGATTTAAAACACTAGTAGTTTAAGTCAAACAGAAGCCTGCTCCTGCACCGACCGTGTAGATGCTGTGGATGTCCTCCCGATGCCCAGGCCTGTTTTGTCTCGGTCCTCACCGCCTTCTAGGGTGCCGTCTGTGTCCTCCTAGTCACACTTGGCTTTGCACAGCTGCCACTAGGCAGAGGAAGGGAAAGGAAGGCAACTTCCTTCTAGTGATGTAGGTTGCTGCCAGTCACACCCCACGGCCCTGGACCAAGATGCATAGCGATGCTCACACAGGAGTGTCCTGAACCACCCAGTTGGTTTCTAGATAAAGAAAGGGAGGCAGCCATCTTTGCCATCACAAGATGGGTGAGGTTGGAATACAAACTGTGAAAGATATTATCCAAGGAGAATCATGCTAAAGACATTGCAGAACTGTGTTTTGGGCCATTTCAGCCTACGAGGGTGGCCTTGGCTCTCTGTGAGAGCAAGGAGTAGAACTTGAGGGTTGAGGCCATGCTTCAGTGTCTTCAGGGCCTGGCTCCTTTTCTCTTCTGTTTGGCATCTGCTTCAGGATCGCATTGCTGCAGGCCACAGCGGGTCGGTTCACATGGAGGATTAGATCCAGTACACCCTGTCTTTTTCCTCTTTGACTTTGTTCTGCCTGAAAATCTTGGCCCATGGCCAGAGCAAAGAGAGGGCAAAAGAGGGATTAGTTTCTTATCACAAGGAAATTAGATGCCTGAGCTAGTGATATAGTGAATTTTTTTTTAAAACCAATTTTTAGGAAAATTGAACTTACCCTGTTTACCCTTATGGCAGGCTTTTTGGGCAGTGAGAAGGAACCTATTTTTGCACTTAATGAAATGGATCTTGGCAGTGAGGAGTTTAAAACTAACTTTAGATTTATTTAAAAAGTAATCTCCTTACCATGAGCTTGTCTTCTGTCCTTAAAGGGAAGAAAATTTTTATAGTGCTTATAGAACATGTAATTCTTCTCCAGTTGTTTGACAGACCTATTAGCAAATTCATTTGTCAAAGCCTTGCTAAGTGATCACAGAGGTACTTACTTATTCAGAACCCAATCTGAACTTCCTGTAAAGGTTTTGTGAGTGTATGTGTGTGTGTGTGTGTGTGTGTGTGTGTGTGTGTGTGTCTGTCTGTCTGTCTCTATGTGTATACATCTGTCCTTGTGTATATTTTTCAGGGCATATGACTGTCTGTATAGACAAGCTTGCTTGCACCCACTTTTCTTCAAGTGGTCCCCTCTGAAAAAACAAAACAAAACAATACAAAACTATGTCCTGGAAGAGAACTTAAAATACTTGAAAAAAAAAAGTGGTCAAATAGTTTCTTTGGAATATGATACCATCATCACTGTGTTGTTGTTTTTTCTTGCCTCTACATCTTCCATAAACATTTTTCAAACAATTCAATACTTTACTGTTTGGCCCACTCCTGTGCTGAGATAAAAGTTTTGTAAAGAAACATCACTACCTATTAATTAGCAGTGTGGAGCTTTTGTTTGAAAAGAAATAAAAAGTCTTTTCTACTGCAGAGTGGGAGAGCACTGTCCCACAGGCCAGGGTCCCTCTCAAGTGCCCGAGATAAAGACTGGATTACAGTAGGACTAGAACTATAGGCTTCCTGAGGCCTCACCACTGAGAGGCAGCTTGGAGTTAAGGTCTGCAGATGGGTCTCTTGTGCCACATGGCCTGGGCATAGCCCACATGGCCATCACTGCCCTCACTGGGCCTCAGGCTGGTCATCTGTGAGACGGTGAAAGCACCTTTCCATGTGGCCTGGGCTTGCAGCTTAGTGGCGCAGTGTGTCTTAGCATTCACAAGGCTTTGGGTTAGATCTCCAACGTCACCATCAAAAACAAAGCAAACAAACAAACACAAAAACAGCAACAACAAAAAGGAGAACTAAATGCATTGATCCTTGAAACTGCTGCTGGACACTGGACATGGAAATGCTCAGTGAGAAAACCGGGTTCTGAAACTGCTTCCCACTTTACCACTAAGAAACCTCATTAGGAAGCATGGGCTTGAGAAGAGTAGGTATCTTAGGGAACAAAATGAAAGGACGGGGAAGCATGCTTTCTTAGCCTCTGTGGAAAGAAGGGTGTCAGAGGGCAGGGTCAGGGATGCCTGCTCAGAGGCCAAAGGAGGGGATGGGGAAGGAGCATCCAGAACATCAACTGCCCCAGAAGCAGGAAACCATAACTTGCTTTCCAAACTACTGATTGAGAAAACAGATTCTAACTACTTGTAGACAGGGACTATGCCTTTATAATTTTTGCATAGTCCTAACCCATCCTAGGAGCTCAATAAATGTCCTTTTCCTGTTCATTCCTTTGAGAATCATTCAACAAATATTTATCAAGTCCTAGCAGGTACTAACACTGCTCTGCAAGTCTGCAATCAGCAGTGAAGGAAATAGGTGGAGACAGATCCCCTGCTCTGGCTCCATTTGGGAGGGGAGGTGAGCAGTGAGCCCATCCTGGCTTCTAACGCTCCCTATTTCTATTAGTAGATACAGTATTCCCTCCATCTCACACTAATTTTCTCAAGCAAACTATCATTCCTGGAATATTCCTTTCTGGAAAATTTGACCTTGATTATAATGGTGCTCTAAAGCCCTGTACTTCCTACGAATTTCTCAAACATTGGTTACCGTCAGTAGTCTGAGCATCACCACTAAAAGCTGTGTAACTTAGAGGGAACAGCTCCTTTTTTGGAATCAGAAGACCTCCTGGGTTTGTATTGGGCTCTGTGACATGTTGGGTGGCCTTGGGTATCTTTTGAGTTTCCAATTTCTTCATGGCAAAATGAGAAATGTGCTTATCTTTCAGTAGCTTGTTTATAGCTTGCCTGATCCTCATAATCAGCTGAGTGTTGATGAAAAATCCATGTCCTGAACTCCAACCCCAACTTCCCTAAGAAACTTCCTTTTTATTGTTGGCAGCTCAGAGCAAAGATCATCTCACCAACTTGACACTGTTATTGCAGTGTCCCGTTTTTCCTTAGCATTTACTCATCCATGTTTTGGACATGCAGTTTTAGAGCCTGGGCTTCCATCTCTTCATAGATAACAGATAACGGGGGTGGTGGTGATTTTGGACATGAGCAGGAATCACTGTGCAAACAAAACTCCAACTCATTCCCAGTTATCCAGCCTGGTACACTGTTTCAGTTACTTTTCTTGTTTCTGAAACAAAATGCCTGACACTCAAAGTTAAAAGAGGAAAGTTTTGTTTGACTCCCAGTTTTTAGAGGTTTCAGTCCGTAGTCAGTTGGCTCCAAGGCTTGGCGGCATGGCAGAGGGGCATCACAGAGGAGAAACCGTTCATGGCAGGCAGAAGACAGCTGAAGCAGCAAGCAAGCAAGTCCAAGCAACCTTAGCATCTTTTTTTGGCCCCTTTTTTATTTGACCTAGGCTACTGGGCTTAGGGTGGGTGCCAAACCAATTATCAGAGTGATTTAGTAATCACACACCCTTGATCCCAACAGCACACACCCCCACCTATGACTGAATGAGGTTTTAGGGGGATATGGAGACACAAGCCATAACATATACCAAGCCATGTGGACCCCTTAGATGGTAGAATATGACCCATTGCTTCTCTGCTCACAATGTGGGTATGCCCTAGCAACATGGCAGTGGCAGGTACCTTATTAAATGGAAACTAAGAGTCCTACCTCAGTCTCACTCCATGCCCCACCCCAGCATCTAGATCTGAACAAGTTCTCTGGGTACTTCCTGTGTACGTTCTTGGGATTCTCCCATCTGAGTACTTCTGCACCAAAATACTATTCAGGTACATTGCTCTTTTAATTAGTGGCTTGAAACTCACTTCTGACTAAGAACTGCTGAATTAACATGTACACCGGTACTGGTGCATTGTGTCATGGAGACAGCGCATATGAAGTAAGTAAATTCTATATGTGTTGGAAAGTCAGGTAAATACGAATTTACATATAGGCTTTAAATTTTTAACATGTCTAAGTCACTGTAATCACTGTCTGCTTTCTCATTGAGTTTTCCTCAAGAGTGGGATCAGAAAAGATTTTTTTTGTGTGTGTGTTTTCCTTTTATTTTTGTGCCGGGGATCGAACTTGGGTCCTTGGTGCTTGTGAAGCAGGTGCTAGAACCAGTGAGCTAAATCCCTGGCCCTTCCTAAATTTTTTTTTTTAAATGTGGATTTACAAGTAATTAATTTACTTCTGCTCTCAGATTAGGAGATGATACTGATAACCTGGGTCTGTTTTAAAAACAGCTTGGCAAATAAGTGGTTCTTTGCTTTTAAAAACTTAACATCCATTGAAAATGTGCAAAGGCAATTTAATCCATACAGACAGCCAGCTAAGCAGCCAAGAAAAAGATGCCTGAATGATATGAGTCTGTGTGAGTGGACAAGATGAGCTTTTCAAGATTAATGATTTAAGCTGTTCTTTACTTCCTAGGCTGATCAAACAAAGCTTAATTCTAGGCAACACCTTCTTCTTTTCTTTGCTTCTTCAGAATTCTTTGTCCTTCATCCCTTCAAGATCAATTGCAGGAGTACTCCAGGGTGGAGCCTGTCTAAAGCCTTAGCTTTTCTCTTTTTATGAAAGGCAGATTATCCCTTTCCTAATTCCTTGTTTGCCTAGTTGTCAGATGGGTGGTGTCCAGAAGTGATTTCACATTCATTGTGCTTTCCCTGCAGGGGGCTCAACTTTTGATTGAGATGTTCTGGAGCATTCTATTCGTGGTGTCCTGGCACCCTCTTGTCCTCTCTGACCTTGGTGCTGTCCCCCACCTCCTCCCCCCATTTCACACACACAGTCAAGCGCTTGCCACTCACGCCTCCCCCTGTCTCACCCATCCTTTTTCTTAGAGGATTTTATTGCTTCCCTTCTTGACCATCATTTGGCAAAGTTCATCTTGCTGAGTTTCAGTAGATATTCTACATCCTGCCTCCCCTAAGCAACTTAATTGGTCAGGAAAGAGTGGGAGGTGCTTGCTTAGATGGTTTTATTTGTTGGCTTATCAACAGGGCAAGGCAGAACCTTTTCAGATATTGCCAGGATAGGGTTGGGGGTCATCTCATTCCTAAATTCATCTTTGAGCGGAACTGGAGGTAGCGCTTCTGAGGAAGCACCTGGCCAGACTGGTTGGTGTTCAGGGGAAAGCGCCTGTTGCGTCCCTGCTGTCTCCTTCAGGCCTCTTCCACTGTCTGACGAGTGCAGTGGCTGCTGCAGATTGAGCCTCCACAATCAGTTGTGCTCACTAGTGGCTTCCGCTCCACCCTGTCCGAGAGAACGCAGCCCTGCCGCAGTGGATGAACAAATGCTGGGAAATCGCAGTGCTGTTCCAGCAGCGCTCAGCCTCGCGTGTGCCCTGGGACTGCTGACACTGGCTCTCCATCCAGCCACAGGAAAGCGTGTCACTCTTTTTCCTCCTGTCCCCATTGGCGGCCACATGGAAATTTGTCCTTACTTGGAAGCCAAGCCTTCCCTTGACCTTCCTAATACAGCCTCTCTGTAGATTCGTGTATCAGCACCTCAGTTGTGCTCCATCTGAAGTGGGCAATGCACCGAATGAGTGAGACTGTGTTGATTTGGGAGACAGGTTGGCAAAGGTGGGGCTTCTGGGAGACCGTGTTTCTCCATAGTTTTTCCCAGGTACGAGTTGCATAATCACAGGCAAGAATTCCCTTTTCTAAGCCTTAGTTTTTCATCTGTGTAATGAGGACGGCAGTGCCTCTCTCATGATGTTCTCGGAAGAATCAGATCCAAAAAATGAAACATAGAAATGTGGCATGTGGCGCCTGATCATTGCTTTTCTGACTGCAAAAGTATTAGTAATTCTGCTTGTTTGTTGTTGTTACAGGTGGGCTCCTAGGACATGAATCTTTTGTTTGTTTGTTTGTTTGTTTGAGCAAATGATGACTTTTGCTTGAGAGACAAATGGCGATGCAGATCTGTGATCCTAGCTCTCTGGGCAGCTGAAGCCAAGGTTGAGCAAGTTGAGCCCGGCCTGGGCAGCGTAGTAAATTATCAAGACCCTGTCTCAAAAAAAAAAGAAAGAAAAGACAAAAGGCTGGGGATGTAGCTCAGTGCAAAGGGTACTTAATCCTCAGTACCACAAGAAGGAGGAAAAGAAGGAAGGGAGGGAGGAAGGGAGGAAGGGAGGAAGGGAGGGAGGGAGGAAAAGGGAAGGAGGAAGAAAGGAGAGAAAGAGAAAGAAGGAAAGAGAGAGCGGAAGAAGATAAAGCTTACAGGTGAGGGTTTCTGTCTCTCATGCAGTGGGAAAAGGTGCGTTCCCAGGGAACTTCCCTTTTGTCTATAAATTGATTATAAGCAAAGGAGCAACTTTGTGAGCCTCTTAGCTTTTACTAAGGTGTAACTGGCAGACTAAACGTAGGATGCATTTGTGGGTGCAGCGAGACGTTTTGCTATGTGAACACATTGCGAAGTAATTGTCAGGATCAGCTCAGCGACCTGGGGACCCCCTTACACACTCCCCTCCAGGCTCATCCACGATGGTGCACAAGACGGGATTTCCTTCTCCTTTAGGGTTCAGTGGTGTCCTGTCGTGTGTTTATAGCAGGCTTTCTTTATCCATTCAGTGTCCAGGGATGCAGAGGTTGTCTTAATAAACACCAGAGTGCTGGTGTCTTTTGGACGTGCTGATTTCCTTTCCTTTGGATGAACACATGGAAGTGAGGCTGCAGGATCATTGCAGAGTTCTAGGAGATCTCCTGCTTTCTGGGGTGACGTTTCCTGAGTGATTCGGTGAGATCCCTAAGCGAAGTGTACGCCCACGGGTACGGGGTCGACCTCAGTTTGTTCTTCCCAGGAGTGGGGCGGTGCCAGCAGGAGCTGGGTGACTTCACTGTCCCATGCGGTGTGATGCACACTGCATTTCCTCCTCTGCACTGGAAGAGTCCGGGCTGGATTATCTCGAAGATCTTACAGCTCAGGGAGCAGAGGTGTTTCTTTCACAGTGCCATTGCAGAGCTTCGCTGTGTCTTCTGGGAGGGCTCATCAGTCACTGCCCCAGGGGGCTGGCTCTCCTGTTGACTGCTTTGGCACAGATTTTTCGAGTCAGCTTCAACTTTCCTCTTTAACCCTTTCTCCTTTGTTCTTGCTTACTGTCTTCCTCAAGGGTGTCAAGTAGGGCCAACCACAATAAATCGGATCACTCTTCTTTCAGAGGTGGGGATCCATGAGTGGGCCTAGGTTTCTTGTGTCTCAGTCCCTCCTAGTCGCCTTGTTCCTTTTAATCACCCACGTCGTCTGCTTTGGTGATTCCATGAAGTTTTTTGTATTCTCCCTTCATCGCATCTTTCCCTTTGTGATTTTCACTTTTCCATGGATGGCTCTGCTTTCTGGCTGCGTGGTGGTGGATAGGTTCCCTGTGAGCATGGCTCGTGGGACAGGGAGATGCCACGTGACCAGTAAGCAGTGCACATTTGCTGCCTTACTCCATGGTGACAGCGATAGCACCTCTGGTAGATGCAGAGATTTTTCCAGGCATGGTCTAGTGGTGGCCTGTGTGTGCAGCAGGCTGGAGACCCGGAGGTGGCGATTGCAGAAGTTGGTTGTGGTCTTCCAAGTCAGGGTTTGTCTGGGGCTCTGTGGAGCTCAACGTTTTACACCAGGTTATAAACAGAGAGTCACTCTTGACATTTCAACTGCTTGGATGCTGAAGAGAGGTGTGGCCAAGCCCCAGATCTTCAGCCCAGACTCCTGCTTTCGCAGCCTGGCATTTGTGGAATCAGGGACCCTTTCTAAGACATCGGAAAGTCCAAAGCACAGAGGGAGTAGAAACTGAGGAAGGGGGACAGTGGCCCCAAGTCCTGACGGGAGAGGGCAGGTGCACGTAGGTGTCTTTATCTGTGGTTCCTTGGTGAGAAGCTGGAGGTACCAGGAGAGACTGGGGAACCAAGTTAACATTAGTCCTTTTCACTTTCAGAAGCTCACATGAGAGCCAGCCCTGAAGATTCTGCCTACTTCTTAGAACATGAGAGCCCTTAAAGATATAAAGATGAGCCGCTTGACAAGACTTAGAGCCTTCTTGGAAGATGTTCTGTCCCTGTCTTGGTTGGGGTTCCCCCCAATGCAGAACCCGAGACAAGGACTCCAGCACCCCAGCTTTTGCGATGGGCATGGGATGGGTGGAAAGGAAGCTGGTAAAGGATGCATTTCAGGCCCACTATGCCTGTGGACACCTGGGGACCTCTGGGAGAGCACACAGGTGACTCTGAGGTGTCCCACTCGGGATGGGGCAAGGGTTCCACCTGTCACAGAGTTTCTGGCAGAGAGAAGCTGGGGCTACAGTGGGAGCCTGTCCAGTGTCTTTCAAGGGACGAAGGCTGAGAGAGTGCAGATGGAGCACGGAGCACTCTGCCACATGCATGAGGCCATATTACACGGGGGTGGGGGGTGGAGCTCTAGACGTCATCTGTACAAAGGAAGAATCCAGAACTCAGGAAGACAGCTGAGGTCTTGGCTGCAGAACTGGGCAAGTGTCCAGGGCTACTGACTCCCACTGCCATGCTCTTTCTGCCTGGCGACTCACAGCAGAAATTTATATTTGTGGTGATTTATGAGGCGTACTGTACCTGACTCATAGAACAATATTTCTCTGCCCACCATGGATTCCTTTGTCTCTGAGTGAAAAATTATCACAGGGATTAGATCCTCTCTGCGAGCCAGAGGAAGAACAAAAAATGGCTGAGTATGTAAATAAAGTCTCCCAGGAAGATCATATTTTGAAAGGCATTTATTATTCATGTCTTTTTGTCATTGTTATGTCTTCAGTGTTTACTTGGGCTTCTAGCATTTTGCTTTTCCAAGGACACTGCTGATCTATTCTAGAAGAGCTCGGCAGTCACCACCTTAACAATTGCTCATTACTGTTCAGGTTATTGAAGGGGTGGAGGGATTTTCATAGCGAAGCAACTGCTAAACATGTTCCATCCAGTGACGTCTGTCTTAGGTGCATCCTTTAGATGAAACATCAGGCTTGTTTAGGAAGCATTGAGACGGAGCCTTTCTCAGACCGCGCCTTTCTTAGACGGCAAGATGCCCACAGACCTTTGGCAATGCTCACTGCACTGGAAAGCATTTGTGTGACCCCCCCACCCCAAGGCTGAGCCTGAGATGTTACACACACTAAGGGTTTGACTTTGGCCATCTGGCAAAAACAACCCCTGAAGATTGTAAACATTTCCATTGGAAACAAACAGCTTGTGTATGATTCTGATCTTCTGAGATGAGATAAGAACCTGGCAAATCATTTTGACTTTGGGGCAGAGGTGTCCAGGAATGGCATTAGCTGCAGGCCAGACCCACTGGACAAGTGAAGAAGAAAAGATTGGGAGAATCCATTGACACGTGTCCTAATTCTTAGGTGATTTTTGGCTGTTGAATTCTGTCTTCGTTTTCTTATTTATCTGGAGACAAGTTTTAACTCCTACTATACAATCATTCATAAAGTTTTGGGATAGGGATATTCATGTTGGAAAAAGTTGTGCAAGTCTTATTTTAGAATCCCCAGAAGGGAATTACCATGTTTTAAGATATGCACATTTTTAAGGTATCGGCTACATCTGGTCTCCAGAAATGGGAAGACCATTTTTATACACCCTTTAGTAGTGGATTCGGGTTTCTCTTTCTTCAAATGTTCAGGAACAGATGTGTAGCTATTTGGGCTATGTTGTACCTTTTTATTTTGCTCTTCTGATTGATGGAAAATGATAGGCCATCCTTACATGAATATCTTTGTAAGTATTTTTCTCCTGGCTACTATTTGCACGTCATATGAAGTTGCCTATTCTTGAAGGATGCTGATAATATTCTTTTCCCCTGGCCTTCTTTTTTGCTGCCACAGTAACCTCAGGGAAGCCAGGTCCTCCACTGTGGCTTCTTCCCCAGCTCCGGTCAGCCCAGGGTGGGGAGTGGTAGTACTTCTGGCTCCAGGCCTTCCCTGTCCGTGCACACAAATTAGACCCAGGGCCGCGTCCAGCTCCCAAGCCCCTTTGGGGAGGGGATTCCAGCCAGGCATGTTCCACATTCCTTATTCATCAATAAAGCCTGGGATGAGTTCAGGCAAAGGAGTCCACTTCCCACCCTCTCAAGTCAGGCTTCGGGTTTTGCCATGGATGCAGTTTTCCTGCGTTGCTAACTATTGAAACATTAAACATGGCTTCGTTTGAGTGACACAGTTGTCTCTTCTAATCTGGTGACCTAGACAGGGACCACTTAGTTATCTCTGCCCCAGGCCAGTGCTTCTGAGCCCCTCACCTTTCATATTCCCATGGCTGATACCTGTTCCCGGCTGCTGGGTTAGGAAATAGTTTGGAGTGTCCAAAGGCGAGTCCCCTCAGAAACGGGCGGTTCGTTCTGTTTTGCTGTGTTCTTCGGGCCCCTTCTTCTTGGCGTCCCGGAAGCTGGCCTGTTCTTGTGCGAAGCGATCAGGTGCCAACCCTGCCCGGCCGTCAGATGGCTTTCTCAGTGACGGAGATGAGTTACAAGCGCAGGCCACGGCCGACCGATCAGAAGAGAGGCCCAGCCTAGACTGGTCCAGCCAAAAGTGGGCCTCTTCACTTCGGTGAGTGTGAGTGTGTGCTGATGAAGCCGAGCTGTTCTACTATGATCATGAAGAGGACAGAGAACAACGCCGGAGCGGAGGCGCCTGTGCTCCCAGGAGGTGCAGCTCACACGCCGGGTTGCACCCTGCATGCAAGGTCCTGTGTCCCCCACAAGAGGGCACTCTCGTCACTAGTATGCACCATTCCTGGGGAAAACTGGGGTTGTGTCTCCGCGGAGGTTCCCAGAGCCACAGCCAGTGAGAGGCTACTTTTGTGTCTCAGCTGCACTTTCAAGGTGTGCTGTGAACAGAACCACTCTCCCACGCAGCCAGGCTAGGGTTAACGCCTGCAAACTCCTGTGGTAAATTAAGCACAGCCCGGGCTTATTGTTGTTCCATGAATGAAATGTGATTGTCACACCAGGACTTCCAGCCCTTGCAGAAGCACCACCATTCACCTGCTGTGCACAGACTCCTCTCTGCTCCTTCGCTCCCCTTCCGTCCTGGTTACGTGTGGCAACTGCATGCTGGCGCTGGGTTCTGGCCGGAAATGGTGTGGAGCAGCCTGACCGAACATTTCCTGTGTCGACAGCCTTTCAGATTTCAGGGGAAGATAGGCCCGTTTCACTCGCTCAGTCCGCCTGTTTATCAGAACCGTCACTCTGACTTCTGGGTTCTAGGTCATCGGGCAGCTGTGTGTGGGGCGAGTTCCTGGTCCTCTGTCAGAAGTTCCCTCTGATCACACATCTCTTGACTGAAACCTTGACATTTTCCATCATTTTTTTTTTTCTGGTCAGCTCTTCTAACTCTTTTGTCTTCAAAGGCGTGTGAGGCGACCTTTCCTTTATGTGCAAAAATGGAAAGCACCCTTTTCCCCATCAGGGATCGGGGTTGATCCACAGAGCCGCTGGCAGTGCTGTTCCTCCCCAACGGGTCCCTTTTTGCACAACACTGCTGGACCAAAGTTGCCATGCTGGCCCCTCCAGGGCTCGAGAGTGGGTGTTCTATGGTGACCAGCTCAGGGATCGCTTCTCCCCTGGGCCTCTGAATTGAAATCCCCGCAGGAAAACATAAAGCACTCACTGTGCAAATCTTTTTGTTTTCTCACTTCCTTGAAAAATGAGCATTACCACCACCATCATTACTAGCTAATTAATAATTGGTAGAAATACTGTTTGCCAGGCGTGGCTTTTGTTTGCCTGCTATAAAAAAAAAAACAAAAAACTATGCTTTTCAGGCAACTTTAGATTTACAGAAAAACTGGAGAGTTCCTGCAGTTTCTTCTATTATTAACATCTTATATTAGTGTAATACAGTTAGTGAACAAATATTGGGACATTATTATTAACTTTGTTAATGATACTTCAGATTCATATTTCCATACTTGATTGAGATTTTCTTTGACCTAATGTCCTTGTTCCATTCCAGCGTCCCACCCAAGGTACTTCATCACACATTAAGCTGTCTCCTCTCCTGGCTCTCCTGGCTGTGACAGTGTCTCAGACTTCCTTTTTTTTTTTTTTTGACCTTGAAAGTTTTGAGGAGATACTTTGTAGAATTTCCCTGTATCGGAATTTGGCTGAGGCTTTCTCATGATTGGACTGGGTTGTAGATTTTTTTTTTTTTTTTTTTGACCTTGAAAGTTTTGAGGAGATACTTTGTAGAATTTCCCTGTATCGGAATTTGGCTGAGGCTTTCTCATGATTGGACTGGGTTGTAGATTTTTTTTTTTTTTTTTTTGACCTTGAAAGTTTTGAGGAGATACTTTGTAGAATTTCCCTGTATCGGAATTTGGCTGAGGCTTTCTCATGATTGGACTGGGTTGTAGATTTTTTTTTTTTTTTTTCAGGAGGATTACAGAGATAAAATGCCATTCCTATCACATCCGATCAAGGGTGGTGCTATCAGCATGCTTAGCATTGCTGGTGTTCCTGTCCATCAGGTGGTAAGGACCGAGACTGTCAGATTCCCTCCCTGGAGAGTCACCCTTGTATATGACACACTCAGACCAAAGTTACCATGTGGATCTATATTTGAAGGCAGAGCGGCTACACAAATTATATGGAATTCTGGCTGGGAAATTTGTGTCTTCGCCCTTATTTACTTAGTCAGTTATTTCTATCAGTGTTCTACAATCAATTTATTCTGTAATCAAACACAATTTTATGTTGTTTATCATGGTCCAGTTTTGGCCACAGGGAGGTCTTTCAGTTGGCTTCCGAGTCCCTTGGAGGTATCTCCATCATTGTGGGGTTCTGTTTGAGGGTTCTTTCCCACATTCTGATGAAAGTACTCCCGTGGCACACTCCTGTAATCTCAGCACCCTGGACCCTGGGGCAGGAACATAGGAGTTCAAGCTCAGCCTGGGCAACTGAGGAACTTAATGAGACTTCAGTTTAAAATAAAAATAGAGGATGTCACTCAGTGCAAAGACCCTGGGCTCCATCCCCAGTATTGCCACATTTTCTCCCAAAAGTTTCTCTTATCCCTCTATCTTGTATAAGTTCCTAACATAAGTAATTTCTCCAAGGAGTCTTGGTTCTTTTTATTCAAAGATGGTATGGGAAACAACAGAAATATGTATGTGTATAATCGGTGTGCGTTGTATACTAATCCACAGATATATCCACATGCATCTGTGGTAAGCCAAGCATGATTCCTCCTGATATCTTCAACTCAAATGCATCACTACACAACTCATCCTGGCCCTCTCCTTGCTTACCTGTTACTTCTCACTCCAGAAGTGATCCACTCAGCCTCCAGCATTTGTTTAATTGCTCAGTTTTACCTGTTTAGCAGCATCAGCAACGTTAACGCATACCTCTGAGGAAAATGGCTTTATCAGCTGGAGTTTATTTTGCCTTGAGTTTTATACCCTTAGCTCATTTCCAAAGTTATTTAGGTAGCACCTTTTCCCTTCACCCCCTTTAGTAAGGGTAGTGTCAAAGATTCATAACTCAAATTAGATTGTTTTGACACATCTCCTTTCATCTTTGGATTCTCCTGATCCCCTAAATGAGTTTTTCTAGAAGTTTCTATGTGTATACAGGTTCTTTTTTTTTTTTTTTTTTTTTTTTTTGGTGCGGTCAATTTCAGTGGATTTGGATGCATAATGTATGTCACACATCCCATTGTGGTAACAGGCAGAACAGGCACACTATGCTAACTATTCTGTGTATCATCTATTCACCTACGCAGTCCTCTTTGAATCAACCCCTGGTAATCATGTAGCTTTTACCTGCTCCTGTAGTTTTGCTTTTTCCAGAATGTCATAGAATTGGAACACTGTAGTATGTAACACTTTCAGCCTGGCTTCTTTTACTTAGCGGTATATACTGAAGATTCGCCCATGTCTTTTCACGGTAATCTCTTACCATGTCTTGATAGCTGCTTGGGGCCAAATAATGTTCCATTCTACGTCTGTATCTTGGTTTGCTTATCTGTTCACCTACTTAAGGACACCTTGGTTGCTTCCAACTTTCTGTGATTCTGAATAAAGCTGCTATAACATTTGCAGGCAGGTTTTTGTGCGGAAATAGTTCTCGAGTTAGTTGGATAATTACAGAAGGGGGCAAATCTTTGTAGGAAGCAGCCTTACTGGTCTCCAAGGTGGCCTGAGAGTTTCTTGCTGCTTCTTTCTTTGCTAGCAATTGGCATTTTCAGTTTTTTGGATTTTAGCCATTCCAATAGTTATGTCCTAGTATCTTGTTTTTATTTTGAAATTCCCTAATGACAGATGTTGCTCGGCATCTTTTTATATGCTTATTTGCCATCTATATATATTTTCTCTGATGAGATCTCTGCTTAGGCCTTTTGTTCATTTCTGATTTCTTTTTCTTATTGTTGAGTTTTACCAGTTCTTTGGACACAAGTCTCTTAGCAGATACATGCTTGCAAATATTTCTACTAGTCTGTGGCTTTTCTTTTAAGGCTTTTAACAGTATTGCTTGCAGCACAGAAGTTTTTAATTTTAATAAAGTCAAACAATACTTTTCTTCCTTGTATCATAGTTTGGTAGCCTCCCTAAGTCCCAGGTCACTGTGCAGAGTGGCAGCTTGCCCTGAGTGTCATTGCAAAGGGCCTGATATAGCCTGGCCACCACATGAGCCCCAATTTGGCCAGGGTCACACCCAGTGGGAAACTTGGCTGCTCTCAGGAAACGTCATTAAGACAAACATGGCACCAAGAAGCATCTGTACAGCCACCCTATCCGAGGAGCTCAGACCACCCTATCTTTGCCTCCATACTCCTTGGAGGCAGCAAATCCTCTGACCAATGCCTGGCAATCGCCTAGCAACGACTTCGCTACTTAAGTCATCTATGGTCTCTCCCCCTTCTATGCTGATTCTAGCTCAGAGTCAGCCTGCCCATTTTGCACTTTGGTGAATAAAACGGCTTCATTAGCTCACACAAGGCAAGCCCCGGTGGTTTCTCTGCTCTCTGCACCTCTGCTACACTGAGTTACTCCATTTTGCACACAAATGCTAAGGTAGAGGACTCGGCATCTTTGTACAGGTGAACAAGCACCATCCGCCCAGTACAACCACAAGGCACACACTGAAAAATGACTTATTTGTGCTAATAAAAGATTGCCACCTGTGAGCTCATTGGCCACATTAAACCAACAACCAATGCAACTGTCCATTCTGAGACCCAAAGAGGGAGATGTCTCAGCTTCGGCAGGGCACTCTGAGGTGTCAGTTTGTCACAGGCCTCTCTGTTGTACTCATCACAGCTTCTGCCCAGGAGATGGCAAACTCCCTGGACTCAGTTGAGCAGCGTCCTTTCTGCATGGTTGCTGCCCGCTGTGGTGCTGCCACCCAGACCCTCTGCCTGTGTGTCTCCAACCGGCTCCAGGACTGGGTCTCTAGCTCGGTACCGGATTCCTGCAGGGAAGCTGAGTTTGCCTTAACTGCTCAACCCCTAGACGTTTGAGTGCCACTTTCTGCAACCTAATACAATTGTTTGAAGTGTGATGTGTAATTTGATGTTAAGATAATTGCGTGTTAAGATAGTAGTGATTAAGAATGAAATTGAACAAAGAGTGTGATTGCTTTGGTCACCGAGGAAATGGAAAATAGATGTTGAAGTAAAGGCAAAATGTATCTTGTGAATCTGTTGACATTCAATAAATTCTAACACTGTAGAAAGACATCAGCATGACCATCTGTATCATTAGTAAAGCATGCTTACAAAAGTCACCTAGATTTTCCCCTTTGTTCTCTTCTAAAATTTTACAGTTGTATTTTACATTTATGTCTTACATCCAGATTGAACTAATTTTTGTGAGATACAAAGTCTGTGTTTAGATTTTTTTTTACATAAGTTTGTGCAATTGTTGAGCACATTTTGTGGAAGAGATTATCATTTCTCCACGTGTTGATTTTGTTGTTTTGTCAGAAGGCTGTTGACTTCATTTGTGCAAGACTGTTCTAGGTCTGTCTATTCTGTTACATTGAACTGTGTCTGTTCATTTATTGGAGCTGAGCTGATTTGAATGTGGTCGCTTCATTGTGGGTTTTGAAATTGAGTAGTGCTATTTCTTCACTTTAGTTCTTTGGATTATGTTGGCTGTTTTCAGTCTTTTGCTCCAAGCATGATTTGAATCCCTTAAATATATTAACCCAAAACAAAGAAACCAGGCTAGTGTTTTAGTTCAGTGGTTCCACCGCCTGCCTTGCAAGCCCAAGGACCTAAGTTCCATCCCCGGTACCCCCAAAAACAAAAAAACCAGAGAAACCTAAGAAGTTTCACCAACTGGTCAGATCACGTTGTTAGTAAGTGGAGGAATCGGATTCACATCCCGGGCAGTAGATGCACAGCCGGCTCATGGCAGTCCCACAGATGGTCTCTGCAGGTACCAAAGGTGGGATGCCAACTGACAACTTAGTGTAAATGTTTTTGGCGTGATTTCCTGGGCTCATTTCATTGGAGAGTAAGCAGTGTAGTGGGCGTTTCCAAGTCTGCTTTCATATCAGAGACTTGCGTTGACGCCTAGCTCTGCCAATGACAAGCCACAGAACCTTGGGCAAAACATGGGTCAGTCAGCCCCTGTTGAATGGGAGTGTAACAGACTAAAGGATGTCTTGCTGGCTTACTGAGCAATTTCTCCTTTTCATAAATGTGCAGCGCAGTTCTGCTTCCATGGGCCAATTAACTTCTCTAGCTTAGGAGACAGAGGCCACTGACACTGAGGCACTTTTAGGCATGTTAGTCTGGACAGCAGGCCCCCAATGCCACCCCACAGCTGCCCCCACACCCACCCAGCGTGGGCCGGATGCGCAGGGATTTTTTAGTTCTTTGAGCAACTCCGCCGTTTTAAGAGGTAATTTATCCCTCTCTTTGTTGTTTTTGCTGCTGCTGCTGCTGTCCTTCTACTTTTCCTTCTCCTCTTCTTCCTCCTCCTCTTCCTTCTCTTTTTCCTTTTCTCCCCCCTTTTTTAACTGAAGCCAGGCAGAATCAACCCTTCTGGGTAAGTTACCTTAATTACTGTAAGAGATGATAGTGGCTACCTCACTGGTTATAGGATTAAAGATGATAAAGCACAAAGCACTTAGCGTAGTGTAGTGCCTGTCAGTAAGTAAGTACTTGGTAATTAGTAGCTTTACTAGCATCTAATAATAGCTCTTGATGTTTCCTTAGTGCTTTGTAATGTAAACTACACACTTCCTGTGTTGCTTGCTGGTCTCCTTAACAACTGGATCAAGTAGTATCCACATTTGACAGAAGAAGAAATAGTGTTGTTTGGGGGTTTTTCCAGAAGGAACTCCACCCGGGCCCTTGGCTTCCTGGCTAGGGTCCTCTCCACTGTGCCAGGGCCTGAGTCATGATAGAGAGTGAGCTGGGGATTTAGCTCAGTGGTTCCACCACCTGCCTGGCAAGCACAAAGACCAGAGTTCAATCCCCGGTACCAAAAAAAAAAAAAAAAAG
>NW_022900945.1:10931585-10961266 GCF_012274545.1 Fukomys damarensis
CAAAAAAAAAAAAAAAAAGAGAGAGAGTGAGGCACCTTTCTTTTCCCAATTTCCTAGATGAAAGTAAAGGTGGGAGAGCACAGGCGCTTTCTGGGGGACAGAGAGTAGAATGGTGTGAGTCTAAGGTGGTGGCTCTATAGTTAGGTGGCTTAGGCTGGGGATAGACCTAGTGTCCTTTTCTGAATGCCTTGGAGCTGTGGGCAGTGCCTGGAGCTAGTCTGCTCCTGGTCCACCTGTCTGTATCCTTACACATTGATCACACCTTGCAATTAGTGTCTTTTATGCGCCAGACTCTGCCTTGGGATAAAGGTGAAGGGATCACAGAGGCCCATGGTAGGGCTGCCTTGCAAAAACACACTATGTAGGAGAAACCACTGTAATACAATACAATAACCAGGATGTGGTACCCACAAGTGTGATGGGAATACATTAATTTTGAGAATACTTTTTTATGTCAAGCACTATGCAAATGCTTTACATAGATTAACTAATGTCATTTTCCCATCAACCCCACGAAGGAAGTATTGCTATTATTTGTATTTCAAGGAAAGGGGATCCGAGGCACAGATATGTTGTAAAGCTCCCAAGCCTGCCCTGTTAAGGATGGCACTAAACTGAGGATCTGCAGTGTGGTTCAGTCTGTGGCAGTTTGTGAATCTTCCAGAAGAAGCATTATCTGAACTGGTATCAGAGCATGAGCTCCAGGGAGAGGAGGGGGAGAGTATTTCGGGTAGAGGAGCCTTGTGAGTTAAAGCACAGATGGATGGAAGTACTGTGTTCAGGGAATGACTGGAGTGGCAGGAAATGGTCGGTGATTGAACTGGAAGAGGTGGAAGCGGATGCCAGACACTGGGGAGTGCTGAGGATTGGAAGTGGGGAGCGAGTGTTGAGTTGGGTCCCAGCAGAGGTTTGCAGCAGCAGCAGCAGCAGCGCGGGGCTGGCTGGGGCACGTGCTGGTTGTTATTGGGGGCCAGGAGCTTCCAGAAGGCTGTGCAGTGTTCTCAGTGAAGCCATGCACCTGCATCGGAATGTGACAGTGGATATGCCCATGCTGGGTGGTTCTGGGGGTTGGCATTTCACAGAGTGAAGAAAGAAGGGTCCCAGGATCAGTAGAACCACTGATTCCACGGGGCGCACTCACTTTGTTATTAATAGTGCTCCAGCATACAGGGGTCATTCTGCGAGCTGCTTATTACTGTTCAGACCAAGGTAAGAGGCTTGCTCTAGAATGTAAACCAGAAGCCACGCCCTAGAACGTACACTCCTTCTTTCATCGAGAGAGAGGTGCATGCGTGCACACATGCACGTGTACACATGCACAATCTCCGAAAGCCATCAGTGTGCTTGGAGACCAACTTGATTTAGATTCTAGTGCAAACTCTTGTCTCTTTGCAGCCTGACAGCACTCTGTGACCCTTCACCAGTCCACAATCACAATTCCAGCACTGCCATGGAATCAGTTCATTTTATGTGTTTACCTGTGAGCTGTATACGTCTGATGTTTCTTCCTCTATAACAGTATGTCAATTTGGTATGTGCAAAGCATTGTATTAACGTTTGAACATCCGAAGAGTTTTCTTTTCATTCTGTAGGCAAGCCAGTTATGTCTAGGGTTCAGCTTCTGATTTTTAATTGGGAACCTTACACAACCACTTACTCGATTAATAATTGGCAACCCTTTTGGTACAGGTGGGCTAGTGGCTTTTTTCCTTTCCAGAATCCTGAAGAATTAACCACCCATTTGTAGGAAAACAGATGGAACCTGAGACATTAATGCTGAGTGGAATAAATCAGGCACAGAAAGTTAAGTATCACATAGTATTTTTCTAATATGAGGAACACAATATATAAATAATTTAAAGAGGAAAATAGAAGAGAGATGGCAGGAGACGGGGAATTGGACTCTGTGGAGACTGGAAGGAGATCTGGGCCAGGAGTTGGGGAGGAGAAAGGGAGAGTAAAAATGATCCAGTTGTGATGTGTATATGTACCAGTTCCCCAAGCTAAATGTAATTATTATGTATCACAAATATACTAAAAACAAAAACAAGAACAAAAAACACCTAGCTGTCTTTCAGACATCAGGTTTTTTATTTCAACCTCCATCCTTGGTAATGATGATTCCTTCTCCAAGGTTCTCAGAAGGGGCAGCATACTGGAGAGGGAATGGAAGTAATGTTTTTTCTGTCACTTAAGTGGAAAGTGTAAACTGAATCATAACTCTGCAGTCTTGCCATGGAAGAGCCCCAAACATCAGTGTAGTGTCTGGACTCAAAAACTTTGACGATTCCTTGCAACCTGGGGTTTCTTCAATTTGTCCAAGGTCAAAGAGTGAGTGAGCAGTCCAGTGGGGCCAGCACCCAGGCTCCCAGCCCCTCCGCTTGCTTGTTCTCTGCTTGCTTTTTCAGCACCACGCTCAGTCCGGAGAGTTAGAGCTGCAAGAACATATGACCGGTTCCCTAGAGGCTGGGACAGATGCTGTGGATGTCATTTAATGGTGGAACCTTTGTAGGATTTTCTCTCTGCTCCTGGCCATAGCCTGAGGATTTCTTTGCATCTAGTATTGAGCTCTAAACTTAAATCACAGATGGGCTGATGTTCTAACATGCATGCTGGAAGATAATTCCCAATCCCCCGAGGAAAGAGGCGTCAAATCCAGTTTTACCAAGGAGCTGATCTGTGCATTGGCTCTTACAATTCTGGCTTGCCCCAGCAGTGAGTCAGTTTGCCTTCAAAGGCCACCCTCGATTCGGACACAGCCTGGACAATGTATCGGTGCTCCTCATCCCCCAGTGCAGGCCTCTGCTGACCTGCTACTGACCTGCTTTTCCTAGGTGCTATTTAATTCTAATGGTGTCCATTAATGTTTCAGTTAAATATTATAAAGCTTTGGTAAAGAAATTAATTGTAGATCAGATTTGGTAAGAAAAACTTACTGGAAATTGACATTCGTCAGTGCCAATCGCCCAGACGCGACACAGACTGGGGAGCGGGGCCAAGGGGGAAGAATCTTCAAAAAGTGTACCCCAAATGTCCCAAAATTCATTGTGGGTGCACGGTTCCTAAACTTGTGGCTCATCCCACTGGCTTGGTTGCTTACCAGCTGTGTGAGCGCTTTTGCTACTTCGCATCTCTAAGTAGAGATAATGAATCCGAACGTGGGTTGTTTGTGACAACCCGTGTGGAAGCTCAGCCTGTGCCTGGCACGTGACAGGCATTTATTAAATGTTTAATTTCAGTCTGTGGCATGTGCCGTGTCTGCTGTAGCCAGGTGAGTCTCTTGAACCATGCACGGCCATCGCATCCCTGCTTCAGTGCTTTTGTCTCTCAGCGGGAGGGTACAACTAATGGGTAACAGATGGACTTCTTTGGTGTCAGGCACGCCTGGCTGGAGTTTTTCCTTGTCTGTTTGTGATGTGGATATGTGAATTAGCTTCTGTAAGCCTCAGGTTCGTCACCTCAAATGATGGGAGAGGTACTGAGTTTGTCTTAATTGAAGATGAAGTAAGATAAGGCTGGTGAATATTCAGCCATGTGTGTTACAAGCCATTCTGTTGGGCTCCTATTAGGGTCAGCTTTGGAGACAGAGTGGGAAGAGACAGGGCAGTTCCTGCAGCTGTGCACTGTGGAATAGCCAGGCTAATGGATGTGTAAGTGTAAACAGTCAATGGTTACAAATAATTATGGAGCAGAGAAGTTTCAAGGTGTTATGGGGGAACATTTAGTGCCCAACTAGGTCTGGGACCACATACAGCTCCACAGATGATGTGGTCACTGGACTTAGGGCTGGGGTGGTCTTACCAGGCAGGGTAAACAGAAAGTGTTTAGACCCAGAGGCAGGAGAGCAATGCCAAGTTCTGTACATCTGAGAGAAGTCCAGCATGAGACTGGACAGTGCTAGTCATTGTTCTTGATTCTTTCCCTAGGCGACTGGGCTGTAAGTCGCTGTTTAGGTGTCTTCTCTACATCTCACTATTTTCCTTTTTTTATTGAAGCCTTTGACTACGTCTCAACACGGATTCTCCTCACCTCCTATAGCACTTTAGTCTAGGCTCCATGTTCCAACACTTAATTCTGTGCTTTTAAAAACTGTTCTCAAAGTTTTAGCTGTGTTTACAGCATCATCGAATGGCTGCACCGTTCTTTGAAGATCCCTGGCCTCACATTTTCTGAGACCCAAAGGGATTAGCACAATGCGCCATCTTCTGTGACCAATACATATGGAATGTTTGAGATAGATTCCCTACCAGAAGCCCTCTAGTAGTCTGGGGTGGTGGTGGGAGGTTTGTGCCCTTGGGTTCCAGATCAACTTGCAGTTTCTATGTGTGCGATCTGGGATAAGTCACTCTTTTGGAGCCTCACTTTTCTGGGATGAAAATTCACGACAGTACCAATTATTAGCCAGAAGACTCTGTTTTCCTTTCAGATTTTTTAAGCATTGTTAAAGGTTGGACATGTCTTGCAGTGAATAGCAAGTTAAGGGTTTCATTGGCTTTTTTTTTCTTTTTTCTTTCCTTGTGGTACATACAATAGTGATAGCTCTTATATTCAATAGCATTTTAGATTTGATGAAATACAATAACGTTTATATTCTAGGATTGTTGTGATTATTCAAGCCAACGTACTCCATTTGCCTGTCCAGAACTCATTTACCTCATGTTGCCATAACAGTTAAAAAGGTAGTTGCTGACTATAAAAACCAGTCCCATGACCAGGACAAGCTTGTACACCGCCAATGTTAAAAGCTGTTGGGATGCATGCTTAGTACAGTACACCGAAGCGTAACGCTTCTTACTCCTTGCTCCAATCCCTCCCTGTGTACATTGCCAGCTTCACAGACTGTTAAGGCTCGTGGCAGAACGTTCAAGTTGTTAGGGTCTTGGAGAAACGCTCAGCCTCCCATCCATTTGAGCAGTTGGGGAAACCAAAATGTCACCACTTCTAAGTGCCATTGTGCAGCTTCTGCCTGTGGGTAAGTGGGTTCCCCAGCACTGGGCCCCAGAATTACTCATCTACGGTCCTCGAGCTGTGGAAGTGTGGACAGAGAAGGCTGCTGTGTGCTGTGGGGCACTTTGCGCCAAGGAGGAGCAGGGCCACTTATGACACAGATCCGAGAAGTATCTCTCCGGGCCAAAGAGAAAACGAGCATCCAACTAAAGGCAACTTGTGAAGCAAGGTGATACCGGCTGTGGAATACCCCTGGCATAGATGGTAGCTGTTCAAGGAAATTACAGAAGTTTTACAAGAAAGAAGAGTAGTTCCAAGTTTGAAATATCCTGTTTATATATTGTGTACCCTTCACACAGACATTTGAGAGCATTTCTTTGTCTAGGGCCCCTAAGCTTTGGTTCCGTACTGGTTAGATTTTCTTAGCTCACTGGCCACTTGATCTGTTGTGCACTTCTCAATTCAGATAGGTGAAAACTTAATCTATCGACACTGTGTGCATAACAGTATTCAAATTGCATAATTACACCAACGCCCATGGTAATCGGGCATTGCACACCCAGGAATTTGCTATGGAAACTTTAAAAATAAAAATACTAAAAGTAAAAAATTAGGAAGAAAAAATTAAAATGTTAGTCAATGCCAAGCCTGATTTTGTCTTATTGCAACAAATATATATTTGATTAAAAAATGTGGACATCTGTCTCTAACCCTTTTTTCAGAATATACAGGTAGTGGTAATAAATTGTATTGCTGGGGAGGGAATTAAAAAGTTGAAAAGAGAAATTATTTAAAAACCTACATAAAGCTTTGGATTGTGTAAAACCCAGTTTATTTTTGGCTTATTTATCTGTTTGCTGGCCACGAATTTGGCATTGAAAGAGAGATCCGTGGTTCTGAGAGTAAGCCACAAGTGTGGTTTGCACTGTACATAATTTAGCTGCTTTCTTCTATCAGAAGGGCTGGCTCTATTTACAAAGGAGTTTTGATACACTCCAGACTGTGAGTAAGTTGGGTGGTATGTGGAAGGGTACACGACAAACAGACAAACCACAGCAGCTCATTTCCTTTTATTGATCTGAGCATAGAGCTTTGCTGTTGCATCTTAGAAGTTAAAGTCCTTGATTCACAGAATAGGCTGGTGCAATCTGCAGAGTTGGAGAGATATTGTCAATATGAAATTTTTTAACATTCCTCAAGAATAATTTACATGATTTCAGCTGTTCCAGAGCAGCATGATGTACAGTATTTGTTACACTTGAGTAGACAAATATTCTGGAGAAAATAGGAAGGTAGAACTGTGCTTGTAGGGATGCATTTTCAAGAATACTGTATTTCTTTGATTCTTAATCCATTATTTGCTGAGGTTAATATGTATATATGAGTGTGTGTGTGTGTGTGTGTGTGTGTGTGTGTGTTTGTATGTGTGTGTCCATGCCTGTGTGTTTTGGGGAGTGTTATTACAAATAATATCATATAGAGGTAGGCCACAATTCAGACTTACAAACTATCCTTACTTGCAAGCAATAACTTCTACTCCCCACTCTCTCTTGGTGTATCTTTAGTGGAGCTATTTGATATTCTCGTTCCTTTTAGTGTCTGTATTAAATTTTAAAAATAACTCTCCTAGGCAATTATAGAATGTTCTGGTTAATTTTGAGGCTAGTACAGAAATCCTAAAAATTACAAAAAAAAAAAGCACAAAGGAAAAACTTAGAGTTAAGCACTCTTCGTGCTTTTGCAAGTTTTGGTATTTTATTTATTTTTATACATATATGATAAAATTATATGTAATATAATCATTTTATGTTTTTTACTTATCACAAACCATGAAGATAAGTATTTTTCTATGGCATACTATTTGACAGTACCTGTGTATTCCATTGTATGGGAGTTCCATGACTTTATATAGTAACCTGCTCTTTTTTTATTATACAAGTGACATTTTAAACATTTTTACCCATTCAACTTTATGCGCATTTTTATTAGAGTACTTCCTTTGTACAGGTCTTAGTACTCAATGGTCAATGTTATAGTGAACAAATTATTTTAAGACTGTGCATATATAATCAAAGCATCTCCAGAGAGATTGTAACCAGTTCATGCCACCTCTAGAAGCAATTTCTTGGGAGTGCTCATTTTTCATTTTCCTTTACACTGCATAATCTCATTGTTTTTACCATTTCAGCCCATGAATAAGAATGCTTTCATATTTTTATTTGTATTTTTTCACCTTTTGAGACTAAGTGTTGCAGAGTTACTATTTTAGAGGAAACAGAGAACCTCTTATTTCATCCATATCTTGGGCTGGTCTATTTGCTTTGAACTCCCCGATTTCAGCAGACAAAGATAGGACTTTGGGGATGGCATTGGCCATGGTGGAGACCTCGATGGGAGAGAAGAGAAATTGAGATAATTTGAAGGTGTCCTCTCCTTAGAAGGGAAGTACCAGAAGATGGAGAAGAGTACAAAATAGGGAAAATAAATCAAAGCTTTTCTGTCTTCTCTTAAAAAAACAAAACAAACAAACAAACAAAAAAACAAAACCTCCCAAGTTAGAGCTTTGCCATGAAAAGCAAGTGAACTTCTTTCTTCCTTCTAAGCTACATTATTCTTCGGCCATTCTTCCAGAGCTCGGACAGACCAGTTATCCTATACCACTGAGACTACACGTGGATAACATGCGCACTCTTCATAGCTAAATGAATGCACATTGAGGCAATAGCTTAAGTGATGTAAATAGGACACACATGTGTAAATACCAAATAGTTTCTCTAGTGTGAGAAACTGCAAGTGTAAATAAGGACTAAAAAGTATCATAGATAATGTGAAATAGGAACAAAAGGGACAAAGAGGAAGGGGAAATGGGAGGAGTAGTGGAAAGGAAGAAAGGAATGGAATTTATATGAGAAAATGAAAAGCAATGGAAACAAAGCCTTTGTAGATTGTGAGGGAGGGAGGGGTGAAGGGAGGGCAGGGGAGTGGGGAAAAACAAGAACCAAGATTGATTATGTAGAGGTACAAATTCCCAACAATGGATGCCATTATATTGTAAATATTGAATGTACCAACAAAATTAATAAAAGCGTAAAAATAGTACACTGTTTCAAGGATGAAGGTTCTAGGCCAGGAATTTAGCTTAGTGGTTCTGCCACTAACCTCACAAGTGCCAGGTCCAAGTTTGATCCCTGGTACCAAAAAGAATGAAGGCTCTAGTAATAGTTTTTACATTGCTATTCCAGAGAAATAGTTTCTAAGTTACTAACTTTGGGATCCTAAGTTAGTGGTCATTTGGGGAACAACATACTCTTTTATTTTTCAAAATTAAACATTAACCAAGCCAGTTTGAGCTTTGCCTTTTTCTTTTGGGTTACTTGATTCCTCAATTATAAATAATGATTATTTAATGCCTGTTAATTCTTTCATAGTTTAGGGTGAATTCTAATTAGCTGTCTCCCTAAGATGTGTGCTTTGTGGCCTGAAAGATTTTCTAATGTCTTCCCTCCCTAGAACTAATGACTCAGAACCAAGACAGACTGACACAGACTTCATCTTATGCTGGGGCTGCAAACACTCCAAGGAACCCCCCTAACCCTTGCGGCCTCGCTGCTCCATGCAGACCAGAGCCCACCTGCCTCTGTCTCCGTATTGCTCCTGGCTAGTTATTGCATGGACAGCGTTTACTCTGACTTATGGTACATTTCTGGGACACCACAGGCACTCTTTTATTTAAAAATTTTGGCTAGTCATTTCTCCTTGTGCCTTAAAGAGATTAAAGTGTGGTTGTATGGGCTATTCGTCTTCCAGATCCTTCTAAAAACAGCTTTTGCCCTAAGTGATGGAAGATGCTGATTGAGAAAGCCACTAAAGGAAGATTTTTTTCTATCACTTCTAATCCATAACAGTATAACTGTATTGATGGGCCACTTATCAGCACTGGTATTTGGGGATTAAACGTGACTTTCTGGAGAGACATAACAGTTTCCTCAACACAATGCACAAACCAGATTTTGAAGTAGAATCAGAGAAGTTGGTCCTAATTCTATCCTACATAACAATAAAATTTCAATAATATATTTAAAGAATAGGAGTTTCTGCTTACTGAAATGTCCTGCCTGAGAGTTGAGTAGATTGGAATGGTCAGTTATTGTTAAATGGCAGTGGAATTTCAGCTTTGCCATGTGAGAAGAGTTCTGGATGAAGATGGTTCTGATGGTTGCACAGTAAAAGGAACACACTTAACACCTCTGGGCTGCACACTTATAAATGGTTAAGATGGTAGATCTTACATTCTGTGTATTTTATCACAATTTTGTTTAAAAAAGGGTTAATTGGAAAGCTCTTTGGGGGAGTTTTTTAGTTTCAGCTTTGCCTTAGTGCATCTAGGATAGGAAATGCAATCCTACATTTACCAGATGCTTGAAGGTCATTATTTTGCTTGCCTGTTCACATCTGGAAGCTATGATCTCATAGGCTTAAGGAGATAAGAGATGCATTTTAGGCATAGACCAGATTGAGAAAGAGCTGAACACTTCTTTTTATTGTTGTACACTCCTGTGATACATTCTTCTCCAAGTATACAGAGAGAAAACCAATTTGGATCTCAGTTAATTGGGTACTAATTTATCTTGATATCTAGTTTAGACTCTATCTTCAAGGATCAGGTACCTAGCCTAGTATTTAATTTTAACTGCTTTCATGTGTAACTGTACAGGAGAAAAATGGGCTGAAGTGCAGTTTTCTTCCCATGGCTGCCTTCTCTTTGTAAATGTTTTTGAAGGTCGGCTACGGCACGGAGGAGAATTAATACTGAAATGCATTTAATAAGTAAGCTATCAGATGATTTCCTCAGGTACCGTCAGCAGCAGAAAGTTTTCTTTCCTTTCCTTTCAGGTTCTTGTGTACAGGGTCTCCCTGGAGTCTCCTTCTGGGCCTTCAGAAATCATTTCTAGCCCAGTCTTGCTCTACTGATTTCATCACTCTTGACTGATGGAGCCATTTTCTCCCAGAATATGGCCCCTCCCTGGGAAAGAGGGAGAGAAATAGTCATCTACCAGTAGAACAGTTGGAGAATAAAAAGAAAATGATGGATTTGGCAGCCAGGGTCTGCAGAGACTGGCCCAGTATCCCAAGCAGACTGAGCAGAGAGCGGGATTTTGGTCTTTCCTTTGAACTGTCATGGCTATTTAATGTTAAGCCTAAGGAGTATTATGAAGCTGTGGTTTTGAATTCTGTACCCTTCTTAGGCTCTGCCTGGAGGCACAAACACAGAAAGATTAAACATTAATTAAAGTAACCACACAGGAGAATAAACAGTGTAAAGAAGTAGAAAAATATCTGGCTTCCCCACCAGGGAAAGCCATTTTAGAAAGAGAAGTCTTGTATTGGACATTGGAGATGGTTGTAATAGGTATTCACTACACCCAGGGGTAGGGGTCATTTCTCAGGAAAGTGTTCTGTCTTCGATTCCTGAAAGAAAAATTGGAAAAAATTCAACCAATGTTGAGCCAGCTCAGGAGTCCTATAGGAGCAGAGAGAAAGGAAACATGACCACGCGCAAGTTAGAAGTCCTAACCGTGCTTAGCAGACTTCTGAATCTGAATAAATTCCTTGCCTCCTTATGGGTTTAATTCTGTGCATTAGATTAAGTCTGCTAGATTTTCGTAAGGTTGCTTCTCAGCAAGTGGCCTCTTGTCCTTCTGTTTGCTAAGGTAAAATTCCTTGAGGTCCTTCTTGCCTCCTTTCTGTTTGGACGCCTCATCTATACATGTAGCGAATCCTTCAGAATATTATCAGGAGATTTGGATTTTCACCAACTTTATTTTTTACCATCCTGGTCTGAGTCACCTCCATTGCTGCTTGGTTTGTCTCAGTCTCCTAACTGGTCAGCTGACGTTTGTGCCTGTTCTTTAAATCTTTCCCAACATGTTAATGTAGCTCAGACTTCTTGTGCCTTTGCTCAGAACTTTTGTATCTCAGATCCCAAACCAAAGCCTCTAGTGTCCTCCAAAGCCCTCGGCAATACGGTGTCCCCATCCTAACCTCTGACTCATTTGTCTTTCACTGCTCTGCTGTGGCTGGAATTTCCTACTTGCTCTTCCTCATTTGGCTGAGTCTGCTCCTAACTCTGGCCTGCTTTCCTTGTTTCCTCAGCCTACAGGATTTTTCAAAAATTACTTATTTATATGATTCTCCACTTTTCTTCAAGTGTGACCAATTTTCTTATTAGAGAGTCATTTCAAGGCCAGCTTGTAAAAAATTCAACCCCCCACTGTTAATTTCACATTTTATTTTTCCCTTACTGCATTTTTCTTCATTATACATTTTATCACCTGACCATTCTGTGTAGTTTATTATTTATAAAGTACCAACAGCCACAGTGATACAAGTTCAGCGAACAAAGCCTGCATTTTATTCCTTACAAGTCCCTAGTATCCAGGAAAGTACCTAACATATAGTAGGTGTTCAGAAACTATTTGTCAAAAGAATGTGTTGTTAGTAAATCTTGGGTTTAAATTCAGCTTTGTTGTGTATCAGTTGTGTGATGTTAGGCGCATTGCTTCTCAGAGTTAGTTTTCTCATTAAAAAATAAAGATAACTTCTATTTTACATGTTAAAAATATAATAGTTAATGTTATAGTTGTTGTTGTTAATATTGGCTAATCTTTAAGAAAGACTAAATTTACTCAGGCACGGGTGGTTTTCCTGAGAGTGGAATTCAGAAACCGGCTCTAATCCACTGTGGCTTTTCTGGAAGGAAAGTTCTAGTTGCTTGTGCTTTACTTCTACAAAAGTGTGGGCAACCTGCTAATGGCCCTTGGTTCTGCTCGAATGATCTTTGACTCAATATGGGCTTCCACATTGTAAATTTTCCCAATATTATAAAGCAAGTCATTAAAATTAAATACAACTACAGAGTGAAGGGTATTCTGTCCTGTCAGTGACAGGATTAATTAAGATATTCTTTGTCTTTTTGTGTTTAGTCAACATTCGCTATTTTATATATCATTCAAGTGTTAGGAAGCGTGAGGAAGGCAATAGCCACATCAGCTACCTGTTTATTTACATTAGCATTAAAAATGTAGTTAGTACTCAGTTTCATAAAGTACGCAAATATAGTTTGTTTGCTTATTAACCAGGTTTAGTGTTAGGCACACACTTATAATGCTAATAATTGTTAGCTGTTAATACTGTAAATTTAGTACAAATGTTTTAAATGTCTCTTCTTCCAAGACTGAATATTAAGATTAGAATTTAGAATTGAGTACAAGTATAAATCATTTCAAACAGACAAAATGAATGCAAATCACAGACCAGCTGGAGGCAGATTTGCATGATTATTTTAATGCTATGACAGGACACGAACACTCAGAAATCTGAATTAGAATGCTTATTTCTCTTGCCCGGAAGGGTCACTGAATCTCTCACTTGATGTGGCCAATATCATCCTATGTTATCAGCAAACCCTGCTGATAAAAAATGAGAGCCCAGTAGCCAACTTACTCTATTCATTTTCTCTGCACCCTGGGTTTGAAGGCTGAAATGAAATAATGAAATGAATGAAATTTACAATATAGAGAACGCTCCTTATTCTTTACATTATTGGTGTTGTCTAGAAATTGTTCCACAGTTTTCAAAAGGTAAGTCATGCCACCTGATTATCAGCAATCACTTGTCCACTCAGAACCCAAATGCAGAATGCCTACTGTGTACCCCCAGCCTCTGAACAGAGAGTAACAGATGAAGAACAGGGCCACTTTTTGCAGACGAGTCTAGACATAGTCTTTTCCGTGCCATGAAACTAATATCTGACTGACTGAGTCTTGTTGCATGATCATTTCTCAGACACGTGCTATATCTTTTAGTGCTATTCATGAAACTCTTCACAACGATGACTTTGTAAGGGTTTCTTTCCTTTTTGGAGATAGGATTATCTCTGTGCTTTCAGTTTACCCCATTGCACTTAAAACGTGCGTGAGGGGGTACAGTCTGTGCACATTCATACGCATGAGTGAGGAACATGCTGGTCTTCTGCAATTGGTTTCATTTTAGTTACTCAAATGAATTGCTGATTAAAAATAGACTTTGATAGCTGTGTAAATTGGAGGTGATTCTGGTTTAAAAGAATAGGTATTTCTGAAAGTTAATAAATAAGGCTATCATGCCACACAAGTGATTGTTTTTTTAGGAATAGAACACTTGGTATATTGGTTGATACTCCCATCTGGTAATGATAGTTGAAGAACATAAAGTTGTAACGTAGATTTTGATTTTAATGGGAGTGTTATAATATCCTCATAATTTTTTTTACTTCTCATTAGTTTTTATAACCTACGAATTACCTAAAACAACTTCAGTCATTTGAATTTTGATACCACTTACTTCAGGATATGCAGAGCTGTCATGTGAGTGATAGAGTATGTATTTATGGCATTGGTGTCTAAGGCTGGACGTCAGGACTGTTACCGAGTTTTCGGGTGCTGCTGTGTAGAATGCGTTTCTGTTGGGGTTGCTGCTCAGTGAAGAGTAGAAAGGAACAGCGCTGAAGGAGTGTTCACCGCAACTCTTGTGATCACATAATGAGAATCTAGGAGACTTTCACTCTTTGATGAGAAGACATTGTATAATTTATTAACCTTATTTCTCTGTCTCATTCATTTGTTGGTATGTTATGACACTACTACCTACTTGAAATGGTCTACATCACAAAACCTCAAGCCTTAATGTCCTCTTTTTTGTTGTTGATGCTTACATTTAATGTCAGAAATGGCTTTCTGTGGCGGTGGTAAAGATGGACAACACAGTACAGTCAGCTCTGCTTATCTGTGAGCTCTTGCAGCCTTGGATTCAACCAACTGTGTTTTGTTTTGTTTTTTAACATGCGTCTACACTGAACAAGCACAGTCATTAGTTTTTTGGTTTTTGTCCCTAAAAACTGCATGACAACTATTTACATATGATTTACATTGTGTTTGTTATTATTAAAATCATCTAGGAAAGATTTTAAGAATATGGGAGGAGGTGCATAAGTTATATGCAAATATCACATCGTTTGTTTTATATGAGGACTTTGAGCCATTCCTAAGTTTTATTGTATGTGAGGGGCCCCGAAACCAATTCTCTGCAGCTACTCAGGGATAATTGCAGAGCACATACATGTCATTGAAATGTATATACGTAACAGTGCTCAATAAATATTTTAAAAATGTATGTATGAGCATGTCATGGATTCCTGAAAGAAGAAAAGCAGTTTTTGCTTTGCCCACAGTTTTTGTTTGTGTGTTCACCGTGAGCCTTGCTCCTAATCCCTACCTGGATGGCTTTGCCCACAGCCCCAGGTTCACTCTGATGCCCTTAGATTTCCTCTCACAGGACCTTTGAGGACCTCATACCATGTTGCAGGCATTGTGTTGGCACTAGGGACATAGTGTTTGACCCCAGCAGAAACAATCCCTGCCCTTATGGAAAAATACTTGCACACTCTGTTCTCCTTTAGGCATTCCTGATTCAATTAAGTCCTTATCCTGACACGAGGTCCTCTTCCTCTGTCACTCTGTGACTTCATATCATTAGCACAGTTGGTTCTCACGTGTCTGCTTGGTGGCAGCGAGGGCCCACACATCCCCAAACCAACCTGACCACGTGCCACACCTTACAAATTTCTCTATAAAGACATTCTGCTGTGGACTCTAACTCCACTTCCTTATTTATTTGGGTTGTCCTTGTGTGTGTTTCCTGGATGAGGCCTGGTAAGGTTAGTGGGGTGTCAGTCTCAGAAAGCCACTCAGTGATACAGCTGGGCTGAGAAAAGCATGCAGGCCTCTGTCTTAGCCACTGTCTTGTCCTTGGGACTAAATACCCAATAACTTCAGAAGCAGAGGTGTATTTCGGCTCCCGTTTTTAGTCCATGGTCCACTGCATCTGAGGTAGAAACAAGATCGCAGAGCAGCATGTTGGAGAGGGCCTGGGCAGAGGACAGCTGCTCATTGCATGGCAGCCAGAAAGCAGAAAGAGAAAGGAATATACCCTTCCATGTCCATCCCGGTGACCCACTGCCAACCAGGCCTCACCTCCTATCAGCACATTCAGCACATACGGGGGTTCATTCACCTATGCCTGTGGCATCCACCTGATCCAGTCGCCTCTGAACACATGAGCCTTTGGGGGATATTCCGGATCTAAATCGTAACAGTCTCCCTGCAGGCACACTGATCTATGTGTGGACTGTGGAGTATTCTCAAGGCCACGAGAAAAGACCAAAGAGGGAGGGAGAGTGAGCTGCCTGCTGGTGCCTATTTATAACTCAGCCCTGGAAATTGTACATGTAACTCATTTCGGTGGTTTTCTGCTTTCTGCAACCTCATGGGGGGGCCTCTCTCGAATTCCTCTGCAGATTTATGAACTTGTACGTGGTACCTCCATTCTACGGCAGTCTTTAGGGTTCCCTCAGGATTCTCCTAGAGATCACAATTATTTAGGTTCTAAATTACCCTTGTCCAGTTTTAAGCAGATGAGCAGAGTTTCCACCCTCTAAAAAATGATTCCTGAGGCTTATTGCTGCAATAATATCACATTTAGTTTCCAAGGAAACTGCATATCCATCCTTTCCTCCTACCCCTCCCACTTCCTCAAGCCTGAGTTTTTTAAAACTCAGAATGTGCCATTTCAACCTCTTGCTATTGTTAAAGTTTTAGTTCTGGCACTAGTTCCTATAAAATTACAGTTTTCCTCCTGATCTTCTTCTTCATGTTTTGGATGCTTTTCTGCAGAGTAGCTGTGCATTCTAAATGACTTTGAAATAAATTACTGCCTTCATTATGACACACAATAGATGAATGTATCATACTTCAGAGTCACAGCTTCTTTAACCGAAATACCCTGGTTGTTTTCCTTCCCGTGGTCCTATAATTACTTACCTGATATTCCACGGTGTGGCCTGGGAATAGGTTAAAGGGTAGACTACAATGTACATGAGTATTTCACTCTCAGTATGTATGTGGATGCTAGTTAAGTGGATAGATTCAATAAATTTATAAGCTCAAGATAAGTTCATTTTTAATTGAGGCCTCACTTCAATAGATTATGCTACTGCTGACAAAATAATACGCTTGGACATTGTATAAACCAGTGCATTCAGTCAACCATGTTGAATACAACAGGCGAGGAAACATGCTGTTGTTATCCCGAGGTACTCCGAGTACTTTACAGTCCCTTGGGAAGCTAGGGGGTGCTGTGGTGTTGGCCCTGTGGAGTCACAGGTCATCAACATGCAGACTCACTGCTCAAGCCATCGAGCTGTGCTGATTAAAGACTCACTCTTCACTCTCCCTACTCTTCTCATGCACACACACACACACACACGTGCAACTCTTATATCAGAAAAGAGTGGTATGAAATCTTGTGTTTTCCAGAACCAGCATGTGGCTTCCAGTGGCGGTGTCCCTCTCAGGGTTGCTGTGAGCTTCTGTGCCTCCTTGGCTTCCACGCTTTGGGTACAGGGACCCACAATTTAGTGTTTGTTATTGTCACACGGCCTTTCCAAGACTCAACTCTTAAGGAATGTCGCCCTTGGGATCTGATTGGTCTTCAAAGGAAGGAATACTAATTAACACTCTATGAATAGAAAAAGAGCCAGAAATAGTCTGTATGTGCTTTGAAGGGAAGAGTAAAAATGATTACCCTGCATTTGAGAGCAGAAGGGAAGCTGGATTAGATTTGTGAGGCCTGTTGTAGGATTGTTGTATGTGGGAATTGATCTTCAGTTTATCTGGTCTTTTAAGCACTGGGATCTGGCTGGAGTTTTTACCAAGCTCTGGCTGCTGATGGGCAGCAGAGTTGCATGGCACTAAGAGGGCACAAATCTTACTTTATCTTCCAAAGGAGAATGGGAGAAGAAGTTTTCTTAAGTGATCCTGGCCCTGGATAATCCCAAGGGTTAGCTAGCCTCTCTGCTGGAGAATACAATGGCTGTGTCTGTCATGAAGAAGGGAAGTCCCTAAATTCTTTCCTTTTTGTAACACATTTTGAATCTTTGGGCTGTATATACAACCCCCAACCCTGTAATAAAGCCACAAGTTCCAAAGCTCTGGGCACATCAGACCTCCCTGCATCTTTTGAATCTTCCTCAGTACATGGCTGCTCTGGGATTCTTGGTGTTCTCCACTTTGGCCTTGGCAGAAGCTGGGAGTCCGGTGATGACATGGACACACGTGAGTTCACTTACCATGGAATCTAAGACAGGTGTACACTTTGATGATTAGTGAGTAGAACAACTAGGAAAAGATCAGAAGCCTTCAAAGAGTAAATCCAAAAACAGGAGTCTAGAGTTTGGAATTTCTGAAGTTTAAGTGGGAATGCTAGCTCATTTGGAAAATAGGTTTCTTTCCTTCTGCTCGCTCCCTTTCCCTACTGTCCTTGGAGAAGGAAGAGAAAAGGGCACTTGTAGAGAACTAAAAACACTGCAAGTGGAAGGCCAAGATCTGCAGGTGGAGGCCAGGTCCGTGACAGCTTGGGAGGGCCAGTATTCCACACTCCTGCGTTTAGGCTTCATCTTGGAGGCACAAAACAGGCTTTGAAGGCCATCCAGTGGGTGCTGACATTGTGAGAGCCTAACCCTCTGGCTCTCTGGATTTTCCTGTCCTTAGAGCACAGTAGATTGTGAATTCTGAGAGTCAGTGACAGATCAAGGCCCCTGGATGGATACTTATTTCCTTACGGGACACTTCTGACTGTTGGGGTAGAGTTTAGCGGTCTTCATTTCAAAAACCACATTGTATCTACTAGGTAATTAACAGGACAAAAATAATATGGTATATGATACCCATGGCATTGCAACAATAAGTCAATTTGTCTAGAAGAGTTCTGTAACAGGCTGACAGGACTCAGGAACTGTTTTATAGAGTAAGGTTAGAGGCAGGCTCAGAGATGGGAAGGAAGCATTTTTGTGTGGCAATGCAAAATTGTTAGACTAGCGCATGGGATTCCAGCCTTTTGGCCTAATTGCCTTCTTACAACTTTGAGATGCTTAGTGTTTCCTTCTTGCAAGCTTCGGGATGTATGATCAGTTGCTGGGAGGATTTGGTGTACATTATATTGAAAAATAACACAAGACAAGCAAAGTAAAATGAAACAACATTAAAAAATAAAACCTATAAGCAAACACAAGTAAAATGATTTAGGGCACTATTTTCTCAGAAGTACCCAAATTTGCCAGAAATACACAGAAATGGTTCTTGCCTGTGACCCACAAGGGATTCCAGAATTTGAACAACCCCTGTTGATCAGATTTGTAAAACAGTGGTTACATCATTTGTTAAGAAAACTTTAATGGCCGGGATTTTAGAGTATTTGTTTGCAAACAGTTGTTTCCTTTGTGTTATGAAGCTTGTTAGCCACAGAGTCCAAAAACTGGAACTGAAATGCTATCTGTCATCCCTCTTATGGGCATATAAGAAAATCAGTAAGGGTGTATTTTATATAATATATATATATTCCCATCCCCAGAAACCCATTTAAAAACAGATACTGGTTTTAGTAGCAAAAGTAGGGAAAGTGAAATTAGAGCATAGAAACTTCTCAAACTGTGATTGGCATAGCAGCAACATCCGCTCTCCTGAGGGAATGTTAGGAATTTGTAAACTCTGGCCCACCCCAGTCTTACTAAACCAGAGCCTGCATTCACTGAGGAACACCTCAGGTGACAAACTTGCGCATGTGGATTATCTTTTCAAGAAGACTGCCTGCTCAAAAATGGGGTGAGTGTGGAGCAAGTACTAGCTAGAGGTGAGCCTGGAGCAAGGCATTTGCACCTCCTGGAGACCTTTGGCCAGAAGAAGTTGAAAAGGACGGGGATGCAAGGTGGCTGGGGTCCCTGGGGAGCAGGAGGAGCTGAGATGCACGCACAGGAGGGGCGTTAGGTTACATCGGACCAGTGAACTGGTGCTTCTGAGCAATAAAGGGCAGAACTGCTTGTGAATATGTGGAAATGAGGTGATTTTCTGAGAGTCGAGGGCCAACATGGTCGTGAGATATAAAGCAGGTAAGCACAAGAGCCCTTGGAGAAGCACTAATGGGGGACCAAGAGTGGAAGAGTGAGGGACTCTGGTGTATACCCTGCCTTGGTCACTTCCTTGGACAACACAGAGCACTTTTTGTGGATCTCCAAAATGGAAGAGGTCCCCTGCATCTGTGTATATTAAATTCCAGCTGTGCACATTGTATAATTAAAGAAACATATAATACTGGTACAAAATGTGGGACTTTACTGACTGTATTAATACTTTTACTTCTAAAATGTCCGAGCTTCTTTACAAATGAAGTCATTTTCTTCAAAGGCCATCATCCCTGCGTGAGGGATGGAGACTCTTGGGCATTACACCCCCCAGTCATGAATGGAGGTTAGTACCAGGCTATGCTGTCTCCCAGCTACAAGTTCCTTCCATTAGGCTCCATATACATCATGGTATTTCAAGGGCTTTTACTCACCTTGCAGAAAGAATTTGTTTATTGAGTTTATTGGTACTTTGTAAGTATACAGTACAGTTGCATTCATCATTGGGATCTTGTGCCTTTACCTGACAGGTCTTGGTTCTCATTTTTTCCCATTCCCCTGCCCTCCCTTCACCCTCTCTGTCCTCCCCTATTTACAAAGATGTTATTTCCATTTTTTCCTTTTCTCATATTTTTTCTTTCTCCTTATTCCCTTCTTCCCACTTCCCCTACACCTTTAGCTCTTTTCTTTCTATTTTACATAATCAGTTATACAATTTGGATTTTTTTTTTTTTTTTTTTTTTTTGGTACCGGTTATCAATCTCAGGTCCTTGTGCTGTGAGGCAGGCGGTGGAACCACTGAGCTAAATCCCCAGCCCTGGATCTTATTTATACTTTTAGTTTTTCACACCAGAGAAACTATTTGGTATTTACACATGTGTGTCTTATTTATTTTACTTATGATGCCTCAACATGCATCCATTTTTCTATGAATGACTCTAGTTTCTCATTCTTTATAGCTGAGTAGTACTCCATTTTATAGAAAAAGCACATCTTCTTTATCCAATCTCCAACTGATGGGCAACTGGGCTGTTTAGAAGTTTTAGTTATTACAAACTGTGCTGCTATAAACATGTGGTATGATTCTTTTAATTCTTTTGGTATAGGGTATCTGGGTCAAATGGAACCTGTAATCCTAGTTGTTTGAGGTATCTCCATATTGATTTCCATAGTGGTTGCACCAGTCTGCACTCCCACCAACAATGGAGAAGTGTTCCTTTCTCCCCACAACCTTGCCAACATTTGTTATTGGTTGATTTCTTGATAGCAGCCATTCTTTGTGGGGTGAGGTGGAATCTCAGTGTTGTTTTCATCTGCATCTCTCGAATGACCAGTGATATTGAATATTTTTTCATATATTTATTTTCTGCTTTTACTTCTTTGTTTGAGAAATGTGTGTTCATTTCAGATGCCCATTTTTGAATCAGGTCTTTATATTTGGGGGGGCTGGGTTTTTTTTAGTTCTTTGTATATTCTAGATAGTAGTCCTTTATCTGAGGAGCAGCTGGTAAATATTTTTCCCACATTGTAGGTTATCTCTTAGTTCTGTTGATGGTTTCTCTTGCAGTACGAAGCTTTTTAATAAGATGAGATCCCAGTGATTGATTCTTTGTGCTAGTTCCATGCTACTGAGTATTTGTTCATAAAGTCTTTTCCTATGCCAATGTCTTTGAGAGTCCTGCCTAACTTATCTTCCAGCAAAGTTTAGAGTTGCTGTTTTAATATTTAGGTTTTTAATCCACTTGGATTTTAGTTTAGTGTAGGGTGGAAGATAAAGGTCTAGTTTTAATCTTTGACAGGTTGAAATCCTGTTTTTCCAACACAATTTATTAAAGAGGCTATCTTTCCTCTACTTACTATGGTTGGCTCCTTTCTCAAAGATGAGTCAGCTGAGTACATCTGGAGTAATTTCTATATCTTCCAATCTATTCCACTGATCCTGAGGTCTTTTTTTTTTTTTTTTTTTTGCCAGTACCATGCTCTTTTTATAATAGTGTCTTTGTAGTATACTTTCAAGTAGGGCATTGTGATACCCACTGTCATGTCTCCATTGCCTAGGATGGCTTTTGCTATTCTAGGACTCTTCTGGTTCCAAATGAATTTTTGGATTATTTTTTCTAGTTCTGTGAAATATACTGTTGGAATTTCAATCAGTATTGCATTGAATCTGTGTAGCAGTTTTGGTAGTATGGCCATTTTCACTATGTTGATTCTTCCTACCCAGGAGTGGGGGATATTTTTCCATTTTCTTATATCCTCTTCAATTTCTTTTTTTTAGAGTGTTGTAGTTTTCAGTGTAGAGGTCTTTTGCTTCCTTCATTAGATTGATTCCTAGATACTTCATTTTTTTGGATACTGTGAAAGGAATTGCTTCCCTAATTTCTCTCTCAGTGAGTCTGTTATTTTTGTAGAAGAAGGCTAATTATTTTTGACTGTTGACCTTGTATCCAGCTTCACTGCTGAAAGTGTCACTTAAGTCTAGAAGTCTTTTGGCAGAGTTTTTTTTGGTCTTCTATGTAAAGTATTGTATCATCAGCAAATAATGACAGTTTAACTTCTTCCTTTCCTATCTTTATTGCTTTAATTTCTTTCTCATGTTTAATTGTTGTGGCTAATGTTTCCAGAACTATATTGAATAGGAATGGTGATAGTGGACATCCTTGTCCTGTTCCTGATTTTAGTGTGGTGGTTTTAGTTTTTGGCCATTTAATATGATGTTGGCTGTTGGTTTTTCATAGATAGCCTTTATCCAGTTGAGATAAATACCATGTATTCCAATTTTCTTCAGGGTTTTTATCATGAATGGGTGTTGAATTTTGTCAAATGCTTTTTCTACATCTATTGAGATGATCATATGGTTTTTGCCCTTGACTCTGTTAATATAGTGTATTACATTTATTGATTTACATATGCTGAACCATCCTTACATCCCTGGGATAAATACAACTTGGTCAGGGTATATGATCTTCTTGATGACCCTCTGTATTCTGTTTGCCAATATCTTATTGAGTATTTTTGCATCCATGTTCATTAAGGAGATTGGCCAGTAGTTCTCATTGTTGGTTAGATCTTTCCCAGGTTTTGGAATCAATAACTCTTGCTTCCAGGAATGAATTTGGAAGTATTGCTTCCCTTTCAAGTTCATTGAAAAGTTTAAAGAATAGTGGCAGCAGTTCTTCTCTGCATGTCTTGTAGAATTCAGCATTGAAGCCATCAGCACCTGGGCTTTTCTTAGTTGGTAAACTTTTAATTATGTTTTCAATATCACTCATTGTAATTGGAGAGTTTGGATTTTTTTTAATCTTCTTTGTTCAACTTTGGTCATTTATAAGTATCAATGAATCTGTCCATTTCTTCTGTGTTTTCCATCTTATTAGAGTACTGATTCTCATAGTAGGTATTGATGATCCTCTGGATTTCTGCTGGATCTTTTGTGACTTCACATTTTTCATTCCTAATTGCATGGGTCTGAGCCTTTTCTTTCCTTTTTTTGACGAGGTTGGCTAAGGGTTTATCGATTTTTATTCTTTCAAAAAACCAACTCTTTGATTCATTGATTTTTTTTTGTATCATTTTCTTAGTTTCTATTGCCTTGATTTCTGCTCTGATCTTTATAATTTCCTCCCTTGTATGAGCTTTAGGGTTTTCTTTCTCTTCTTTTTCTAGGAGCCTAAGATTCCTTATTAGGTTGTTTATTTGAGCTTTCTCTGTTTTCCTAGTGTGGGCATTCACTGCTGTGAATTTTCCATTAGAACTGCTTTCATTGTGTCCCATAGATTCCTGTATGCTGTATTGGCATTAGCATTTATTTATAAAAACTGACTAATTTCTTCTTGCAGAAAGAATTTTTGAGGAATCCTCACAGAGTATGCATGGCAATGCTGAGGAAAGGTAAAGATATTCATGTTTTAATATTTCATTATCTTGACAGAGCCTTGAAAGTCCCCTCCATTGTATCTGCCAGTAGAAAACTACAGCTCATTTTCATCCTTTGGCTGCTTGGTGCTGGGTCCCATGTTTTTGGGAGAAGATGTTGTGTTTCTGAGGACAGGTACTTATAATGCACTACCTTAGCTGGGATACTTACAGCTGTGTACTTCTCAGCCCTGTGGATCATTTTTCAAAGCTTTTGATTGCTTCTACTCTTTGATCAGGAAAAATCACTTAACAGTGAGACTGAAATCTACTTTCATAGACTCCCCTGTGTCCTTGTTCTCACCTACTCGTCTTTGCTTCTCTAAAGAGTCTGACCTTATGCATTAATTTTTTTTTCTGATTTTAACATTAGTCAGGTGAATTGGGAATCTGGGAACTTTTGTTTATTGATCCTTTTATCTTCTGCTTTTTTGCCAGTAAAGGTCATTTTTCAATTTTCTCAGAAGGTACTGCTACTTCTCTTAGTAATTCTCGACAAGCACCAGGCATGGGACATTCATATAAAAGCCAGAATAAACATTGTTTAGAAGTGTCTCATAAAAAGTAAAAGCAAGCTTTTATTCTTCTGAGTGTAACTAAAAATGGATAGAAAAAAATATTGAATACTGAAAAGGGCAGATTCTTCCACCCTGCGTAGGGTCCACAGGCAAGACACGCCCCCCTTTTAGGAGTCAAGACATGAACAATATTTCTTCATCTTTAGGTGAGAGCATTAATGCTACTTTCTCAAAGAAGTCTTCTTTAATGTGAAACAGCTCAGTCTACATGAAGGCTCTTCCTCTTCTTTAAACACTTATTTAATTTTAATCATAAATAAACTTGTATGTATTTATTGTGCCCAATATACTGTTTTGAAGTTTGCATACATTATGAAATGGCTATGTTGAATGAATTAGCATATGTGTACTTCACATTAGACTTCCCTTATATTTTATCTCCTCTTAATATCCTTGATTGTCTCAAAGCCACTTGACACAACCATAGTTGTGTATCTCTGAACGATTACCCAATTATACTTCCTCTCCTTCAGACTATGAGCTCCATGGTGGCAGGGACTGTAGTAATTGCAGTAGACATTCAATAAGTATTTATTGAATTAATAATACCAATAATAAAAGATTTATTGTGCTTGCAGTGTACCAGGAACTGTGCTAAATACTCAATCCATGTGTGACTAAGTAATTTGTTAGCTTGATTGGCTAGGGAGCCACCTAGGGGGTCAGTAAAGCACATTTCTGGATGGGCCATGGAGACATGGTCTCTGGCCCTTTCCTCTCTGGCACTGCCCTCCAGACACCACGAGCTGATCATCTTTTCTCCATAGTGACCTTCCATCATGGCATTTCTGCCTTGGAGCTAGGTGACCATGGCTTGAATCCCATGATACCATAAGCTAAGTTAAACCTCTCTGCTGTGAATTGTATCTGTCAGATATTCTGTCTCAGTGATGGAAAAGCTGACTAGTACAACATCTTATTTATTAATGCTCTGTCTTAGTCTGCTTACTAGGTTGCCATGATAAAAATACCATAGACTGGGTGCCATAAACAACAAGAATTTATTTTCTCACAGTTGTGGAGTTTAGAGGCCCAGATCAAGAGCCCACTTCTTGACTGTCTCATTGCTGTGTTCTCACATGGTGGAGAGAATGCATTCTCTCTGATGTTTCTTTTTAGAGAGGCACTAATCTGATTACTTCAGGACCCCACACTTAAGACTTCATTTGAAATTATTTCTAAAAAAATATAGCCATATTGAAAATCATGGCATCAATACATAAATGTGGGGGGATACATACATTCAGTTCCACACCTAAGTCCCCAAATTCATGCCCTTGCATGGAAAATAAATTTAGTCCATCCCAACAGTAAGAGAAGTCTGAACTCAGCATCCACTCTAAAGTGTAGGATCTAAAGTCTCTAAATTATATTGGGTAAAACTCAAAATACAGTTAGTCTTGACATAAAATTCCTCTCCAGCTGTGAACCTGCAATCAAATGAATTTTATGCTTCCAAAGTACAATGGTGAGATAGGTATGGGAGAGATCCTTCCCCTTCCTAAAGGCAGAAATTGGAGAGCACAAAGGAGTGATGGGTCCCAAGAAAGTCCAGTCTCTAGCAAGGAAAATTCTGTCATCTCCTGTAGGGTTTGATGTTCTGTCCCTCACTGGTGGGCAGCCTGGCCTGTTGAAACCCAGGCAGGAGTAGTGGTGACAGTCTTGATGAGCTCTGAATCTTCCCTTTTTTGAAGAATAGTTTGTGTTCATAGCTCCAATATCCTATGGTCTTCAGTTTTAGAATCTAGTAGTCTTCATTTAGCCCCATCTCTATCCATTTCAGTTCAAACTGACAGCATCTCTGCCCGTATAATCCCATAAACTTTTCGTAAAGCCACAGGCCAGCTCCATTCTTGCATTCTCTCTTTCCTATGGGAGCTGGCATTTTTTTGGTAATATGGACAGGCAGAGAACATTCCACATCTTTCAGTTCTGAACTTCAGTTTCTCTCTGTCCGCTCAAGGTCATTTTACAGTTTGCAATCTGGAGAACTTAACTGCTCCTCCACTACTTGCTTAAACGTCTTCAGTTCAGCATTTAATTTCTTTGTTTAAAAGTCCTTCCTTCCACAAAACAGTAGAACACAGTTCAAACAAGTTCTTTGCCGTTGTATAGCAATGCCTCCCTTCCAGTTTCCTAGGCATGTTCCACCATTCCATCCCTTGAAGACCTCACCATAGTGGCCTATTTTTAATGTGTGTATTTTCCCTAATAGTCTGTTTATGATTATGTATCCTCTAAGAAGATGGATGTTTTCTGTGAAGCCTTCCTTTTTTCCTCTTGAGTCCTCACCTTCAGTTTCTATATTCCTACCAAGAGTTCCTTCCCGGAAATATGGGCTTTTTCTCTTTTTCTAATATGGACACCATGACTCCTCCAGCCTCCACCCATTACCCAGTTCCAAAACCACCATTTTTAGGTGTTGTTGAAGCGGCACCCTCGTCTGCGTACCGGAATTTGTAGTAAGCTGTCTGGGCTGCCATAACAAATACTAAAGACTGCGTGGTTCACCCTACATTGTTTTATTGTCTCACCTTTCTGGAGGATATAAAATTGAAGACTAAGGATCTAGGCAGTTTAGTTACTGGTGAGGGCTTTGCTTCTGGCTTATAGATGGCCATCTTCTCATTGAGTACTCAAATGGTGGAGAAAGAGACAGCCCTCTGGTTTCTGTTCTAATAAGGACTCTAGTCTCATTAGGTAAGAGACCTACATTTATGACTTTAATTTTACTTTCTTCCTTACTCTCAATATAGCCACAATGGAGTTTAAGACTCTAACATACGAATGGGGGGGCATAGATCAGTCCATGAAGAAACAGACCTAATGAAGTAGGCATTACGATTGCTTCTGTTTTCCAAACAAATACTCTAAGGCTTAGATCAAGGAGCTTTCCCAAAGTCACACTAATGAGTCAGGTCACAAGTCAGGTATACTCAAAGCTGGACTTGTAAAGATGCAGAAATACAAACTAGTTACACATAAGGGACTTCCAAGGAACAAAGTAATGAAGTTTGATTTGCATAAATCAAAGAAGACTTTCGGAAAAGAGGTAGATACCGAGATACCGAGTAGGAGTTTGAGAATCTGTATATGGAAGAAGACGTGTAGGCTAATAACAGTGGTGCTCAAACCTGTGTGTTAGGGTCTCTTGACACTCTTAAAAAGGAACTGAGACTCTCAAAAGTCTTCTGTTTATTTTAGTAATATCTATTAATGTTTACAGTATTAGAAAGTAAAGTTGGGTAGATTTAAAAATATTTATTATTTTGTTTAAAAATAATGATGAACCAATTTCATGTAAACATGAAGAGCAAATATGAGAAATAATTATTTTCCAAATTAAAAAGAATTAGTAAGAATAATAGCATTTGAAACATTTTTTCAAATGTCCCTGAGGTCTGGTTTATGGGAGACAGCTGGATCTCATAGTGCCTCTGCATTCAATCTGTGGGAACGTATTGTGATGCTTGAAGTTGATGAAGAAAATTCAGCTTCATAGAGATATTTAGCTGGAAAAAAGGAGTATTTGAGGAGACTTTTCAGATTATTGTGCACACTGCTTTGTTACTGAAGCCAAACTCCAGTTGGCAGTTTTTTTTTAAAGGTTAGTTACTATATGAAATCTGAAACTGAATCAGTGAACTTTTCATAGTTTGTTACTTTCAAATCCATTGGCCTAGCTTGCACTTCACATTTCTCATCCATGCATGATTTGTAGCATCTTGCCTTGGTCATTTGAAAATATCAGTTCACTGGGGTAACAGAGATCTTTCAGTTGTTCAAACAGCTCCTTATATGGTGTCCAAAAAAAAAAATCATAGTTTGTTAACATCAACCACTCCAGAATATCATAAAAAAATTAAGTTCCAAGGAGTTGCCAAGCTCATGTTGGTAGATATAAGCTTTATAAAATTGTAATTTTCACTTGAGAACAAGATTTTTGTCACTGGCATAAAATTTTGTAAAGTGATAGGATTATTTCACTTCTTTTCTATAAATGCCCAAGTCTAAGTAACCTAACTTCGTTTTCTTTTCAAATAAAAAATGTGCTCAACAAAAGCAACTACTGAATTCATGACTGACACAGTTACGAGCATTTCTTTGTGACCCTTGTGCTTATGCACATGGTAGAAGTGCTTTATGCCTTTTCCCATTTCATCACACAGAATAGTAAAAGCTCATGTACTAAAGGTCTTATAAAACTGATAATTCTTGCTACTTCATCAGAAAACACTGTTAGTTGAAGCTGGCATTTATTTTATTGGGGGTCCATGACCAGGAGGAACACAGTAACTATGAATAAATCTGAAGCCACTGTTTTAATTCATGCCAAGGTGCTAGCCGTTTTTCCTACCATTGTTTTTTATGCAAATGACAACTGAGTAAAAGAAAATATGCTTTAGTATTTTTACAAAAGCAGTTTTGAGTTTGTGTTCCCCTAGGAAGTATTGAGAGCTGCTGATCTAAGGAATTATGTCACGGAGGTGAGTGCATAGGGGAAGTCTGGTATAAGCATGATCTCAGCTGAGTATAAAGTTCACACTATCTGGGAATCCAAAATGACTGTGAGGTGGGGAACAGAGAAGCCATTAAATGAAGTTGGTAAGAGGGAGAAAGGTTTTACAAGGAGTCCTAAGATTCTGGAGTAAGTTGCCTTCATGGGAAACAAGGTGTTTCAGTAGTTTGTTGAGACACAATGACACTGTCTGTGTGTTTCCTCATCTGTAAATTGAGAATGCCACTGTGTATTGTCATTGTGTGAAGTGATGTATAAACAACTGGAAATGGGGTTTGGCACATAGAATGTCTCGTGGAAGCTATTATTGTGAACATGGGGTGTTGCTCTAATGATGAATTAGGGCAGCTCTTTCCACGCTTTGGCCAGGAGAAGAATGTCCTGGAAGACTTGTGAAACTCAGATTGTGGGACTGTGCCTTTGGAGTTTCTGGTCAAGATGGTCTGGGATGGGGCCGTGAATTTGCATTTCTGTCATGTTTGTGGATGCTAGCCCTGCTGCTCCTCTGGGCAGCACACTACAGGAGACCCAATCCTAGGAATTCCTGCATGCCCTTTTCCTTCCCAGTTACTCAACAAGCCAACGCCTGTTATTCATATCCATGCATGGAAAGTGGTGTTCACTTACTCTTCTTGTTTCACTTGACTTCATTTAATTTTGCCCAGAATTGAAATTTTCCTCGTGTTTTATTTTTATCTGAACAATAACTTGGAATAGTAATGGATTCAATATTTGCCGTTGGCTAACATGTTCAATTTTGCTGTTGCCTAATTGCTATTAAAGCCAGATGACTGGGTTCAGAGGATGTGCCTGACTACAGACAGTTTTACTCACCAGCGTATTGTTCACCAGTTCTCTGCTCCCTGACTGATGTCAAAGGGCACCTCTATCATGTTCTTCAACTTGCCCGAGCTTACTTGCTTCTGGGGCTTGGAAGGGTAGACTAGTGCTCAAGATGGCTGACAAAGATGTGCTCAGTGAAGAATGTCGGTAGTTTAATGGTCATCCATGATGCTGATTTCAAATCTTTTAATTTCAGGCACTGATAAGTCTGTAAGCAATTACAAAACAGTATGATGAAAGGGAAGGGTAAGGAGCTAATTAAGCTGATGGGACATCTAATCCTTGGGAGGCAGGGAAGGTTTCCCTGGGTTGGTGACATCTGGGCTGAATGCTTAGGGGAATTTGAATTAGCCAGGTAAAGAAAGCAGGCAAGCAAAATGAACTGTAAATTGATGATGAATCAGTGGTGAGACCGAGAGAAGAACAGAATCTTTGGGGAGGAAGTTAATTTAGTTGGTTCATCCAGTTTGGGGGAAGATAAAGATATAGAAAGGAGGAATGATAAAAAGGTAGAAAGGTTAGAGCTGGGTATGGTGCCTCATGCCTGTAACTCCATGACTCTGTGAGGCTGAGGTAAGAGAATCGTAATTCTGAGTCTAGCTTTGGCAACTTAGAACCTGTCTCACAATAAAAAATGAAAAATATGAAGGGATACAGCACAGTGCAAAGGCTGAGGACTGAAAAAAAACACCCAAATCAAAACAGAATAGAGGCTGGGGTTTAACTCAGTGATAGGACGCTTGTCTAGCAAGTGTGAGGCCCTGGGATCAGTCCTCAGCACCAAAAATTAAAAAAAAAAAAAAAAAAAAAAAAAAAAGGGGGGGGGGGG
>NW_022900945.1:10961489-11024445 GCF_012274545.1 Fukomys damarensis
AAGGTGGGGGAGTGGAAACAAGAACAAAAGAGCCGAACAAAACAAAAAAAAGAAAAAGTAGAAATGTTAGTCATGGCCTTCTAAGCCTTTTGGATTTCTGAGCCTCAGTACTGTTGCTGTTTGGGGCTGAATAAGTCTGTGTTGAGGTGGGGACGGAATGTCCTACGTGTTGTAGGAACTTAGTGTCATCCCTGGTCTCTGTCCTAGGTGTCAGTAATGACTCCCATTTCTCCAGGATTGATGCTTTGGACATGGCCAGATATCCTTGGGAAGTAAAATTGCCTCTGGTTAAGAATCACTGTTGCATAGATTTGTTTTCTTTTGAGAGCAGTGGAGGGCGATAGTCAGGTTTTATTCAGGGGAGGACATAACCACATTTATACCTTTGGACAGTCGCTATGATTGGTAGCAGTGTGGCGAATCCTTTGGGAGTTGGCAGGATCTGAGGCAGGGACACATTTAAGGAGGTCATTGCTACAGTTCAGGAAAAAAAAAAGGAGAACTGTCTCATCTAAGGAAGTGGCTGTAGTAATGGAGAGAACTCAGACTTGAGGTATAATTAGGAGATGGACTCAGCATGATTTGGTGAGTTATGGACATAAGTGGTGAAGGAGAGAGAGCCATCAAGGCAGGCTCAGATGAAGATGATGGTGTGATTCACTAATGAAGGCAGCATAGACTTTTGTTGGAAGATCAGAGAGGATGGCTAGGATTTTTGCTGTGTTAAATTCAAGGGGCCTTGAGAACCAAGTGGAGATTTTTCTGCATAGCTCAAGCTCTCCTCCAGAAGGTAAGGACACAGCTCTGAAAGAGCCAGCAATCAGATGATTAAACTCGGGTAAGGCTGACAGAGAGGTGCGGGGTGGGCAGAGGTAGGAAATAAGGCAGGTAGACCTAGCAAAAGAGGGAGAGGCTGGCAGTGACACAAAGTTTGGAAGAGCTAGCTCTGTGAAAGGAGCAAACTGAACCTCCATAGTTCAGAGTGCTTCCTTTCCTTCAGTGGATGGATGGAAGTTTCTTATGCTCCCAGATGTGCATGAGGGTCATTCTAAAGTGATTGGGTTCTCTAAGACATAGGAGGGTGTCAGAGGTGTCTTTCCAAAAGTCAGGAACATCATATTACAGCCCAAAGTATAAATAAAAAGCAAAAACAAAAAAGATAGATAAAAGGAAGTAGAAAGATAGGTCTTTCTCAAGTGGGAAGGGAAACTATGGATAGAGCAGGGGGGAGAAAGGGAAAGAGGATGAGAAAAACAATTAAAATGTGTCATATACAGTGTACCAACGCCACACAAAGAATGTAAAAATTATATACTTCTAACATCTACTTACAAAGACATCATATTACTGCAAACATACATTAAAAAAAAAAAAGACTGGTTGTGGAGATATCCACATTCTTCCTGGTGTAACCCAAGAAGTTTTGTATTGTAAAATCTAGACTTGGAGGACAGATTCAGTGCCGCCACAGGACTGATGGTGGGCCAGGCTGCTGAATTATATAGGGGGTTTCTAATGGAGACATATCTCCCAGGCAGAGCTCTCTTGCCACTTTCTTAAAGAAAACTCCTGTTGAATTGATGATTAGTACAACTATGTTTCTGTTTAGTAAAAGGCACTTCTGATGAAAAGGTTATAACAACTTTAATTTACAGATTGTTTTGCTATCACTGAAGGGTTATGGTGTTCTATAACGTTTCTCAGACATCAGTATTGTGCAGTATTGTATCATTTTTTTCATGGGTGGTGTGTGCTGCACCTACCTGTCCTTTGAAGTTATGTACTAATGTATTATTTACAAGAAACTAAGATCCAGTGCATTCTAAATTGTTGTGATTTATCATGAGTGTTTCAGAATTGGGTCCCGTGGCCATATGCTAATTCAACTTGGAGGTAATTCTGTGCTATGTGCTTGAATTTCATGCTTAAAAATTTCAGCAATAGTTTCAATGCTCTATTAATTAAAGCAAGATACTTCATAACTTCTTCTGCATAATATGAAATGCACTCAGTTGTTCATATTTGAATTAAAACCACTAGAAGCCTTACATTTTCTGGTCCGGCAGTCTTTGTTTTTTAAAATTTATGTGTTCTGTCTGTCTCACAGGAATTGGGAAGTTTAAGATTTACAGCCATCCCAACTGGGAGAGTTGAAATTCTTGGTTAAAAGAGAGCTTGCTTATGTACTCAAGTGGAAACATGTGACTGGAAAAAATAACATTTGCATTACATTTGTAGTGGGCTATCTTCTGAACTTAATGCAGTTTTTCTTTCCTACCTAATGACACCATGAAGCTCTGGGGGAACATCTAGACACAACCATAACCCTAACCTACTAGTCTTGTGGTGTGTGTGTGGGAGAAACGATGTTTTATGTAATGCAGATTTTTAGCTATGACTGATTGGACCAGGATTGGGCTTCTCTGCACTAAGTGACTTCACTGAGTTTCTGCACCGGAGACTTTCTCTTGATTATAGCAGATTCCCAGTATGTCTTTCAGATACAGCCATTTTCTTCCATGAAAGTAGAGAAACTGAGAAAACATTTCTGCAGAAGTAGAAGAATGGAGAGAACAGACAAGAAAGAGCGGGAGAGAAGTCCCAGGCATTCTTGGAGCAGTTGAGTCCCCATTTCCAATGAACTCCCAAGACCCAGCTCAGTCAGCCTTTAAGGTGTGCAATAGACTCCTCTATTCTTGTACTAAATTATTTTGGGTGCTTAATGGAGCTCAAATGATTTCCTGCATGTGGAAGCAATAAGTGAGCTGCATTGTCCAGATTTCTATTTTCTGACTAAATGGTGATTTTTGTTTTGTCTACCCTTAAAATAAACTTTTTAATGAATTGAATGATATTTAACCTTTGATGTAACTAGACTTTGGTATAAAATGTTACTGATATTTTCTAAAAGCAGCAACAATAAGTACAAGAAATGCAAAATCTTATACAAATTTAAGAAACTAGATTCTTAAAGCAAAGGAAAATGCCTGTGTGGAAATGTTGGCTGGTTCCATACTTTTAAAAGTGGTATGAGGACAAAGAAAGGAGTAGGAGTTCTCAGTGATGAGAAGAAGGCAGTATATTGAGAGTGAGAACCTGAAAATAAAAGAAATTTAATTGTTAAATGGGAAACTGAATTTATAGGTGGTCACATGGCTAGTTGGCTCTACTGACAATTATTTGCAATTCTCTGTGTTATGGCCTGTGTTAAATGTCCCCCCAAAGCCTCATGCAGTCATAGATGGGACTTTTTTTGGAGGTGGGTGGATCTAGGGTGTGTGGTCCTGGAATTGATTCATGGTACAATGCTAGGCTCAAGGGCATTAGGTTAAGGGTGTGAGTCCTGCCTGCCCTAAGTAGCCTGGAGAAGATAAAAGGAGCAGAAAATCACTGTTAAGGTCTCCTGTTGCTTTTGCTACCTTCTGCCCACCATGGACTGTTTCTCCTCTGCGAAGCTATCCTGCCAATTATGAACTAAAATTTCTACAAACTGTGAGCTAAATAAACCTTTCCTCCCTTAACTTTGGGTGTCAGGTATTTTGTCTCAGCAGTGAGAAAAGGAACGAAGACACTCTGTGTCCAGAAAAAAACAATAATAGTTTCTCCATTTAGAAAGCCAGCATGTGGAAGTAGATAAAAGAATAACTTTTCTCAAAAAGAAGACCCTGAAGAAACGGGCAAGCTATAGTTCTGTAGAGCTACTAAATCAAAAGAATGAGAGGGAAGAGAAAGGAGAAAAAGAAAAAAAAAGCTAAGAAGGAAAGAGCAAAAAAAGAAAGAGTCTGCAGAAAGGAAGAAAATGGATGATACCATTTGGAAATCTAACAGAAAGATATGAAAAAAGTCAGATAGCTGTCCTCAGAACCAGAGTGGCAAACTCCAGCTTACATTTACAAATACTCTCCTGTCCAAGGCATTGGGTGTGTGCAAAATATATTGGCAAATACATTAGTAAAATTTCACTATCCTAAAGCCTCTTAGAGCATCCACTTGGCAAAATAATGTAATCCACTGTAATGCAAAAATAATTAACTGGCTCAGCACTACCTCTAAGTCACATGACCAGATCTCAGAGATAACTGAGCAACACAGAGGGCAACTCCGGAGAACCTTCCACCTGCAGCATGAAGGGTGAGTGACACAGAGACTAAACTGTGCAATTTGAGTTTAACTTGAAGGCAAGACCCTTTACCCAAAGAGCAGAGAAAAACCATGGATGTTTTCAAGGGGATCTTTTAAAGGGGTGTGGATGGAGTGTGTGCATATATATATATACACAGTATACGTATGTATGTGTATTTTTTTTTTTTGGTAGCAGGGATCGAACTCAGGACCTCATATATGTATGATTTGCTTTGAGGCATTAAAGATATTAAACACAAATATTTATTGCAAACTTTCTTTGTGTGTGTGTGTGTGTGTGTAAGGCCTCTGAGAGGTCCTGAGGGGATGCAAAGGTGGGTAAAGCTCTCAGTCTTGTTTTTATTAGGGCTAAGAGTGAAGAGAACCCCAACCTCCAGCCCAGGTCTCATCCTCAGACTTCCGGTCACTCTCAGCAAGCGCTGCCGTGGTAACTGGTGGATCTGCATGGCGAGTTGTCAGAACTGGAAGTGGAGGTTATACTCAGATATAATGGAATAAGAGGGGTGAAGTATGAAGAGTTTGCAACCACAGATGCCTGTTCAGTGAGAAAAGGAACGAAGACACTCTGTGTCCAGAAAAAAACAATAATAGTTTCTCCATTTAGAAAGCCAGCATGTGGAAGTAGATAAAAGAATAACTTTTCTCAAAAAGAAGACCCTGAAGAAACGGGCAAGCTATAGTTCTGTAGAGCTACTAAATCAAAAGAATGAGAGGGAAGAGAAAGGAGAAAAAGAAAAAAAAAGCTAAGAAGGAAAGAGCAAAAAAAGAAAGAGTCTGCAGAAAGGAAGAAAATGGATGATACCATTTGGAAATCTAACAGAAAGATATGAAAAAAGTCAGATAGCTGTCCTCAGAACCAGAGTGGCAAACTCCAGCTTACATTTACAAATACTCTCCTGTCCAAGGCATTGGGTGTGTGCAAAATATATTGGCAAATACATTAGTAAAATTTCACTATCCTAAAGCCTCTTAGAGCATCCACTTGGCAAAATAATGTAATCCACTGTAATGCAAAAATAATTAACTGGCTCAGCACTACCTCTAAGTCACATGACCAGATCTCAGAGATAACTGAGCAACACAGAGGGCAACTCCGGAGAACCTTCCACCTGCAGCATGAAGGGTGAGTGACACAGAGACTAAACTGTGCAATTTGAGTTTAACTTGAAGGCAAGACCCTTTACCCAAAGAGCAGAGAAAAACCATGGATGTTTTCAAGGGGATCTTTTAAAGGGGTGTGGATGGAGTGTGTGCATATATATATATACACAGTATACGTATGTATGTGTATTTTTTTTTTTTGGTAGCAGGGATCGAACTCAGGACCTCATATATGTATGATTTGCTTTGAGGCATTAAAGATATTAAACACAAATATTTATTGCAAACTTTCTTTGTGTGTGTGTGTGTGTGTGTAAGGCCTCTGAGAGGTCCTGAGGGGATGCAAAGGTGGGTAAAGCTCTCAGTCTTGTTTTTATTAGGGCTAAGAGTGAAGAGAACCCCAACCTCCAGCCCAGGTCTCATCCTCAGACTTCCGGTCACTCTCAGCAAGCGCTGCCGTGGTAACTGGTGGATCTGCATGGCGAGTTGTCAGAACTGGAAGTGGAGGTTATACTCAGATATAATGGAATAAGAGGGGTGAAGTATGAAGAGTTTGCAACCACAGATGCCTGTTCTCTTCTGATAAAACTGTGAAGTCTTCGATGTTGAGCTCAATTTCTTTTTCAGTAGAAAGCCTGAGTATAGTCTTAAAAAGAAGACACAGACAAGCCATCTCCATGTGACCTTAGAACACTGCACTTTCTGTGTGCTGATTTATTTGCTGTATATTGATGTAGCCTCTGGGTCCTTGAGGCTAAATATGGAGAACTGAATGTTCTTCCACTCACCATAATTGTAAAGAAATTGCCTGTTAAGGAAGGAAATACTTCCTGAAGCCATCATCCTACAGCTTTATGGGACTGTGAGTATGGTAACATTAACATACAGTTAAACCTTATTGGTTCAGATTAATTTGTGGAAAGTTGCAGAAATGGAGTTTAGAATATTTTGCGTCAATGTTTTCTCATACAAAACATATGAGAGCCAGTTCTATACACATGCTGGACTAGATCCTAGAAGACATCCCAAAGACACAGGACATTCTCAGTCTTGATGTTACAGTGGAGTCACCTGGGACACTTCTGAAAGATCCAGATGTGGGCAACACCCAGATCAGTGAAGGGGGCACGGGTCAGTGATAGCCACACCCAGTTCCAAGAAGATAGCATTCGGCTCGATGAAACCAGAATCTCTGCTGGGTCACTGCTTTCCAGGTGTTTGCAGTGTGCTGCCATCTGTGAGAGAACGAGATCAAAGCTCTGGAAAGCATTAATATCTAAACATCAATTGAAATAAAAAACTCTGGGGATCGGGCTGGGCTTGGTAAATTTCATAGGCTCTTCTGACCATTTTTTTGCATATGGAGAGTTTGGGATCAATGGTAGAGAGCTCACCTTCCAGGTAATTACAGTCAAGGAGGGAAAAAAGTGACTTTTATGTGAAACTTTTTAAATACAAGAAAGTCTGTGCTTCAATGCCAAAACAAATAAAAAAGCAACAAAGATTGATAAGAAAATATAAAGTAGTAAATATTTAATAAATAAATCAAGCAAGATTTAGACGTGGTATGATGGAAGTTGAATTTTTAAAGTATAAGAATTCTTGGAAATACTGCAGTACACATTTTCATCGTGAGGTCTACATGAGAGATGAAATATGATTCTCTTATTTGTCAGCATTACTTCACATTCTAAGTGCAGGAGTCGGAATTGAGAATGAGGGGCTCGGAGTGGTCTATAAGCAAGTCTGGTCTGCCTGCAGAGGGGAGCCAGGTACAAATGACTGGAAGGCAGAAGATTGTAATGGCAGAGTCTTTTTCATTCAACCCTAGAGGTGAGGTGGTGTGGGGTGAGCGTGGGAAGACTTGGGCCTGGGTCTCCAGGAGCAGCGTTTCCGAATGTGCATGGCCCTGGGTGTTCCCTGTTGAGAGCTGTGTATCCTAACGCTGACATCAGGCAATCCCAGGCTTTTTCGCTGGGATGTGGGGAGATTTGGTAGGACTCTTGGATTTGGTAGGGGCCTTTCTCATGTTCCGTTTTACTCCCATAACCCTCTCTTAGCCCTTTGGTAACAACTGTTACTGGTAGTCTCTTAAGAAAATGGAGTGAAAGATGTTACAGGATATTTCTTTGGCTTCCCATAGCATTTCATCTGAGTCCTAGTAGCCTCAGATTACTATATAATGACACCACTTTCCCAAATAGAGTCCTTCTACAGACTTAGATGACCTGCCACATGTAAATATGTACGTGACGGTCTGGGACAGTGAGCCCTCAGCAAAGGTTAGCAGTTCAACAACTCCCTCTTCCTCCCCTGCTGCTGTCCCCATCATCATCATCATCTTCCTGGACTATGGCAGGGCCCATGAAGGCAGAGAAGATCTCTTCCTTATCTTTCTTTTCCCAGCCCCCTGGCACAGGGCTTGTCCCAGGGTCAGCACTCTTTGTCATGTGGCCAGTGAAGGACTGCCCAGCTTAAAGCCTGTTTAGCCCCCAAGGTGTGTATGAACTTATGATTTTTCAATGTCTTCCATCAGTGTTTCAATGCTATTTCATCAGAGTAGAGAGATCAGTTTCTTCTGAATGCCCTGCCCTGTTGACATTGTAGAGAACAGCTGCTTTAGAAGAAAAGGCTGTTGTTCCTGCAGGTGTTGACAGCTTCCATTTTGCCTTCTTGGTTGGGCGCTGTATTTTTTGTGAGGAAGAAGCTTGGTTGCGGACTTGATTGGCTTGAAAAACACCCAGGAGATTAGTAAACACTCTTCTGGCTGTCTCTGGCTGGGAGGGTAACCTTAGGGACTGTCTTCCCTGTCTTTTCTGCCTTTTCCTTGCTCTCTCTGCATTTGGGCAGCCAGGGGTTGAACAACTTTCCTCTGCCACACCCTTCTAACCGTAGTGTTTCTTGGAGCCAGGCAGCCACTGACTGAAAACTCTGAAAATGGACCAAAATAAACCTCTTCTCCTTCCAGTCCATTTTTGTTTCAACAGTGGAAGAGATGACTAATATACCTTCCCATCTATCTCACTGCCTGCTCAGGGTTCCCCAAAGCACAGGTTATTCCCTGGCTTATTGTGCTCCCCAGAAGATCAACCTCGGGGCTAAAGGAGCAGTGGAAATGACAGAGGAGAGGAGGACAGGGAGAGGTCCTAGTGATGTGCCGGATGGACAACGGAGCCCCCTTCAAAAAGAACATCTCGTTTTGTCCCATCAGGCAACCTCAGAGGGGAAGTTAGTGTGCATTTATGAATGGGCCCCTTGCTGCAGCTTTTATATTATGAAGGAGGTGGGAAATCTACAATGGCATTGAGAAATAATGAAAGTGCATAGACTTTTTTTTCCCCCAAAGAAACCCAAAGCATTTCCACAGCTATATTATCCAATGCTGCTGAGTTTATGCTTCAAAGAATTGAGAATGAATACCTGGCAGTAAGTACTAAATCTGTGTGTAGTGAGTGACAGATTAAGCGCTAGGGACGTTAAAGGAGATTAGACCATGGATTCCCCCAACAGTGAATGTCAGTGTTATTTTCCATCTTAGAATTGAATGAAATTGCTTTTATGTTTCTCACCATAGCTAGCACCATTATATCCTTCCAAATTGGTTCTTACATTATTTCCTCTCTTTCGAACATCATTCATTTATTCAAGTAGTATTTCTCGAGCTCTTTCATGTGAGGCTCGGTGTGAGCTACGGAGGATATAACAAAATGCAAAACATGGTCTTTAGAACCTAGAGGTGTGCATTTCAAGAAGCAGAAAAATGAGACCACAGAAGAATTCTCTGAGGCCTTATGTGATGAACTTCTATCAGGCCTTGGTGAAAGGACCCTTTGAAGTGCAGCGAGCAGCACAGAAAATATTGCTGCCTTTCAGGATCAGCGCAATTGGGCCTCTTCCATTGTCAGCCTGAGGCATCTGGGGCTGGTGGCGTTTAATTCTCTAGGTTGTGAGAGGTGGCAGGGTGTTGTGGTAGAGGTGGTGGAAGGGGTGTAGCAGGGAGAGTTATTTTTGGATTTGAATCCTGACCCTGCTGCTTCCTAGTCCTAGGGTGTTAGGCAGGTGACTTAACATTTCTGAGCAAGACTAAACCCATTTATCCCTCTCAGAGGTCCCAACGGCTCAGTAGGTGGTTTCTGTTACTTACAATCATCAACAACAGTGAAGGTATTTCTTTTAGGCCATTACGCTCACATTTAAATGGTGACTTTCAGCAAAACAACTTCATTCACCTCACTGGGTCAAGCTTTCTTTATATTATACATTTCTCCCAAGCTGGGGGCTGCACTGCCTCAGTGTCTCCCTTCTGCGCCTGCCTCTATGTGGAATAGTACCGTTTGAGGAAACATACAAAGGGTGGTCTCCCTTTGATGCTAAAGAAGGGATGTGAAATTTATCTTTCCTCTCCTGTTGATTTCCCACACTCGTATTCATTATGGCCATTAAATTGTCACCTTACATGCTCCCCAGTGTGCCTAACACGTTGGTGAGCCTGCTCTGGGAAGGGGCAGCTCCCTCCTCACACTGGAACAGAGCAGGCAAGCTCCGAGCACTTACCTGCATTAATCCTCTCTGCTGCTCCAGCCACGAGTGTCACTCCTCCCGGGGCCCAAAGAGATGGCTTGCCAGTATGCTTGTCACCCTTTCTGCCACTGGGAGCTGGGATCCCAGAACTCCCTTATTGCAGCTCAGGGGCTGCCAGGGTCCTTTCTCTGGGTCCATCTTCCCGAGGGCTGCACTAGGCCCAAGGGGTACAGGCACCTTTGGGGATGGTGGTGCTACAGCTTGCAGACTATCCTGACATTCATGAAGACAAAGCTTCTGTTTGCAAGTTGCTTTGCCACAAAAGCTCGGTGGTTAAGAAGCACACATTTGGTTGGAGGATTGGAGCCTTTGGATGGATTGGGGGTTAGCTGGTCAACAGCATTCTCAAAGCAGAACAGCGACTTCAGCCATGCGCTGTCTCCGCGTTCCGAGTCTGACTCTAAGCGTGAAGTTCCTGTGTGGGTCTGGAGAGGCAGGACGGCTTGTCACACCTGTGCTCCGAAGATTGCATTTGGTTGGGATCTGTGTGCCTCTGTTCTACAGAGCAGGGTTCTCTCTCCATTATGACAGTGGTGCTTCTAAAGGAATTATTGATTTGTTTTTTAAAATATCTGCCTCTACCATTTCTAGTGATACTGTATAAGAAGCAATAAACATATAAATATTTTTTACATTAAACAGATACTCTTTTATTGGCTTTATCTGAATTCTATGGATACTTTTTTTCACATTTTCTTCTGGAATCCATTAGTGCTGATAAGGAATTTATGATCTCTCTCTCTCTCTCTCTCTCTCTCTCTCTCTCTGTTCTCCCCCCTTTTTTCCTCAGTTTTGAGTTTATTTTGTCTCTAGATAGTAATCTACTATCTACTATGCTTCATCTTTACAGATAAAGTTCTCTTTTGTCATTTTCATCTCGAAGTTTTGTGTTTAGTGGTTCTTTTAGTTTACTGGCTGGAGCCTCCCCTGGCCTTTTATTGTTTGGGCTCGTTCTCAAAGGTTTCTTAGAGTGTGCAGTGTGTCCCTCTGACTTTTAGTTGTAAATTGCTGGGTCGCTTTGCCTCGAGAGTGGGTTTGCAATATTGTGCCAGCTCTAATGGCTGCTCTTGCCTCTCATTCCCGTGTGCTTGGACTACCAGTCAGCGTTCCTGTTGCTGAGACACCATACCCAACATTCACATCTTAAAGGAGGAAAGGTTTTATTTAGCTCTTGGTTCCAGTCCATGCTCTCCTGGTTCCAAGGCAGGAACCTCATGGCGAAAGGTGTGATGTATCCAAGCTGCTTAGTTCAAGGAGGCTAGGAGTACAGCATGGAACAGTGGGAGAGAAGGGCGAGGGATCTAATATAGTAGCCAAGGTCACGCTTCTGTGACCCATGCAGACACACCCAGGAGTGCATTTTACTAATCTGCTCGGCATTTCTTAATCCAGTGAAGTTGACAAATCAGGATTAAGAGTCACAGAGTGCGTCTGAAAACCACTGAGCTTGTGCTGTGATGAAAGGGCTGCCTGTCTCTTTGCACAGTGGCTCAGAAGGATTCCCAGGCTCTGGCATTTACACCGGAGCATCTCATATGGTTGTACAGATTGCATCCTACTCAAGCATGCCAATCTGTGGGGCCAGTAGAGGCTGAGAGCCAGCGGCCCTTTCCCGGCCAAGCCTGGCATCCATATGGGGCTGCCTCTCTGCAGGGGGCTCTGTCTGTAGCCCACAAAAGTGTCCTCTGGGTCAACAGCTGTCTGGCCTTAGCTCAGTGTTCTCAGGGGAGGAGGACGAGGAAGAGGTGGTTGGTGGTATTTCTTAGGGCCAGCCAAGATCGGCTTCTCACCTGGAATCTTGAAGCTTCCCAAGATGAAGTCCTGAGTGATAAACAAAGGAACACAGGAGTAGAGAGCCACTTGGCATTCGCCAGCATTTTAGGGGTTCCAGATGATTTATCAGGTTCCATCAGTTATTCGTGGCTTTGCAGAGGACTTGGAATTGCAGCTGCTGCTCCAGTTCAGCGTGGTTCTCCCCTCACTGCTGAAGCAGAGCCCTCTCTTCCTGGAGAACTACTGGGGCTTTCTTTCGTTTTCCAGGCAGAACTGCTTACCCCTCAAGTTATATTCACACAACTCTAGGACCATAACTGTGTCCCCAGGGGGCTCTGTCTGGTGTGGTCCCATTTTCCTGCCTGTTTTGTCAGTAGATGCCCAGAGCCTTGCTTGAGACTCCGTTTGTTCCAAGTCCACAATGGCTTCGCTTGACAGCCTTCTTGGCCTCACTATAGTAGTATCTGAGATTTGCAGAAACCTTAGGTTTTTTTAGGGGGGTGGATTTCTCTTCCCTCAAATGAGCTGCAGATACTCTTTGTCTGACTAATATGTGAATGTGATAATCCGTTTCCATTTGGTCACTTTCCTGACGTTGCCCTTCATTCTGGAACCTGTGGCTTGGTTCTTCTCTATGCTGAACTGAATTTGATACCTATTTGCCCAGATATCTGTGTTAACATAGTTCGAGTTTTTATGTATTCATTCTTAGGGTTAGCTGGTGCAGCTACCATAACAGAAATACCACAGACTAGGTGGCTGCAATGGCAGAAATTTATTTCTCACAGTTCTATAGTATGTGAATTAAAAATTAAGATATGGGCAGGTTGGCCTCTCTCTCTGACTTGCCAAGAGCCGCCTTCTCCTTGTGTCCCCATGAGATCTCTTCTCTGTACGTATGTATCCCTGATGTATCTTTTTCTTATTACGCCATGGCCCAATTGGTTGGAGACCCAGGTTTAGAACTTGCTTATTCCTATTTAGTTAAAGGCTCTGATCACATTGAGGATTGCGTTTCAATGCATGAGTTTGGGGGAGAGAGGCACAATTTAGTATATAACAACCCCCCTGTGCTACACTTCCACATTCAAACATGTCCAGTAGGAATTAAAACAACAGCAGTATTTCTGGCAGGCCATTTGGGCTCATGCAACCATGGTGAAGACTTTATTTCTACCCCCCGACAAACACTCCATTTAGCAATAATTACATTTTGGACCTTGCCCCTCAGACAACTTCCTAATTATTATATCCAGAAACCCAAGCTTCATTTTTGGAAACTGCTCCCCTATGTTAAATATAGCGAAATGCTTCCAGACAATCTCATTTTGTTACAATTAAATCGGTGTGTTCTGGACTGCACTTGTCCCTTAAGGAGTCTTCTCAAAGGGCTTGGCAGGCCGGTGCCCCGAGCCCATGCTTGCAGTAATCACGTTGATTTTTAATCAAGAGCTTTCTTTTGGCAGCTGTGATAAAAGCTCTTTCTTTGATCATTTGAAAAATATTTCCTGATGGCTTAGATTTTAGAGTCTTGGATATTGGCTCATAGAGAGGAGTCTGAGGCTTCAGTTTTTCAGAAAAATGTACCCAACTTCTGTGTTGTATTAATGAGCAGTTTTGCTAATGATGAGCTTTCTCGAGCAACCCCAAACCTCTAAATGCTTAGGCAGAGTCTGGACTTGTTTCCACTTCTGCCATACAGTGCCGAAGAAATCCAACACATGACTTTTAAAAAAATTTTGCTTGAGAAGAAAGAGTTTTTCAACATTTTTGAAATGCAGGTGCATAATTTAAAAATGCAAGTTTTGGGAGAGATTCATCATTGTCTTAGTTATTTTCTTGTTGCAGAGACAAAATACCCAGTATCCACAAGTAAAGGAGGAGAGGTTTATTTTGGCTTATTGTAGAGGTTTCCGTCCATAGTCTACTGTCTTCAAGGCAGGGTGCCATGGCAGAGGGACGTGGCAGTCAGGAAATAGAATGTGGCATTAAGGGAGGAAGAGGGCTCTATCTATCTATCTATCTATCTATCTATCTATCTATCTATCCCTTTATCTCCAGGCCACACCCACAGTGACCTACCTCTTACTAACACGTTTCACCTCCCAACATCACACCCAGCTATAAACCTGTCAGTTAACTAATCCATTACCATGGACCCATGATCCCGCATCTATGGGTCAGTCACTTTCCCAAAGGCCCACCTATGAGTACATAAGGCTTTGGGGTGACATCTAGATATGACCCATAACAATTATGAGGTATTTTAGGGATCTTATAAGAAGTTCAGCAGACTAGTGAAATAAGGACAAATTTATTTATCTATTTATGCTATTTTGATAGTTACCTACTCACTGGATAGTATTTGCAGGCACCACTGTCAGGTCTAAAGTACAGGAAGGGAGAAAGAAAACAGCTGAGATTTATGTAGTAAAGTCTTAATCATTCAGTGCTGGAAATATGTGTAGATAATTAAATTCATTGCAAATGCTCTGAAATGAATAACTGAATAAATACATGTATACCTTCTTAAATTCATACCTCCCTACTTTCTAAATAACTCATATTAGTGTCAGCTTCAAAGACAATGCCATGTTCCTTTTCCTCCTGGGTATGTAGCTGGAACTGGGTGGGAGCATGTGGTTGGATTCTGGCCTGTGAGGTGTGGTAGGGATGACATAGCATTTCTGAACCTGAATATCTTACTACATGATCATCTCCATTTTCTCTTTGCCCTTATTCTCCCCTGGAGGTAGTAGAAAAGCTAGGGGATGGTAGAACTGTAAGATAGAAAGCTGCTGAGTCCCTGAACATTGTTTGGGACAGAAGTCCCCATCTCCCCTGCATGAGACAGGGATGTAATGTGGTCAAGAAACAAATCATTGCTATACTGTAAGCCACCAACATTTGGTTTGAGGGTTGTCAGTTACAAAGTATATGTTAATTATAAAATGTCTCATTTTGAGCTAGTTTTCCAGTATCATTATTCTGTAAGATATTTGACCCCAAAGGAAGCTAATACTACAATCACAGATACCTATGCCTGTTTCTGTCTATTATTATTATTATTATTATTATTATTATTATTATTATTTAGTAATGGGGCTCGAACTCAGGACCTTGCACTTGTGAGACAGGCGGCGGAAGCTGAGCTAAATCCTTGGCCTTTGTTTCTGTCTTTTAAAAACACATTTCTTTTGCTGTGTGTATTTCTAGTAGAATTGCAAGGATGTGCTTTATTCTAGGCCAATTGAGCATTTGTCATAAACATATTAAAACAACCACCACCATCATCCACACTTTTTTTAGAAAGCTAAATAGTGCCAAGTGTCTATTCTGTTTGGGAAACTTGAAATCTGTTTTGGTCACTAACTTGTTTTAAGTCCTGACTTAGATTCTAATAAGGTCTCCCTGATTCTCGGGATATTTTTAGAGAAAAATATTAAGTATAATAAGAGGAACTCATAGAAAAAGTAATGACCAAAATTTTGAGTTTCTCTGACTTTGTGTTTTCTTCTTCTTAGAGAGGTTTTCAATGTTATAATCTCGATTCCTCAAGAACAGCAAAGCCTTGTATGGCAGCCACTAGTCAGTCACATGTGGCATTTAAATTTCAATTCATTAAAATGAAATATAATGAGAGTTTATTTTCTCAGTCACACGAGCCACATTGGAAATGTACCAGTAGTCTTGTGTGGCTAGTAGCTACTATCAAGGACAGTGTAGGTAGTGAACATTTCTCTTATTCTAGAAACTTTATCAGATGGCACTGATGCAGAGTTAACTTTGAAATTTTCATCTTATCATGACACAAGCAAATCTCCAGGATTTCTCACATCTCATATATTCAAGAGCATGAGATGTTTTTAAGATGGTTGCAGTGTAAGTTCTGGAGAAGGTTCTGGAAGGTTGATTTCTGAATAATTTTAAAAGGATGCTATGATAATTAGAATCTACCAAAGATTCAGTATGATTAAGTTATGATAAGTTCACTTCCTTTCCTTCAGTGACTAGCATAACAATCTAAACTTCAATGAAAAAGAATTTTTTATCAATTCTTCATTGCCGAGTCCCTAATATTTGCAGTTTTAGCACGTATCAGAGACTCAATAAATACCTTTGAAATGATTGTCAGAGTAATAAAGTTGATGTAGATAGTTTCAGTTTTATCAAATTACAAGGGAGATATGGTCATGGTATCCTCATGGAGATGTTTTCGGTGTAGTATGGCAGTTGGGTGAGTTGATAATTATCTAGCCAACCATGAGAAGGAGCTAATGAAGAAAACATGAGACTTCGAATCAAATATAGACCTAACTACAGTTCTTGGCTTTTACTTAACCTGTGTGTTCTCAGGCAGTCATTTTGCCTTGCTGAATCCCCGTCTTCTCATTTCCAAATGGGACATAATAATATCTAACACATAGGGTTCTTATATCAAATATGGTGCTATGAGAGACAAATGTGGACACATCTTGAAAGGAAGGATCTAGTAGAAGTTTGTGGTGTGGTTCTCCACTCCAAGCTAGCCAGATTTCACATCTGTGCAATACTGTTATGCAAATTGAAATGATGGGCAAGCCAAGCCGGAGGAAAAATGAGGATTCAGAGGGACCTTGGGTAACTGACAAAGATAGGCTGTATCCAATCCTTTAATGGTTCAGAAAATGAAATATAATTTTGTTTGATTCAAAAAGAAATTGTGACAGTAAGGAACAGAGGATACATAGCCTAACCTTAGTATGCAATATACTTGGGCACTTAAAAAAATAGTGTCATTCACCCTGTGATTTGACTACCAGATGTTCAGTGTCAGCAATGGGAGTAAGGTATCTAGCTTGCCCATTGGAATCCTGGGATGTTAAAGATGCTGATGGCTAGGTCACTGGCAGATTCTCACTTAGTTGGTACAGGATAGTTAATTTTTGCCTTTTTTTGGAACTGCAATTTCTAATTCCTCCTCCCACCAAGGTTTGAAAACTAGTAGTCTAGGCTAAGGCAGGACCTGTTATTTCTATGCATTTTATGTTTACAGAGTCTATAAATGTTGCTTGCTTGAAAAAAAAATGCATGCTGTGTGATGTTCTGAAAGCTTGGAGCACCTTCAGGAGCGCTGCCAGGGACTGAGTGGTCTAGTGGTTATAATATTTGAAGGGAAAGGTTAAAGAAAACAAAAAAATAATATTAATCTTGGACAACAGTAGAAAGAGCTATAGTCTTGAACGTTGCTGGCTTTGTCCGACTTGGGAATCCAGATTCTGTTCTTTCCCCTGGCATTCCAGAACAGAGAAAGGGATCTTCTGAGTGAAAGTTTCAGGAAGTGAATGTAGGGAACTATATACTGACAATAGTGCTTTTTGGTGATGGCCAGGCAGTGAACATTTATAGAAAGCTCACAAATTTTGCTAAGAATTTCAGGGGACTTCAACATTTATTAATGGGTTAGTGTTTTGTCACCAGAAAGTTTCTTTTTGTCCCTGACCCCATCTCTTACTCTCATTTTTCCTGCCCTGCCTTGGCCTCTGTAGTCTCATTTGAGCCCCCAGCACTATTTCAAATTTATTTTGCAGTTGCTCAGTTGCCTCAAGGCTTTTGCAGTGCTGTTCCTCCTGCTTTAAAACACCCTTCCTTTAGTTGTCTACCCGCTGTCTCTCACCTCCTGCCCAGTTTTGCTCACATTACAACCTCTCCCTCATCTCCTTGTTTGACCGTTCTTTTCCAGGTCTCTGTCACCACCTATTTAATCTCCACATGGGCCAAAATTTTTGTCTGATGTGTTCACTGATGCACCCAGAAGAGTGCTGGGCTTTCCAAAGTGCTCACATAGTATTGGTTCTAAAAAATCTTAGGTATCTTCTAATTTTATGGAATATCACCATCAGTATTAGTTAGGGTTTTCTAGAGGAACAGAATGAACAGATAATAGAAAATAGGTGTACTGGTATGCAAGGGGATTTATTAGGAACGCATATGGGAGAGTCCACAATGGATGAGCTGGATGAGCCAGTAGCTGCTTATTTCAAGATGGAAAAACAAGAGGGATCAAGGATGCAGCACCAGTCCAAACTTGAAGATCTGGAAGTTCGCTCTAGAGTCACCCGAGACAATCTGTGTTGGAAGGTTGAAGAAATTGGGTACCCATGTTCAAAGGCAATGGTGAGGACTAGGAGCTCTTCCAAAACTGGGACACTTCTTTGTTTCCCGTTTTATTCTGTCCAGGGTATAGCCTATTGGTTGGTGATACCCAAATTTGGGTGGGTCTTCCCCCCTCAGTTTACTGGCCTGCATGTTAAAAAGATCCGTTGTGCTTCCAATAAGCTGTTAGATATTTTAATTCATTCCTCTAACATACCATGAATAAAGATCATACCATTTGTAGCATAAATCCTTGTTCTTTCCTGGATAAACTCACTGTGAAGGTTGGCACCTAATCTGCCTCTTTGAAGGATGAATTTAATAATATATCAGTAGAGTGTCCACTTTCAAGCATTGCTCCTTTCTGCATTTCTTTCTCTCACACCAAGCAGGAGCAGCATCTTCTAAAGACAAAACTTCCCTTACTGTTAGCAGCTTTCAGGCAGCTATCGAGTGAACTCCAATTTAGGGAAGAAATTCACAACTTACTGCAACGTAATTTGTTTCTTCTGAGGCACTTTGGGTACAGTAAAGGTCAATAATATGTAGGAAAGCTAGATTTAATTTCTTTGATGTGTAAAAATTAGTGCTTTGTCATCAATAACAGTTACAAGAGGACAAATCACTGGCACGTTAAGTTGTTCCTGCTACACAGATCGCAAATCTTGTTAGGAAAAAAATTATCAGCATCATCTTTTGTTATTTTAGAAATGCCACCTCGGATAAACAGTCACCTCTGGGCATATATTAAAATCCTCGAATTGTACTATAATAAATGTAGCCTTTAAAGATAACACCTCATTTTAATTTCATACCTGATTAAATCCATCAATTCAAAGGTCTTTTAAGATATAAATTCTGAAATCATACTAGTGCCCTTTAACTCTCTATAGAAAAAAATGTAAACCTCTTCCTACTTCTTTAATAACAATCCTTTATTGACAAAAATTTTAAGAAATCCTCAGGTACTTTGTTTTGTGTTCTTGTGTATTTTTCTCAGGGAGAAGAGGAAATTAAATTGTGATCCCAAATCCCTTTCATTTTTAGAAGTAGATTTTTTTTTCTTTTAATCATAGTCCAGAAGGAGGTTGGAAGGCTTTGTGAATCAAATATTTATCTCTAACATGATGAGAAAGTCTGAGTTATTGTTCTGTTTCCAGCAGCATCTTTATTCCTGCATCTAGTAGAACTTCTGAATTTTTCAATCCTAACCTAAGTAGTACTCCTCTTCTCCATCTGGGGTGAGCGACTGCTGCTCAGCTCCCTGCAGACTTCACTTTGCAAATATGAATTTAAAGTCAGCTCCTAAGTTTGGGACTGGATACGGTTCTGACCTCACCCAGAAGGCCACCTTCCAACAGAACAGCCCTGCATCCTTTCCGGAAGGACTCAGCCTCCTGCCTGGATCAGAGACACAGCAGGGTGGAGTAGCTGTACTTCTATTCTAATCAAAATCTTCTGCTGACATGCATTCAGTCTATCTTTATATTGAGTACCTTCTGCATGTCTTGGGGCTGGAGATAGAGTGGTAAGGAAAACAATGTTTTTGATAAAACATTTCACTTAAAGAAGTAATGTAGCATGTGTATTACCATTTTTAGTAAAGAAAAGCTGTTTCCCATATCTGCAGAAAATTATATATGCATTAATATATATTCATATTCATATGATCCAGTAATGTATCATTTTTCTGCCTTCCTGTTTTGCCCCCTATTTCCTTCCCTCCTTTTTTCTTCAGTCTTTTCTTCCACTGCTAGATCTATCTATTCCTGCATCTTGATTCTTATTTCTGAATAATGTGTTGCAGATGTATGAATTAAGAGCAAAAGCTTTGGAATCAGACACTTTTTCCCACTAAGTTTATTGATACATTTAAAGCAAACGATACAGTTACATTCATCATTGGGATCTTGTACCTTTATATGATTTGTCGTGGTTCTTATTTTTCCCCATACACTTGCCCTTCCTTTGCCCACTACGTCCTCCCCTATTTGCAAAGACTTTGTTTCCATTTTTTCCTTTTTCTCACATTTTTTCTTTTCCCTTATTTCCTTTCCCTTCCTCTTACAACGTCCCCTTTAGCCATTTTCTTTCTATTTCACACCATCAATTATACCATTTGAACCTTATTTACACTTTTAATTTTTCCCACTATAGAAACTATTTGGTATTTACTCAAGTGTGTCCTATTTATTTCACTTAAGAGTATAGCTTCAATGAGTATAGCTTCCATTTAGCTATACATGTCTCTGGTTTCTCATTCTTTTTTTTTTTTTTTTTTTTTTTTTTTTTTTTTTTTTTTTTTTTTTTTTTTTTTTTTTTTTTCCCCTTACCTCTGCCCTCCCTTCTCCCCCTCCTCCCCTCCCCATCTACAAACACTTTATTTTCATCTTTTCATTCTCTCACATTTTTTTCTTTTCCCTTTTTGTTCTTCCCCTACGTATCACACCTTCCCTACACCTTTAGCTCCTTTCTTCAAATTTGGTTTCTCATTCTTAATGAGTGAGTAGTACTCCATTTTAAGAAAAACCACATCTTCTTTATCCAGTCTCCACTTGATGGGCATTTGGGTTGTTTCCAAGTTTTAGCCATTACAAACTGTGCTGCTGTAAACATGGGTGCATATATATCACTGTGTTTTGATTCTTTTAATTCTTTTGGAAAGATACCCAGCAGAGGAATAACTGGGTCAAATGGAACCTCTAATCGTAGTTATTTGAGATATCTCCATAATAATTTGTAATCAGGCATTTGAATCATCATTTGGAATCAGACGTTTGAATCTTTGTCACTACAAAATAATGCTGATTTGTTATTACAGCCATTATCATTTATATTATTTTTATCATAGATATCCATTACTTCTGCCTCCTATGTTTATTAGTCATTGTGTGAGGCACCCAATGATTTGTATATATTTTACACTTAAACTCTAACAACAATCATGTGATTTTGTAATATTATTATCCTCATTTTTGGCTAAGAAACTGTGCCTTGAGATTTTATGTAAAATATCACCCAAGGTCATATAGTGAAGTAAATAGAGAAACTGAGACTCCCTGTGTGCTTTGAATATTCTGAGATTTGCCTTGTTCAGTGGAAGTACTAATCCTTGCCAAGGGATTTGGTTGGGATGACTCAATGAAATGAAATATTTTGCATTTGCAGCTTGGTTCCTGGCACATAGCCACATTCACACATAGTATATGGCAGATTCTGCTTTGCTTCATCTGAAAGCTTTAAATTGGGATACTGCTTCCTTTCTTCTATTTCAGCTGTTTCCTACACCCTCACTTAAGTAGAAATTTATTCTTTTCATTATGAGAGCTGGAATATTGAGGACTCATGAGATGTTTTCAAGGACCCATTTAATGCTGGGACCAAGGTCAAGCAGGTTCCTAGATGTGAAGTCGCTGACTGGCTTTCTCTGGGAGTCTCCCCAGCAGAACAGGTGCTGGGAACCAAGTGGGTCCTGCAGGCTATCTTTCTCCTCCACATAGAAATAAGTTCTCTCTAGATCAACCATTTTGAGTTGCCCTGGTGACAAAGGGCCCTGAAGATTGAAAGGGTCTTTGACCATATGTTGCTAAGTGCAGTTGGGGAGCAGCTGTGGGATTGGACATGGTGACTGGTCCATGTGGCCTCTGAAGTGGCATTATTTGACAGTGTGCCTTTTTCCATCTGTAACTGAGTCAAGTGCCATGGTGTTAGAGAAGGAATTAGCAAGAGACACACAGAGAGGCTGCAGAATGGAAGTAAAATAACAAAAGTTTACTCCATCGATGGGGGTTGATCGCACGTAATGGCAGTGCTGTGATCAACCCAGTACTGGGCTACCACTCCTTATTTTATAGTGTTTTACAGCCTTGATCTCATTTGGGTGTTTACATTTCATTTTCACAGTTCACATTGATGATATATATTCAAAACATGGTGGTGAAGCAGTTGAATTTCAACCCAGATGTAGCACTTCTTTGGTAGGGGTGGTTACCTTTAAAATTCATTTAGTTATCTATTCTAGCCCAAAGGAAGGGGCCATGTCTGGTCAGCAAAGTTAACAGTGGTTCTTTTCATTTACAAAACTTTTCAGGGAGAGGAGATGCCTCCTTTGCCTGTTGATTGTGAACTAAACAAAACAAATGGCATAAGTTATTTTATATTGTGACATTTGGTAGGGTTTTTTGCTATTAAAGTGTTCTCTATGAATGGTAGAAAAGGTCTCTTACATAGAATAGACTTGATTGCCTGTAACTCAGTTAGATTTCAAACAGAATAGAGAGCTGGATTTCTAGAGACTAGGAGCACGGTTCTGAATCTTGCTCTGAATTTCTGAGCTGCTGCTCTATCCCAGCTTTTACATAGTCCTATGACTCATGACGGTTGGTATGGAGAAGGTATTTATGAGTGAATGAGGAGGAGGCTTATTATTTTTAATTGCAAACACCGTTTTTCACTTAAAAATCTACAATGCTAAACTACTAAAGTAGACACGCTTGACCCAATTAATTGCCTCTTGATCATTAATTCAAATTTCACCAGATCTCACTTAATAATCTGGTAAATGTTATCAGAAGTGTGAAGATAGGGTAAAACCTGAAAATTCTTCCTTGCAACTGATTAATTTGATTATGGATGATTTCTTCAAGAACTATCAACCATAATTTTTTATTTTTTAAGGAAACATTAAAGACAGAAAAATGTTTTGAGGACCTGCCTATTATATAAGGAAATCTTTCCTCATTGTTTACTGTTGTTCTTTTGAAAGCGAGCATTTTTTACAGAATGAGAAGTATTTTGGTTATTTTTTATATTATCCCATGTCTTCATGCATGATTGATTGAGTCATTCATTCCATTTAGCAAAAATTTGAGTGCATACCATCATACCAGGTAATGATGGGGTTACTCAGATCTTTATACATCTTATAAGATGCTGGCAGTAATCAGGTCATTATAGTCTAGGGTAAAGCACTGTGAGGACATATGGTAGGATGACATAATCCTGACTTGGTGGAAAGAGGAAGGGCTTCCTCCTGGAAAAAGTGGAATTTAAATCAGGTTTTGAAGGAGGAATGAGGGAGAACCCACTGGGGTGAGATGGGGGTTTGTATCAGATGAACTGGAGCAAGCCATGGAGGTATGGGGTCTTCTCTGATGTATTTATTTATAAGAGAAAGAGTTTCAGGTTATTCTTGCTTGTGACATCTGTAGATACAAAGCATTGCAAAAACTATCTGTGAAAACCACACCAGCCTAGACCAGAGCAACATATGATTGTGGCCACTTGCTGTGTGGGTGGTCCCTTGCCTTGAGTTGTGGTACAAGCTGTGAGCAATCCATTCCCACTGGCAGCAAGGTTGGATTTGACACAAAAAATGCGAACTGATGCAGCCCGATTGAGAGATCCTCCTGGATAAGGCAGAAGCTCTGGTAAATCTAAGATTCCAGGACCGTTCCTAGCAGGAAGAAAGACACGATGCCTGTGGGATAGATGGGTAAATATGAAGCAACTCTTTGGGTTTTGGAACCTTCCATGAAAATAGAATTTAGAGACAAATGGATCATGGTTATATACCATCATTTAATGGATTTCCCAAGAAACCTTAAAGCTATAGTCATATTGCATCATATGATTATGTTTAATGGAGCAAAGAGCTGGGGATTTAGGAAAAGTCCAAAATATTTGAGCTCTTAATTCCAATCACAAGCCGTGAGGTCAGTTATTTAATGACTTCTAATGAAGCTGTGGTTGTCACACCTGGACATGGATTTCATAGTGCTGAGGTCTGCCATTTATGACTAGATAGATACCTTGAAATGCCATGGAAAATGACTATGGTTCTCACCTAGCTTTTGTTTCCTGCTGAGATTCATAGCTTTCCTCCCTTATGCTCCTTGGGAATAGTCATTTAGGCCATCTTCCACCCATCACGATGAGTCACATCCTTGCTTAAGTGATGCTACAACCAGGATCTTTACTCTATTTTGGCCAGCTCTACCTTTTCCGTTCATGCATTTGTCAACTCAACAAAAATGGAAAAAGTCTGATATACATTTTTGTCATATTTGGACACAGACTTTGGAAAGATTGGGTTTATTTCTGTTTGTTCCCAAAATATGTGGTAGAATCCTTACTTTTTAAGAGTAAAGATTTTTGGTAAAAAGAGTTATTAAAATAAAAATACATCAACTCAAGAAATATCTAGTATTTCACACTTCCTACAAAATGTTATTATCCAGCTCTTGACATGAGCTTTGGTTGTACTGAAAGAATGAACTTGTGCTTTTGGCTCTGTAATGTGAGTAATGGCTGGAAGAGTGACTTCTCTTTTGCTGGTGGTCATCCTATTAAACAAGAGCACCCTAAAAGTTTTGTTCAGCGAGGTGTTTGTGCTTTTTTTTTTTCCATTTTTGGATATAAGGGAAGCCTTACCTCTAAGCATTAAAAATTTAATATTTAAAATATGCTTTTGGGAATATACATGCCAATCTGGAGCATGTATAAATCCACATGATTATCTTACAGTCATCAATCCAGTTAAGAACTTGTGCAATGATCTTTTCTGGAATATTGCAACAACTTTCTTCTTTTTGAATACTTGTTCATCCTTCCAGTCTATCCTTCTTATTAACACTGGTGAGATTTTCTTGTTCAGAAGAATTTTTACATATTTGTCTGTGCTTTTCCACTGCCTCTAGCAGGGACTCTTAAATTTGAGCCCATAAAGTAGTCAAGAAATTAGCAAGCTCTGTGAATTTATATGGAAAATTTTACATGAGGTGGATCCATAGTTAGGGTCAAAGTCCCAAAGACATTGTTGATTTAGTCCAGCATGTCTTAAACTTTTAGTAAAAAACCACATCTGCTACTACTTGCTGTCATATGATGCTTCGCTCACACTGACCTGTCATGAAACATTTTCTGACTGTTTTGTCCTTCGTACTTCTCTGCCTGTGATTCTGGTTCTCATTCTTGTTGCACGGCCCTTTCCTTATTCTTGGCTTTTCCTGTCAAACTTCTGTTTTGCTTTCAAGATTTTACTCCAGGACCACCTTCTCTAGAGAGATTTTATTTATTTGGCCAGAAATAAAATGTTCTCTCATCTTTTTGTCTCCCTTATAATACCTCCTCTCTAATAATGTCAAGAATAAGAAATTCATTTTGTTGATCTTTGTATCCCTGCTCCAGAGCATGGTATTAGCCCCAAATAAATTCTCATTATTTGTTGACTAATAAGGGAAAAGGCTAGAAGACATGTCTTTTACTTAGGTGGAGTTAAGATAGACTTGGTGAGCTATGGTACTAAAGTCAGTATTACCTTCGTGCAAAAGAGTATTTTATTTGATCTGGATGTCAAGTTCCCTATCCCCTGGTTGAAGTATTTTGTTCTTCTATATTAAATAATACTACATCGATTCTTTGTAGACACAAACAGATTATAACAAATACCTCTAAGTTTTATGAAACAAAAGATTTCTGGTTCTAGAGATTGATTTTGGTAGTTATGAGCTTCCAAGTAAATCTCTAAGGGGACAGGGGGCCTGTGGGGATAGCAATGCAGTATTTTCCCTAAATCAGTCTGATAAAAAGTTCTGCATAGCGAGAGAGACTTTTCTTTGTCTTAAAATGCAGTTTTCTCACCAACTGACCCCTCAGGACGAAGAATCCCTTGAGAATAAAGAGATCTGATCTGGAGTTGGAGTCTCCTGGAGATGCAGTTGATATTGTGGGCATCTGATGACAGCAAAGATTCAGGAGGGTTGGTGTGGTTCCTTTCAGGTTGTGTGGATGTGCAGCCGGTACTACAGGAAGGGGCACCTGGACAGGTGGACAGCGCTTCCTGGTGTGAGGATTGTGAACATCAGTGGAGCAGGAGCCGGCACAGCAACACTTGCAATGCTTTCCCAAAGCTCCCTCCCCCACTTTGACTGTAGAGAAACAGCCCTCACCATCTATTCAAAAGCAAAGCCACCTTATTTTCAAAGTCTATTTGGTGCAGTCAAAATTGATTATACCAGAAGACTTTAAACAGCCTCTAAATTTCCTGCAATGTGATTTAATCTGATATTTGAATCTCAGGCCTTCTGTTCAAGAACAGATCTTCCCTAGTCCCTATTTCTGTATATGGATGCCAGAAATTTCATGAGTAGAAACTTCAGCCTTGGTCCCCTGTGAAGAACACATTGCGCTTTTTAAGTGACGTGTGTATTTGTCTGAATGAATCTATCTGAAGTCCCTTTCCTAGATTAGCCACGGATGGAGGTGAAAAAGAGAGGTGGTAGAGACGTGAGGAGAAAAACAGACCCGTTAAAGACAGCAAACCCCTGCCCCATACCCACATCCCTCAATAACACGAGAGCCACAAAGCCCGCGTTGCCCATGTCACTGTTTATTCTGGAGGCAGTTTCTAACCTGCTGTGTGCTTCACTGGATTTAGCGAGCCTGGTTAATGTTCTCTCATGGTGCGGGGAGATAATATTACTGAGACAATAGCTTGTGGAAAAGTAGGGGACACAGTTTCCTAATAAGTTGCATGTGTCTGAATTGTATAATGGAGTGGAAATGATGACAGATTGGCATGAGGGGGCAGTGAGTGCTGTATGGGGACAGACAAGATTCAGGGTCTCAGAGGAGCCGCTTCATCTTTAAAAAACCCACTTTCTCTTTCTGTCCACATCTAAGGACCCCCCAGTAGTACTAACTTGCTTCATTCTACCCCACCCTTCCCACCCACACACCAGTTGCCCTGAAAAACACCAAACGTTTTCCTTTAAAGTTATTTTTGTGTTTAATCCTCATGAAGGTTAATAAAGTCCTCTCTGTATGTGGTGTGAAAGCATAACTGATAGCTTTATTGGTGCAAATATATTATGGCTGCTTTGACATTTATGTTTTCAGCCCTGATAGATGAATGATTCCAATGAAAGTAAATCAATTGCACCCAGACTGAGGGTATAAAACACCAAGCTCTGGGTTTTTCTTCTTGTCTGGCAGATAGTGGAGGATGTAAAATATTGAAATTTGACCTAATGCTGTGCATTTCTTCTGAAAAGAAGAATTCACTTTGTCTGTCTCCTAAAATACATCTGTGATCGATGTTGGGCACATCTCTTGCCAATGCAGGGACAGGACGCCTCCTGTATGAGACCTGTCTGCTTTCCAGGGAAGCTTTGGTGGCTTCCTGTGGTATAGTTAGGCAGACTTCATTTTTTTCATAGAAAGTTGGATTCCACTAAGAATAATTACAGATGCAGTTATTTGGAATCTTATCAAAGATAATAAATGGAATTTTAAAGTATCAACAATTGGAAATATCAGAGACCAATTCAGCTTCTACGTGGGGTTTAACTGAGAAGTGTGTGTGTGTGTGCGTGTGTGTGTGTGGTGCGTTGTTGAAGGTCAAACCAGGGCCTCGTACATGCTAGGCAAGAGCACTACCACTGAACCATATCCTTAGCCCTAAAAGGTATTTCTTGATCATGCAGAAATGAAGATAGATACTTGTTGTTGTTGCTTTTGTGTTTCTCAAAGATGATTTGCCTTTATAGTGGAAGCCAAAATCAGATGCAAGTATAAATATCAACTCCTGGTTCCAACTGACTTGTGAATTCAGGAATTATATCCCTATTTTGAAAAATATTCTACCTAGAATGCCCCTCTTTTCCTGCCTTCCACATTTGTATGCAGGATTGCTCCGGCCCAATCAATCAAAATGGATTCGGGCTGTAAACAACCTCACTGGTGGAGGTACCATGACTGAATGTCAGCTTTCCCAAGACTTTCCTCGGAGAATTAATTGCATTCTCATTTGAGATGCCTGAGAACTTCAAGATCAATCTATCTTGTGGCATTTATCACATTGTATTAAAGCTATTTGTTTGTCCAGCTTAATTTCCCCCTAGACAGTGGAGTACTTGAAGGTACGGACTGTATTTACCTATCTTTGTATCTTTATCATTAACTTGGTGCCCAGCAGAGACAGTAAATATTTGAAAAATTAATTAAAATTGTAGAGGATATTTAGATTTTTTTATCCTTAGATAAGTGCAAATGTGTCATTGTCTCATGCATATGTCTGTGTCGAAATCCCTCTTACTGGAATGTATTTTGGTAAGAGTTTGGTCCACCACCCTGTCTTGTCTTACATTTTAAAAATTCCTAGGGAAAATTCCAAAACTTCTTTGTTGGTTTTCATAAAAGCTCAGTGAGCATACTAATCAGTGCCTATGAAATCACTAGGATATTTCTAGTATTGTTAGGTCTCATGAAATCACATAGTATAGTATATACTCAGTGTTCCAAGAGGTTTACTACTGAGACTCTATGGAAAATTTGGAAAATATTGTTGGTGAGCTCCTTTTGCAAGAGATGTGCTTTCTAGAGTCTGTGTTGAGGGGGAAAAAATCTAAAACCTTCAAGTACTCATTGGTGAAGCATTTAATTTCATTACTTTGTTGACAAAGGGTGTATCTGGAGATAAACACCAATCAGCTATAATTATGCTTCAAGCCCAAGAGAATTGAGGTTAGGATGTCAAGGCAGAAAAATGCCTATTGTAGCAGGAGACATTGCTCTGGATGAGGGTGAATTTTCTTATTAAAGTGTGGCAGTGGGCCATTTGACAGAGATTTGCCTGCCATTGAGGAATTTTTAAGAACATTATAGTTTAGGGGTGCCAGATTTTAAGCAATGCTTTCTGGTTTCTGCAATACTATGAATTAAATCTCGATGTCTGTGAGAACAATTTCTCTCCTAAAATACAGCACTCTCTCCCACACATGTATTCTCATAATTTGGCTCTTCCACTAACCTGTCAAACTGACTCCCAACTCCGATTCTTTTCTTCACATACTTGCGTTTGGATTAATTGACAAATTGCCCTGTGACCTTGGGGAGGGTCAGTCTGGGGTAAAACCACCTAAAGCCTCTCTCAGATCCACTTTTGTTCTATTTTATGTCTGACTTAATCTTCTGCTTTTCCTGGTCTGCTCTGTTCTTGGGTCAAGCCACTGGGGCATATTTTAAAACCCAGTAGGAAGTGGGCCCCAGGAGGGGTACTTTTAGGTCAGTCTTACAAATTATTTTTTAAATTCTCCATTCCTCAGATATCTCATTAGTTTACTTTTAAGAAACATGTTATCTCTGGAAATGAGAGGTGCTTTCTCCTATTAAAAAACATAAAATGTGTCTTTTATTTTAGCTGAGCATAAACTCTGACAAATTATTCACCATATATTAGCTTGTAAGTTGGAAATGAAGCAACTAGATGACAGTTTCCGGCCCAGAGGGGCTCATGCCAGCAGCAAGAAAGTCCTGTGAGCTGATGCTCCTCCTCGGGTGTTAAAGGTTGATAGAAGCCTGAATACGGAGTAGGACAGGATGGGAAAGAAAGCCTTCCTCAGACAGGTTTTATCAGATGCAAATTAGACTCCTCACCAGAATGACGCTGGTTTCATTTGGGCAGAAAGGCTAAATACACAGACAACAGCCAGACCCTATAGACAAGTGGAATTTTCACCTCCAGCCTGCAGTGCTCTGCTGGGAAAGCAACATCCTAGCCTCAGGAAACAGGCTCCCTCTAAGTTAGTCTTTAGGAAGCCAGACTACAACCTCTAGCTCACTAACAGTAACTTCTAAAACAGCTGTCCCCAAATAACCTGGACTTGATTACTGACTGACAGTTTCTCCAGTCTTCCCCCCACATCCAGCCTAGGACCAGCCAGAGAAAGCCTAACCAGTACCATAGGAAGCACCTCTGCCCACCTACAGCTTCCTTTGCCCAGCAGCCCCCATCAGGGTGTACCTGAAGCTTTCCTTTTCCAGGACGAACCTTTCCCACTTCTGTGCTTGCCTCCCAGGCTCTGCCAAAACACAAGTGACAATGTGGTGGCTCCCTGGCTGCAGCACAATCTGAATAAATAGCTTTTGCTTTTACTCATTTGGTTAACTTTCATTTGTTTCCACAGGGTCTGGTTGGGCAGGAAGTGATACTGTCCAGGAGTACCTTTTCATTTTGTGGTCTCTGTAGGTGGACAGTTGCGTGTGGCTGCCATGGGACTGGGCGCATTAGCATTCCCTGTGCTGAAGAACAGCGCCACAGCCCCCACTCGCGCCTCCCTGTGTGGAAAGGTCAGGGTGGGGAAGTGCATTACTAAATGTCAGTGCATGCATTAGGCATTTCCATGTGACGGTGAACCCATTCTCCTGCCTCCTAGAAGGCAGGAGCAGAGGGGCCTCTTTGCGACAGAGATCAATGGCCAGTGGGTTTTTTTTTTTTTTTTTAATGTAAAAGTATAAAGGAAAATCCTTTCAAACATTATCTTCAAAAGATTTGGAAATGGGAGATCTGAGCTTAGCAGGTCACCACAGGGCCTGTACTTGCTTAGAGATGAGTTGGCTCAGAAGCTTCAACTTGCCCATACTTCTGTTTATACCGGTAATAGGAGCCAGTACAACAGGCTGAGAAACAAAGCCAGTTGTTCCTTTATCTTTTTCTAATGAAAATTCAATGACATTCCAGCAATGACTTCTCCTGAACCTTTGAAGAGTACATAGAAATGCAAAGATGAGAAGTTGGACCAGCTGCCTAAGAACAGTTTAAAATCAGATCACACTTTATTTTAATATTATATTTGGTTGCTTCTGCATTGAGTTTATTACCTGTTTCTCTCTGTTATTACTATATTTAAAGTTACAATTATGGAACTTTAATAGGAAGAATGAAAAGGAGGATGCAAAAATACCTAAACATTGTTCATAGGGAACAATCTACATAATTTTCAAATTATCCTTTATTTTGTTAGTTGAGCTTTTAAGATCCTCTGGCAGTGTACTAGAGTTCAAGTATTTTTACAAAATAATTTAATTTTATGTAGTTCTGGTGAGGCAAACCTACCCAGTTTATGGGGAAAGTGTGAGATTAGCATTATTACACCTCATATTGTGAGATTTGGTTGGAATTTGTTTAGAATTTAGCTGTGGAAAATAAACCCTAAATAGTAACTGAGAGCTTTTCCTCTTCTCTCTGATCAGAAGCAATGCATGGGAAGTATTAGAATCAACTCCAGTTTGTCAATCAGCAAACATATTTGGCATTCTAAATATCGTAAGAACTACAACAATGAGATAGCTGCTAAATGCCTACTGTGTGCCAAGGATGGTTCTTTTACCTTAAGTGTAGCTTGTGAAGATCGCTGCTGTAGTAATAATTTCTGCCCTCATTGATGCATGCACATTTGCGATGTTAATTGGCTGTTCACCCTTCCCCTCTCTGTTTTTTGCTTTGTTTTACCCTTCCCCTCCTCCCAAGGGAAAGCTCTTGCTCCTCTGAGTCTGGGCTGGCCTCGTGATTTTCTTTGACCTATAGACTGTTGTAAAAGTGGCATTATGGAACTTGCAGGACAAGGCTTCAAGACACCTTGCTGCTTCTTCTGCCCTCTCTTGCAACACAGGCCTGGAGTGAAACAGTGCAGAAAGAGGGCCCAGCTAAGAGCTGGCTTGCAAGAGGCCATCTTTAAAAACCCAAGCCCAGCTGAGCTACCAGATGGCTGTGAAATTGCTGTTCTATAGAATTATGAGCCAAGAAAATAGTTTCTTTTTAATTTAAATTTTATTGTTACTTTATTTTTAATAGTAGCAAAATATACATAACATAAAATTTACTATGTTAATCATTTTTAAGTATATAATCAGTAGTGTTAATAAAGTCACGTTGCTGTGCAACCAATCACCACAGGCTTTTCATCTTCCACAGTGGAAGCTCAGTGCTTATTAAACAACTCACTGTCTGCCCCCGCTCCTGCCAGCTCCTGCCTATAGCCATGGTACTTTTGGCTTCTGTGAATGTGACAACGCTTAATACCTCATGTAAGTGGAATAGTGCTGCAGCTGCTTTTTTATGGCTGGCTTATTTCATTTAGCATAATGGCCCTCAAGATTCACTCATCTTACAGCGTGGATCAGGGTTTCCTTAGTTGTTAAGGCTGAATGATATTCCACTGTGTGTATATTTCACTTTTTGTTCATCCTTTCCTCTGCCCATGGACATTTGGGTCGCTTTCACTGAAGTAGCTTTTGAGAATAATGCTTCTCTGAACATGGGTGTACGGATGTCACCTTTCAGTTCTCTTGGGTATATATACTCAGAAATCAAATTGCTGGAATATATGGTAGTTCTGTTTGAAATATTTGAAATGGTTATTGTTTTAAGCCATTAATAATCAGGGTGGTTTGTTATATGTGACAGACAGCCGAAACGCTTAATGGAATGTTGACATCTCTTAGGGGTAGGTACTGTCATCATTCCTGTTTTACAAAGGGTAGAATTGACTTATCAGAGGCCTTACAGTTTGTACAGCATAGGGAATGGCTTTGAAGCCATGAAGTGTGGCACCAGAACCCAGTGTTTTAGCACAGTAGTCCTCAACCTTTTTGTACCAAGGTCTGGTTTTTTGGAAGACAATTTTTCCATGGACCAGGAGTGTGGTATCGGGGGAGTGGTTTCAGGATGATTCAGAGGAGGGTACACTCTAGATCCTTGTGCACACATTTCACGGTAGGGTTTGTGCTCCTTTGAGAATCCAAAGCCACTGCTGATCTGAGAGGAGCTCAGGCAGTAACACAGACAGAGGGGAGGAGCCCTTATAAATACAGATGAAGTTTCTCCTGCCTGCTGTGCACCACCTGCTATGTGGCCTGATATCTAACAGGCCATAGACCAGTACCAGTAAGTGGCTTGGGGCTCAGGGACCCCTGCTACAGCTCACAGTGTTACTGTACAGAAAATCACGCTCAGCATTATTTTATCTGCCGTGGTCAATGCGAAACAGAGAGAGGCTTCCATAACCAGCAATATTGAAAAGATGCCTATCTGTGATTAATGTAATTCAAGGAAATATGCTTTTCCAGAACTCAGTGTCTCTGCATTGTATGAGAGTCTCCGAGTTTGTCTCTGCTCAGCCTGGCATGGGGAGAATGGTCAGTGACCAATGGGGAGATCCACTTAATGCAAGTCTAGGCGTCTGGGTATTGTTGTGCAAGTGATGCCTGAACCAAGGCCTTTGCTGGAGGGGCATAGATGGTCTCTGAATCCCAGCCCATGCCCCACTGAGGTGGGACCAAACCTGGGCTACTGGCTATGTAATGTAAAGTCCCTCTGTCCTGCAGAGCGGGCCCCTTTGTGTAGTACAGTTGAACAGAGGAGCCCTGTTCTCTGAGCCCTGCTATGTCCTGCCTCAGATCACTCTTGCACAGGACAGCTGGACACGATAAATTGTTCCACAGCACCCTTTCCTCCCTACCAGCTCCATAAAGAGGGGAGCCTGCCACGTGGGACTCTTATATGATAAAAAAGAAATAATATTCAATATGTGTTTGCTGCTCCCACAGTCACCCCTTTGGTTCCTTCCTTCATTTCCTCCAAAATTCCTCTCCATTTGTAAGGTTAATGTCACAATTATTGCAAGTGAAACTACTACTAATTCGTATAGTGTTAACATCGGGAGAGGCCAGTTTAGTTTGGTTTGATGGAATCTAATATGATCAAAGTCACAAAAGTTATAAAGACCTGCTTTGGATTCCAAAGTTTTACCTGCTTAAGCATAAGATGCATGAGATAAAGATGAGTAACAATTTTATAGATTATAACAATTTTATATGTAATCTAACATGCATTGGCTAAACTGAGAAGCTAGGAGTAGGGAAGAGCATCTACCAGTCAGAAGAGCAAGGCAGAGCATGGGTGTATAGCTTAACCTACCAGACTGGTTTGCACTGGTATGGTTGACCAGTTGTATAGGGCATTTATCCCTTCTAAATGGGCAGGGCCAAACAATGTGCTAAAAACTCTGTCTACAGTAGGTTTGTCCAACCCATGGCCCATGGGCTACATGTGGCCCTGGACAGCTGATAATGTGGTCGCACAGGACTGTAAACATTTGACATTAAGATGTGATTTTTAAATGATTTTTTTCGTGACTCCCTTGCATCATGCTAGCACATGGTGCAGTCCATATGCATAACCCTCTGCCTAGGAAACAGCAGAGCGCTGCGGTGGAGGGTCGGAGGATGTGGTGAGGTGCCATGCTAACTCCCTCTCCTGTACCCACTGCATCGAGGGTCAGATAGAAGCCCCTGTGTGTCAAATATTATGTGGACTTGTGCCACTGGGCAAGTAAAACGCAGTGATTACTGATGAAATTATCTCGATTTCCCTACAGCTGTGTGTGGCTGTGAAGACAAGATTTTATGGTTATTCAGACATGTAAGTTTTGTTATTTGATTGTTAAACTTGGGCTTACTGTGTTATTTCATATGATAATTTAGTAAGTTAAGAAAATGAGAAAAGAAATTCTGTAACATATACATTAACTAGTATATACTTTATATGTGGCCCAAAACAATTCCTCTTTGCCTGGTGAGACTCAGCCAAGCCCAAAGGTCGGGCACCATAATCTACAGCACATTATTTTCTTTTAACAGCGCCTGTCTATGGTCCACATTCTCAGGGGGGCATTATCTCCCTCAGTGGCAAAAGTGGTTCCTGGAAACAAATGACCTTAACTTTTTATGTACAAGATACAGATATGTGTACGATGTACCAACAGATTGCAGCATATCTTTAGGATTAAAATTTAGTGAACGTGCAAATAAATAAGTCTAAAAAAGTTCCTTAGGGAGTAATAAGAAATAGTCTAAGAAGTACTGGCCATCTGGTATTATTTTTACTAAATAGATCTGAAAACGTAGTTTGGGAGATTAGATAACTTGTCCAAGAGTTTAATAAAATTATTGGATGAGGAAGTTCTGTCTCCAGCATGGGTCTGTGTGGTACCAAAGCCTGTGCTTGAGGGGTCGGGGAGAGCTCTTATTACATTTTATTTTTTTAATAAATTTTCTTTTATTTCGTTCCATTCTCCCTCTACACCCCTCCACTCCCTATGTACAAAGCCTTTGTTTACATTTTTCCTTCTATTTTCACTTGTTTTTGTCTCTTCCTGTGCTTTTATCCACCAGAGCGCATGTGTCCTGGGGACCCGGAGTTCTCCTTGTCCCTTCAAGTGCTTCTCTGCCTCTCCTAAATTTTTCTACACCTTCCCTTCACAGTGGCCTGGCTCTTCCTAGATTCCTCTGTTTCCCAATTTAGGATCTTAGACCCCACATGTTCAGCTTCACGGTTAGCTGAACCATGCTCCAGGAGAAATTTCTGCCTGTTAGCATAGGTGGGCCCTGGGTTCAGTCCATAGCACCAAACTAAACCAAACCAACCAAACGAATAAACCAAATCAAACCAAACCAAACCAACCAAACCAACAAATCAACAAAGCCAAACCAAATCAACCAAACCAAACCAAACCATACCAAACTAAATCATAAATATGCTTTTAGGCTGGAGGAATGGTAGTTGCATTTCAATGCCCATGCAGAGAAGTGACCAGAGGGCTGCTCTGTCTCCGGGGAATTTCAGCATCTCTTTCAGGTCAGTGGGAAGCAAATTAGCTTCCATGCTTTGCAGACCCAGGCAAAATCATAGCAAGAGGCCATTGCTTTCTCCACAGAAGCCCGATATGCTCCCCAGCTTCATCTGGCCTCTTTTCTAGACTCCCCTGCTGTTTTTCTATAAATGGGCTCCACACCTGAATTTCTCTCTGTAGCAATTCCAAGAAAATTCAATCTTAGAAACACATTTTGTAGTAAACAGGGGCAGCCATGAGAAACTCTTTGCTGTTGCTTTCAAAGGTTGTTGTTTTAAAAGATCTTAATTGTCTCAGCTTTTTAACTAAGCTTTCAAGGACTCATTTATCAGGAATGAGTGGATTCCTTTCTCTTCTTCATATAGGGCATAAAGAAGTGAAGAATATAAGCAGCAATAGCAAATCCATACAAATTTGGGAACATCTTTGTAAAGTACCCTGGTGGATCCTACCTAGCCAGAGAGGTAACATCCTCACTGACCCAAACACAGCTCACCTCTGCTCCAGCCTGGAAAGGTGGGCTTCAGCTTCTCCAGGTACCCGTGTAGGGTACCAAGAGTCAGTCACTCAACTACTGGTCCCTTACTTACTAGGGAAAAACAGAAGCTATTCAGAGATATTTTAAAAAGGGAAGAAAGGGGCTGGGAATTTAGCTCAGTAATTCCGCTGCCTACTTCATAAGCACAAGGACCCAATTTTGATCCCTGGTACTCCAAAAAATAAAAAATTAAAAAATACAAAGAGAAGAAAGATTACCCCACAAATTTCATTTTCCAGAGGTACACATGTGAGTGTGAAGTGATAAAATTCACCAACACTGGGTACTTTTGAAAGCCAAAATTGTTTTCTTAGAACTGTAAATAAATAAGTATCTCTGATTTGACATGATGTATAAACTCTTGTGCCTCGATTTCCTGATCTTTAAAGTGGGGATCATAAGAATACCACCTGAATTAATTTCCTGAGTCTCTTCTAACCAAATACTGTTCACTGGGTGATTTCAGTGAGAAATTTATTTTGTCACATTTTTGGAGGCCAAAAATCTGATGCTACAGGGTTTGCTCTGGATTTCTCCTTCAACTCCCATTTCCTTATTTCTCTATTTACTGATTGATTGATTGATTGAGGTACTAAAGGCCTTCACACTGAGCTACATCCCAAACTCCTTTATTTTAAGACAGGATTTCTCTAAGTTGCCTATGATGAGCTGGAAGTTGTGATCCTCCTGCCTCAGCTTTCCAGAGTGCTGGGGTTACAGGCACATTTCCCTTTTCTATGAAGACAGCAGTCTTCAGCACTGGGATTGATTCTCCTCTAGTGTGACCTGATGTTAATGAACTGATTAGATAAGTAAGGACCCTTTTTTCCAAACAAGGACACATTCTGAGGAATGTTGAGGGCATATAATTCAATCCATGACATCACCTCTTAAGGTCAAGGATGGATTGAATGAATATACAAATGGCTGTTAGAAGGTTTGCTTTTCTCACTAGTGGCGAGTAGATATATTAAAAGGTAACAATATAGACAATTGTCATTACTACTTGAAGACTACTTTCAGGCACTGTTTTGTCATTCCCTCCTTCAAATCCTTGTAGAAATCCTCAAAGTATGTTCCTTATCTCCAGTGTCTCCAGTTTGTAAGTCTAAACTAGAACTTAGGTGAAATGATTTTGGTATGGCGAAGGTTTCACACTTGTTTATGATTATAAACAAGACTTTAATCTCAACCTGATTGTGAAACTCCTTGAAAAATGGGAGACATTTACAAATTCATGATTCTTTATTTTAGCTTTTGTTTGTGAAAGCAATTTTCTGTATAATGTATTGAGTTTGTATAATCAAGACTCCACTATAATTTTTTAGATAGGTAACTCAGTTTTGGCATAAATGCTGTTAGTTAGACATATTTTTGTTCTTGTTAATAATTTTTTCGAAAGAATTTTAGGTTCCTGATTTAGTTAACTCTCAGGGAACAGAGTCCTGTATTAATCACTCTCCCATTCATGAGATGAAATACACACATACTAAATGTATACATACTAAATGCATACATATTAAAGGAGGAGAAGTGTATTTTGCCTCATGGTTTAGTCCATGGCTGGCTGGCTCCAAGGCAGAAACAGCACAGGTAGAGGAACGTAGCAGAGGAAAGCTTGTCACATCATGGTGGGCAAGAAGCAGAGAATGACAGGAAGATCCAGGGACAAGAACACACCTTCTAGGTCATGCCCCTTGTGACTCAGCTCCATCCCAGGCCCACAGTACATTCATGAGGATCACTCCACTAGTGCATATCGTACACCCATGATCTCATCACCATCCAAAAGCTCCATCACTGAACCTATGAGGCTTTTGGAGGACATTCTAGATCTAAATGATAGCAGCCCCTAATCCCATGTTAGGAATCTGTGGACTAATAAAACCTGGCTTCTGCCTTCCAAGAAGTTGGAGTTGGGTTCAGGAGCACTCCAAGAGGAGGTCTCAGGCTAGACTGGTCTCCCTGGGAGGCTTGGAAGCAACTGGGTGTGGTGGGGCTAGAGCACTGGACGAGGAGTCAGGTTCATGGTATCTGTGGAAGGGTACAGAGGCACTCATGTTGAATCAGTGAATCACTTCTGGCATTCTTATTTTGAGGAGGAGGAGGAGCTTATTTTCAGTGCAGTAGGAGGAGATGGGAGCCCACTTAGGCTCATTGAAGGAACCATTCAAGAGCTGAAAGGTTTGAGACATACTTATCTTCCACAAATATACTAGAAATTAAATGCATGTCATAGTCTAAGAACTAATAATGTAATTTCTGTACACAGAAGAGGGAAGACTAGGTGTTTCCTCTTATGGCCATCTCCCATGAGAATTCAGACTAGATTGAAAGTTAATAGGGCATTGAACACCCACTCATCCACTACAATTCCAGAAAGAATGAATGTGTTTCTTGAAATGCGAATGTGTGGTTTGGAGTTGTTTGGAAAATTTTGTGAAGCACGTATCATGTGGACAAAATGAATACGGTTTGGTCCTTGCTCTAGAAAAGCATGTCATTTAGCAGAAGAAGATGGATACTCCAGGCTTTCCACTTCACTTGCCTAGATACGAAATACTTCCTAAAACTTGAATGAGTTATGTTGATGTTAATTTATCATAACAGAATTGTATTCCTTGCATTCGTAGTGTGCTTTCATCTTTTCAAAGTGCTTCCCATACTGTTTCTCCTGTCAGACTGTAGAGAAACCTGCACGTGGATGGAGCCAGGGCTGACACAGACTCCCAGGTACCTCACCTGCCTGCCACTTTTGGAGACAGTGGCTCTCCCCTTGCAGTTCCTTCCCAGCTCATGCCTTCTGGCTTCGTTTTCAGTCCACACACGGTGCCTCCTTTGTTCTGGTCGTCCTCGCTGTTGCCTTGGAGCCTCTACATGTCCCACTGTGCTCTTTGGAGCAAAGCTATTACAGAAATTGAATAAATTATAAATTTCATTGCTCAGACAGATCAATAAAGTGTATGATAAGAAGAGGCCATTATGGAGAATGAAAAATGCACAAGAAGATGCCCACAGCATGAGGCAACCTTCAGCCAAGAGAAGCTGAGCCTCTGGAAACACCAGCACCAAGCTGGCCAGCCTGGGGTATTCTGAAGCCTCCATTTGTCAGTATATAACAGGCTTCTGCTGAGAGGCCCAGTCCTGGGTACTGGACAGAGACATCCTGTGTCCTGGAGCTCAACAGTTTAGCCAAGGAGATGGATGGTACGTAGCTTATTGTAATACAGGGTCGTTGCTTGGTAGACAATAAGCACAGAGCCCTGAGAGCTCAGAGGAGTAAGAACCAGCTGTGGAGGGAAGACAGGGAGGCTTTCGTTACAGTGACCGCTGTGGACTTCGACTGTGGAGGATGGGTCGGACACTTTTAGGTGGCAGTGGTGCAGTCAGGGTGAGAGAATATTTTCCAAGGCAGGAAACAGCATCTGCAAGTGAGCCTGAATTGTACCTGTAATGAAAACATCGAGGGACTTTTAGGTCCAGATTTCTTATTAGGATATTTTACGTCTTTTCGATCTAGTGCAGTTTAGAGAACTAGCCTTACCTTCCTATTACGCTTGCCTCTACATCTCGCATTTTTACTGTTTAAAAAGATGAGAAATGGGCACAAAACAAAGAGACTCTGGTATAGGTGTCCAATGATATAGGACACCCATGGCCTGGAGGTCTCAAGCCCAGAGCTCTAGGGCAGCACCCTGTCCTTCTGACCTCATTGGCTTCCCAGAAGGAAGAATCTGAATGTCCAGATTGATTATCATGCTGGCCAAATGGAAGAACAAATCACAGAAGGGACCTACTGCATGGGTGGTTCTCTTTCCTCCAGTGTCCCAGGATGCGGCCCAAATCAGCCCTGTGAACTTGACTAGTCCATGGTAATATCTTTTCCATGGAGAGGGAAGAGAAGACGCAGAAAGAGGAGCCTTGAATTCTCCTGGAAGGAAACTAAGTTCTACCCACAACTTAGTTGTGAAATCTGATATAGGGTCGAGATGAGATGAATAAAAACAAAACAACAGAAATGTGCTAAAAAGAGGTTCTTCTGCGATTACCTTTAATCTCTCTTCTATATTCCCTCCCCGCTTTTTAATCTTATTTCTATCTGTCAGGCACAAGGTTTTATCCTCTACCTTGTCTCTGCCTTTCCCTAATAAGGTAAGTTTTGATAAATTAATTCAGGGGAAGGACTACACACTTTGGAGTCAGAGGTGAGTTTTAATCTAGGAACTATTATCAGTTTAGCTTCATAGGCTTTGGAACGTTATTATCTTGGCCCTACTTGCCTTAAATGTAAATTGGGGAATAAATTTGTTCCTTTAGACTTCTAGGAAGATTAAATAAGATGATAACTCAACTGTAATACCCGGCATACTACCTTACAGTCCAGGCATTCAGTGCATAGTAGATATATTTTTTACACTGTTAATTTCTTAGTAATTGGTATGTGTGGTATTCTGAAAAGAGCTCTAAACTGAGAGACCAGTTCTGGCTGTTATCAGCTGTATGGCCATGGGTGACTTATCTATCCTTTACTAGTGTCACTGTTTTTTTTTGTTTTTTTTTTTTGAAAAATCAAGAAAATTATACATTCCTCAGATTCCTATGAAGAATAATTTAAAAAAAACATATGAAACACTTTAATGTGGTATTTTACAGGAAAAGTGCTTTTAAAATGGGAGCCTTGGCTCCTCTGTCAGGCTTATAAAAAGTTTCTAACTTGTTTTATTTTTTACCAGTGACTGCCTCAGTTCTTCGCAGGATTATATCTAGTTAGCACAATGCAATGTTAAGTGCGAAATGCTGGATGTCCACCCAGTCCATTTTCTTATTCTTCTTTATCCTAACCATCTTCTCTGCATTTCCCTGTCTCCCTCCTAGACTAGTGCAGTCACCTCATGAGTCCACCAGTGGAGAGTAGGAGTGATGTGTGCTGCTTCTGGGCTTGCGCAGTAACTTCCGACCTGTGTTCTTAGGGGCTCTCACTTCCCTTCTGGCAGCTGGGATGCCTTAATGCTCTTTCTTCTCCCTTCTTTCCCCAAGTTCAACTGAGGCATCTGGGCAAAGCCAAACTCTGAAGCACTCCCGAAAGAACCCTGGACTGAGAAGTGGAATGAGGTTTAAAATGGTTGTACACTTAACAGTTATGTGACCATTCGATTTACTTATTCAAACTTTTCCTTCTTATGAAAAGAAAATTCCATATCCTATGTGATTTTGGACTATTTAGTTTTTGGGGTCTCAGATTATTCACCTGCAAAACATGTCACAGAATCATGAAGGATAATTAGGACAATGCATGTCAAGATTTTAAGTTTGTAGAGGCTTAGCGAGTACATCATCTGAAATGGTAGCCAGTGTCCTCTGCCTGAGGAGTAACTGGCAAAACTTTTTCCCTCATTTTGTACATTGTCTTTTCACTCTACTGATCAATTCTTTTGCTGTATAAAAGCTTTTTAGTCTGATACATCTTATTTGTTGATTCTTGCTGTTATTTCTTTTGCAGTTGAGGTTCTGTTTAGAAAATCCTTTATTATACCCATGTCTTCAAATGTTTTACCTGTTTCATATTCCAGAAAGTTTAATATTTATGTTTAGATCTTTGATCCATTTTGATTTTGATTTAGTATATAGTGAGAGATAAGGGTCCAGTTTCAGTCTTCTGCACACAGGCAATGAGTTTTCCCAGAAAGACTTGTTGAATAGGCCATCTTTCCTGCAATATGTGCGTTTGCCTCCTTGGTCAAAGATCAAATAGCTGAGTGTGTTTGGAAAGTTTCTGTATCTTCAGTTCTGTCTCATTGATCCACATATCTGTTTTTATTTAGCACCATGCTCTTTTTATCATTGTGGCTTTAAAGTGAAGCTGGAAGTCAGGTATATCTATGCCTCCTGCTTTGATCTTGTTGCCCAAAATTGCTTTTGTTATTCTGGTTCCATATGAAGTTTAGGATTGTTTTTCCTAGATCTATAAATCATGATGTTGGTATTTTGATCGGGACTTCACTGAATCTGTGTAACACTTTTGGAAGTATGACAATTGTGACAATATTGATTCCACCTATCCTGGAGCAGGGGACATCTTCTTCTGTCCTCAATCTCATTTTTCAGAGTATTCTAGTTTTCTTTGTAGAGTCTTTCACTTCCTTGGTTAGGTTAATTCCTAGGTATTTCATTTTTCTGGAAGAAAAAAAAGGGTAGCATTTGCATGCTATATTCCTCCTGAGTGGATAAAATGTAGTAGCCTGAATTCAGAGACTCTGTAAGGGTACACATAGAGTTTCGCAGGCTCAGTATACCAAAAGCCAAATTTTAATGCCACATTAAATTTTCTTAATGTTGCTTTACATGTTGAAATGAAAGCAGTGTGGCTGCATTGGGTTAAATAAAATATATCGTTGAAGTGAATTCTTATTTTTAATATGACTACCAGAAAGTTTAAGATTTACATTTATAGCTCATACTACATTTCTATTGGACAGCCCTGCTGTAACATTAAAGTGTTATTATTTAGTATAAGCAGGCCTCCTTTAATACCTTTAAATGTGGGACCTGGGTAGTGGAAATGGAGAAGCGAGATTTCTTTAAATGGCAGGGATTTTTTTTTTTTTTTATCACAGGTCCATTACTGGGATGTGAGAGTCTGGTGCAGAGAAGTTGTTCAGCAAAGGGCAGCCATTGTTATGACCACATCCTTTCCTTTCTTCCAGAAGCAGCTCCCACAGTCACAGGCTACACTGCCTTTGAATTTCCTCATTAAGGAAAACACCCTTTTGTTTCCTCTTTTCAAAAGCCCTTTCTAAAATGTATTTGCAGTATCAAAGCTGAGCCTGTTTTTGTTCTCCTTTACAGCCTTTTTAATGTCACCATCTCCCTGAGCATGCAGTGTTAACAGCTAACCTCTCCCTGGATCTAATCTAAGGAAACTGAGAGCAATTAGCTTCTTTGGTATTAGGGAAATGGGTTTCAAGTCTAGCAGTTTCTACTTACAGACCTTTGCTTAGCTAATGCTTTTCTTTAATCAAATCACTGCCCCCTTAGATTCTAGTGGAGCGGGAGGCTATTATCCCATATTGAAGAGTGTATTATTTTCTTTGTTTTGGGTTGAAGATTCATAATTTTGACCACCTGCATGAAGCATGTGTTTTCCAGTACTGCTTTCTTGGAACTAAACGCGTGCAGCTCTCTCTTGTCTTCTTTTCTCCTCTTGTCTTCCCTCCTCACCTATCTTCACTCTCCCTGTTTTCCCTTCTCCTTTTATTCTCCTTAATTCCCTCCTTTCCTTCTTATCTCTCTTTTTCTGCCTTTTCCCTTTTTATCACAAAGGCAAGGATGGAATGAAGATGATGCATCAGGGAGACTGAGCAACTGTTGCATTTGAGGCGAGCTAGCAACCAGAAGTCACTAACAGTTTTGTCTTAAAAACTTAACTGACTTACTTCTGTTGATATCTTCTGAGACCAGTGTTCCTTCTTACTTCCTGGTAGGAAACTCTGTGTTTTCACAGGGAGAGACCCAGGGAGAGAAGGGCTATTTTCTTTCTATTTAAGTAGGTTTATTGAGATATATTTCACTTAGCATAAAATCCACCAATTGAATGGGTTTTAGTGTACTCAGAGTTGGGCGACCATCTCTATTTAAACTGTGTTATTTCTTGGATTATCAAAATTAAGCACCTATTAACAATCATTTCTCATTCCCCTTAGCCCCTGGCAGCTACTAATCTACTTTCTGATTTTATGTATTTGTCTATTCTGGACATTCTCCGTGAACTTTCGGAATCATAGAAATTGTGCTTTTTTGTGACTAGTTTCTTTTACATGGCGTATTTTGAGATTTATTGTATCAGTACCTCATTATTTTATTGCCAGATATATTTCATTGTATGAATTTGTCATCTTTTTGTATCCATTCATCACTTGTAGTCACTTTTAGGATATTGCTAAGAATATCACTCTGAACATTTGTGTACTTTTTTAGTGGGCAAATGTTTCTAGTTCTCTCGGGTGTATACACAGGATGAGAGTGCTGGGCAACTATGTTTAATTGCCAAATGGTTTATTTAAAATGGCTGAATTACGTTACATTTCTACCAGAAATGTATGAGGCATACAGTTTCTCAACGTCCTTGTCAAAAGCTTTGCCTTAGCCATTCTTTTTTGTTGTTGTTGTTGTTACCAGGGATCACACTCGGGTCCTTATGCTTGCGAGGCAGGCAGCAGAACCTGAGCTAAATCCCTGACCCCACCATCCTTTTAATTTTAGCTATCCTAGTGGGTGTGAAATGGTATCTTGTGAATTTGATTTGCATTTTTCTGTGGATCAATGATGTTGAGCACCTTTTCATGTGTTTATTAGCTGTTCTTATATTTTTAAAGGAAATGCCTGTTCAAGTCTTTTTCCCATTTTCTTTTTGTTGATGAGTTATGAGAATACTCTATGTGATCTGTAATGCAAGTTCCTGATCATATAAGATCGGCTGGCATTCTCTGTCATCCTTTGGGCTTTCCTTTCACTCTCTCGATGGCATCTTCTGAGGTAGACCAGGTTTAATTTAATGAAGCATATGTTTGCTTCTATTTTGCTCTGCTTTGGGTGTCACATCTAAGAAATCACAGCCCAACTCAGAGAAGCCTCTTGTCTTTAATAACTGAAGATGGTGGCTTACAATTTCTGTCCAGCTTTTGTCATGCCTCAATGGCTTCCAGACCAAGGTTTGGCTGTACTATCAAGGAAGTGTGAAAATCTTATTTTCATAGCTGGCTGGTGGTATGAGGAAGGCACAGCTGCCAGGCATTTGGACACTGCAGCAATTGCTTTAATTGGACATTCCTTACCCCTCTCATCTCACTTGTTAATGGCTTTTTAAGTGAGATGCACCAGCCAAGTGAATTAGACTACTTGGCAAGTCAGTTCCTGCTCACTTGGAAGCGTTAATCCATGGAAAATAAGCAGAGGCCCTCAGCCAGGAAGAAACCTGAATTTCATTTGCAGAGGTGAAAGCAAAAAACTGTTTTTCCAGAGCACCTGTTTCCAAGTGCACGTTCATGGGCTGTATAGAAACAGGTTTCCTTATCTGTGTGCTCTCTCTACACATCATTAATTCATTTATTTTTATTTTTATCTTTGTAGTGCTAGGGAATGAAGTCAGGGCCTTGTGCATGCTAGGGAAATGATCTTCCCCAAGCTACACCGCCAGTCCATACTTCTTCATGTCCCTTTGTTTATTAGTACTTGCCACGTGGCTGTGAGGCACACAAGGAAGATCTGTTGTGGCACCTGCCTAAAAGCTTCTACTCAATGGAAAGAATAGAAAATACACTTAGGAAACAATTGGAAATAATTTGCTAATAATGTAAAATAATTTCTACCCACTCCCCTCCATGTACTTTGGTGTCAGTCAGCCGCTCTACTTAGATTTTCTTTCTAAGGGATGACAGTCCCCAATAACCAATGATTGTCAACTCCAATGTTTGTCCAAATCTGTGTTTATAGCCTTGACCTTTCTTCTGGGATCCACCCTGAATTTCTGCTGGCCTGTCTCACATCTTTATATAGAAATTCTAGATCACAAGTTTAATACATCTAAATCAAACTTCTTTTCTTCCTTCTTTCTTACCTCTTCTGGCCTCACCAGTCTGTTCTTCTCCTCTGATCACAGCATAACTACCTATCCCAGTTACAAATTCTCTAATTTCACCCTCAATCACTAGTTCTAGTTTGCATGATTTTCTTTCCCTTCCTACTGCCTTACTTACTTACTTACTTTATTTATTTATTTTTGGTACTGGGGATTGAACTCAGGTCCTTGCGCTTGCAAGGCAGGCCACCAAATCACTGAGCTAAATCCCCGGCCCCTCTTGCCTTACTTTAGACTTCTTTCCTGAATATTATAAGACTTCCTTATCCAGTTTCTCCCCTGATCATTTGTCTGCATTTCTGCCAACATTTTAAAAACGAAGACCCTCATGGTGCTAGTCTTTGTTGACAAATCTTAGTTATACTCCAGTGTCTAGAGAGAGAGGTCTGATCTTTATGGAACTTATATAGATCTATTAACTCTTGGCTCAACTTCCCTTCCTTGTAATTTTCTTAATTAGCTCTAAACTCCTCACAGGTCTCTCCTCAGACCATGGTCTTCTGTGCACCCATGTCTTTGCCATTTTCTTTCCTCTGCTGAGAGCATCCTTTTTCTTCTTCTGCATTTGGTAAGTTCCTGGATTCAAAGTGAACTTGGAATGGCCTCCTTGGGGTCTACACATAGACTTCCATTATGGTTCGTATCATGTTTTTCTGACTGTAGGCCAGATTTCCTCCTGCTCTAATCCCTTACTCTAGCCTCCTACCTCTCATTTCTCCATTGCTTCTTCTCCTCTCTCCATCTCTATCTGACTCAAATCGCTACCCTTGAACACAGCTACTCCTAGCTGTGAAGGGATTGTGTTGTGTGAACACCTAGCTTTGTGCCTCACCAGAAGAGAGGTTCCATGAATAGGGCCTAAGGAATGAACTCACTGAATGAAAGAAATATAATAACAACTACTTTCCTCATCCACTGAGAGACAATGTACCTAGATTTCAGATGAGTTTACATTATGGTCTAAGTGATTTTCATGTACTAATTTGTTGTTGTCAATAGTGGAGGGAGTTTGATGGGAACAGAAACCAGAAGAATGAAATGTGAGCAACTTAGCAAGGTTGGATTGCCATGGTGGGCAAGGCCAAGACTGTAGTGGCTCATCTGATCCTGTGTGTGGTGCCTGACAAGGTAGGTGGCATTAGAATGTGGCAGTTCCACGGACACTGGCTTAAAGGTCTCATTCAACATCATCTGCTGAGCTTATCCAAATCTTACAATCCATTGCTGCGATGTGAGACCAATGTTTCCTAGAGGATTTTGTAAGAATGAATAGGGTAACGCTTTTGTTGCCTGTGGCCAAGTCATTGAACATGACAAGTACATGCTTATCAAATGGAAGCTACTTCCTGTTTATTTTAAAATATATATACCATACATAAACACATATATTAAAAGCATATATATGATTATATATATTTACAAATAATTTAACTACTTCGGAAAAAATACATATATTTCTAATATATCTGATCAGTTCCCTTGATGATGGCCTTTCTTTATTTTCAGGCTGGACTCTAGGCTTTCATTCCTGAATGCTACAATGGAGTGCTAGGAAAGATGTGTTATTAAAGGCAGCAAATTGAAATTGTGCAATGAGAAATTCTTCCTAGGACTTATCCTTGGGGATATTTTAAATAGCAGTGTCCAAGGCTGTAAACACAGCTGAGAAATGTTGTTATTGCTTTTAAGGATCTCTTTTCCGAAATATTAAGACATCTTGATTTAATTGGTAAGCTGTTCTGAGATAGTGTTCAATTTAAATGAGGTTTGTGAAGTGGAGAATCACAAGACAGTCTCTCATGGAGCAAAGATTTCTGATGAAGTCTACCTTATTGCCGGGTGTCAGAAATTAAATCACTGTCTATTGTTATGAACTGATAGATCAGGTTCTCTTTTTGATGGTATAAACACTAGTGTGGGAGGCAGAAAAAGTGAGGATATAATTTTACCACTTCTGCATTGTGCTGTTTACTTTATGGTATTGAAAATGTTTTTGGCTCCCAGTACTGGAATGTCAGTTAGAATTTTCATAGAAAACAAAAAATATAGACATGTATATCCACTATGAAAGAGTCGTAATCTGAAAGGATTGTAGAGAAAAGTATGATTTTGTCTTTAAAAATGTCCCAGAAGCCTTCAGAGTCTATGATTGGGATTATTTTCAACTTACACCTTTCTTTCATTGTTTTTCCTCTAGTAAATGAGGAACAAAGAACTTGCCCTTTTTTTTGTCTGAGGAACGAAGTGGAATAAGTGTTTGCTGCATTTCCTGAAGCCCTAGACAAGAAAATACTGTCATTACTTGTCTCTGGTTTGCACAAAAATGAAGGAGCTCATTTGAAATTGAATTCTTTTACCATTAAAGCTGCACATGAACCTGAACTGATGCAGAATCTAAGATTTTTGAGATTATGTCAACACACTAGGTCTGGGAAATATTGTGAAGCATCCGATTTCTTAAGATAGTCCCGAACATTGCTAGGTTGTGTATTGTATTCTGTCAAACTACAGAATTCTTTTATACTATTTTATGGGTTCAGTTGGGTCATATCCGCCAAGGAAAAATTATAGGTGCAATTACATTAACCTTGATTACCATTGTACCATAGAGCTAGCTATAAACTTGGCTGCAAATACTGCAAAGCAGGAAAATCAGGCGTCCTAAGCAGGCATCTTTTGGCACAGGCAACTCTTTTTGCAGAGCGCTCTGACTTTTTTAGTTTCCAGCATCCTGGCAGATAACATATGGTGTTGGGTACAATTAGTTTCCTGTGCACCAACTCACAACTTCCAGTGGGATTCCGTGGAAGAGGAAGTGTGAAGCACAGATCTTTGGGTCCTTCAAGAGATTCTCAAAGCCCATCCATGGCCAATCAGCAATCAGGAAGGAGATGGTGGTAAGTGAGGTAGAAGCCCTCTGTGGGTGGAGGAATGGTCTGGAAGGGGCTGTGAATTTGGATTCTCATTCTCATGATTTTCTCTATGCCTTTAGCAAATGACTGCTTCTCTGCTGTTGCAGATGGAAGGAGTCATGAAAATGCTCTTTCAGTATCTTGAAGCCATAAAAGGCTACAGAGATGCTAAATATATACCATTTAGGATGCTGTTTTCCTGTGTTCTTAGGGCAGTTGCTATTTTAGGACCTAAGTGGATCGGAGGAGAACAGTGCTGTCATGGGGTAAGACGAATAGGAATGTTAAACTGGGTGCAGTGTGCTTCGCGGTGAAGAAGGAAGCAGCTGTGACTTAGAGACTCACCCTCACCCTTCGTCATGGTGGCAAAGCTGTCTCATGCCATGTTTTTGATTTTTCTCCCCTGTTCATTTTTGTTAGAAGTCTCCTTTGTGATAGGAGAAAATGACAATTATCTTCTCCTTGTGTTGTTTCCATTTTTGGTAAGCCGTGGGCAGAGTTTACACTGGATGAAATTTCAAAGGCTGTTTTTTGTGGAAAATCATCCCCTTTTGACAATGGCAAAATGGTAGGGGAGAGAAAATAGCTGGCTTTATTTTACCAGGTCCAACCTTCTGCAAAGGCTAAATTCAAGGCCCTCCTCTTGGCTTTGGGAATCTAATTATTGTCACTTCCTGCCTGTGGATTTCCTGCCTAGAACTGTCCTGAATTTTATGTTAAGCTGACTTTGCCCTGTGATGTGTCAGAAACAACACTTCAACACATCGAGTTTAAAGATATAATTGGCTTTTACTCGAGGTTCATGAATCCAGCAGCACCCCTGAATGTGAAATGGAAAGGAGCTCCTTGGGCATGGCAGGAAAATGGGCTTTTGAAGCTACTTTGAGAAGGAACAAGGAAATGCCGCAGTACACAAAAGAAGCAGCTAACGTCACGTTACTTTAGTTTGCTTTCTTGGTGTGGAATAAAGCAGGGCGGCTTCTTTATTTTCCCTCAGGTGGGCTGGGCCCTTTCTAATCGGTGCCGTGAATGTGATTTTTTGGAAAGCTGGCTTGTTTCTCAGCTCGGTGTTACCGTGTGGAAGCTATCGTGAGTGACCCCAGTCTGGTTGGGTCTGATCTGCTGGGGTCTAGTGCAAGAGTTTGGTCCAAGACCGTGACCTCCCATGAATTCACTTGCCTACTCCTTGTGTCATTTCATCATCCGTGTCTCCTTGTCACCCTGCCGCCCACAACCCATGGTCTCATGTGCTGATAAGGAATGCACACAGCAGACTTGATACAGAGTCAGTGTGAACAAGTTATAGTTAAATGATACATTCTAGAGGAAAAGCAGTGTACACTAAGGTCATCTGCACACAAATTTTACATTATTTTCTCTTTTGTGTTATCTGTGCTATAGTACTTTTCCATTGAGGGGAAAAAAAAAAGAATCAATTGAAATCCCTGTTGCAGAGACAGATAAAATGAGATTTGGAATAAAATCTTGCAAAGATCGCAGACTGGCCCTGCAAGGCTGAATTTGGCCGTTATGGGCATTTTGTTCAGTTGGTACAAAGTTAAATTTAAATGCATCTAAGAGGACTTCAGATACACTCTGCTGCAGTGTCCCTCATTCTTAATATGTCCTCTGTTTTGGTTTGTCTGGTCCTAGAGTGATTCTGAGTGCATGACCCCACCTCTGGTTTAAAGATTTGTTTCTACTTTGAAGCTGTGGCTTCAAGATTTATTTTTTCTTTCTAAATATGGCAAGAAAGTATTTTAATACCAGAACAATAATTAGAAACCAAAAGAATAAAAGAAAAGAGACAAAAGTAAAAGGCAATATGAAAGGCAGGAAATAATAATAAATGGCAGCTACCAAAAAGGTCAAATATAATTTTTATAGTCACAATTCCTATAATAGAAGTGGAAAAATAAAATATAGTGATATCATGAAATAGTTAAAAATTAAAGAACTTTTAAAAAAACATGGTCAATGGCCATATGCACTAAATTACACTTAGAAAAAGCTATAAAGGATAAGCATGTCAAAATGAGCAAAAATGAAACTATGTAATATTTTAGCAATAAAAACTAGGAACTTTAAAATAGCTTAAAAATATATGTCTACTTTGTGTACGTCCGTGCTGTTTGACTTGTTATACCGAATATTAAATTACCTGTGTAATTCAACAAAGAAAAAAAAAGAAGGTAATGGTCTTCCCTCCCTTCAATTCTACTGTTTTGGAAGAACCATTGTTAAATAGATTACAAATCTGGGCACTTTTCAAAATTGTAGTAATTTTAGAAGACAATCCTCATGTAAGAGAAGGCCACGTATTTGAATACTCCTTGATCATAACAAAAAGTACTGAAACACAGAGGCAGCAAGAGACCCCATTGTGAGTTTAAAGAATAGTAATGGAAATAAAAGCAAATTACTGGAACAAGTGGCTTTCCAACAGGAAGGTGTATTGTAAAGTGGCATCCTACCGCTTCTGTGAGTTTAAATTGTATCCACCAAATATAAAATTCAAGCCAATTTTAGAAAAAGGAAGTCTGGAGGATAAGTACACGTTTAGGATAGAAGTTTTTTGTTTTCATTTTTTCTTAAAGTAAAATCTGTTCATCCCTTTTGATGTTTATTATGAGTTTGTAGGGTGGAAGAGGGTATTCCAAGAAAGTGATGTGATTGGAACACCTAAAGATGTGAGCACGTAAAATTACTTGGGATCTAACAAAAAGTCTTGAGGAGATTTGAGAAAACAAGGGCTGTGTAAGTTATAAACAGGATGTACTGAATACTGTTTTCACAGGAGTGGAAAAAATATCCCTGTCACAAAAGTTAAAATCAGTGTAATCTGAGGCATTCACAGTTCTTTGAATATCTTGTCCATATTCAGGCCTCCTGATTATATTTCTAAAGAAACTTATAAAACCAGATGTCTGCCTGGCAATTGGTTTTGATGAATCTCCAAATCTCAGCTCTGAGAAAATTTGACAGTTGTCAGAAAGCAGCTAGTTATTATGACTTAGCCAGGGCATTTTCTTATCTCTTGCAAGTATAGAACTATTGCAGAGAGATACTGCATCATAATATTGTGTTTATAAGGATTTCAGAACGTATAGTTTAATCCTCAGATTTTTACAAAATGACAGTTCATTTCTTGGATGTCAAAAGGTGCTTTAAGACATATACTACCTGAATATGGTTTTATTATCACCAATCAAAGTGTCTTGGTACTTTTTAATTTAAGGATATTTATTTTATGGGAATTATCTTGCCAAGAACTTACCCCATGACAGGGATGTTGCTTACAGTAGTGCTGTTCTGAAGCCTGAATGTGCATCAGAATAATTTGTGGGGACTTGTGATATATATAGTTATTGGATACCTCCCCACCCCCTCAACGTGCTGATTTAGTACATTTAGACTCAAATCCAAGCATCTATACTTTTGTTTTTTGTTTTTTGAGTTTTTTGTACGAGGTATTGAACTCGGGACCTTGTGCTTGCCAGGTGGGCAGCAGCACCACTTAGTTAAATCACTGGGCCTGAGCATCTATGTTTTTAACAAGCATCATGGCCAATTCTGGACCACAGTCAGGTTCAAAAAAGACTGATTTGAGCAGAATTGATTTATTTAAAAGCATTTTCAAGTGGCTTTACTTGTGCTCTTCAGTAAAAGTAGCTCCTCTTGTTCCAGTAATCTCTCTGCCATTTATCCTTTCATTGTCTCACTTTGGATTCTTCTCCTGGTCTCTGTCTTTTGGGTCTAGACCCACTGCTCACTAATGAGAGCCTGTGGCCTCTAAAATGAGCTGAGATTCACAGTTGATACAAATCCAGAAAGAGTGACAGGTTATTCTGCTGAAAGATACTGGAGGAAAAAGAATAGTGTGATAGAAGTCTAATGATGTTATTTTATTTTGTTCAGTATCTTTATACTCTTGGTTGCTTTTCTCTTTAGCAAATGGAATTTTATGCAGAAACTCACTTTATAAAGCAGAGGAGAGGATGCAGAGCTCTTCTGGCTGGCAGCCCTGCCCTGTTGGCCTCTTTGATTCAGTTCCTACTATCCTCAGGCCCCTTTGCCTCACACGAACCTGAAAATTGCTGTGGCTTTTAATTAAGCTTTTGTGTCTCACAGAAAAGCAATAAGTATATTGCAATGGCCTTGCATGTTTAAGTAGTGTAGGATAACTGGTATTTTCTCCATCTAGCATTGCTTCTTAATTTAAATAGTTCATGTGTAATCCAAAGGGTTTTCATCATAAACCTATCTCTAATTTTTATAGGAAAATTCAAATGGAAACTAAGCATTAAGTTTAATGTTTTGGAAGAAGATATTCATTCAGCAACTAGTAAGAGCTTTCTAGGTATGACACCCATCAGTTTATAAAGGACAGTACATCTCCTCACAGAATCACCTAATGTTTAAATGAGAAGACCAGACATTCTCATCAAATATTGCTTCTCTATAGAGGTCCTGTTTCCTCAGCTCTCAAAAGAAATAGGAATTTCCTGCATGGATGAGTTTAAATCTAGGTGATTATTCCAGAGCCATCAGAGGTACAGGTTTGGCTGGGGAAAGAAATTGATTTTATTGTCACTGAAGACTCCCCTGGGATGGAGCAACATTGAAGGCAGTGTATCCTAGAATGTTGGCTTTTGCAGAGGTTTCGAGTATGCTTGAAATGTAAATGATCCCTGATTTAATTAAACTTTGAGTCCCTACTACAGGGAGGCGCTGGGGAAGCCTGGGCCTACATGTGGGATGTGGACTCATTCCTCAAGGGGTTTGCAGTTTAGCTAGAAAAGGTGGACCTGGGAACAAGGGAAACACAGTGAGCCCAAATGAAGGACTCAGGCTCCATTGTAATACAGAATGCATCATGTAATTGAGGTGATTGAAATCATCAGACTACACAGACTCAGAAGACCCAGCAAGATTTCTTGAATGTGCTGCGACCCTCAAAATTTACTTCCTTCAAATTTTTCTTGTAAAGTAAGGACATCAAGAACTCTAAACTCTTTCGGATGTGCTGCGTATCTCATTTCCAGGAGAAGATTTATGTTCTCCCTGCCTTTTCAATCCTGTTTTCCTATCCTATGTACTATAAACCAAACCTCATTCAGGAGAATAAGAGATGAATGCATGTTCTAAAAGAATACAGAATTATGACAGCTGAAATGGCCATGGTTTCTTTCGTGAGATGAGGAAATTAAACACGCGGGGGAGAAGCATAAGAATGAAATACTCTAGGATTTTCCAAGTCCCTACAGCGAAATCAAAGGTAGCTGCAGTGATGGAATCTCAAATGACAGAATGAACCAATGCTGGACACACTCAGTAGGGATAAGGTCTTGTGAGACCTAAATGGGTGGTGATATAGTGGTAAGGGCATGTGTCTGAGGAGGGAATGCCAAAGACAAACCCCGATTCCATCAGAGACCGGAAATGGTTACTTCACCTTTCTGTGCCCCTGTCCGGTGTGACAGTCTCTATCACATGCCCCTCTGGGTAAAGCACTTAGCTTCATTCCTGGTGCCGAGTCAGTGCTCAGCAAACGTGAGTTGTTACCACCACCACCAGCATCGTTTGCTAATGAAAATTAAGCTTCATGGGTAAGCCCATAATTTAATGCCAATACCCCCTTTTAAATACCTCAAAAGCACCAGCACTTTACAGATTCGGTGGGGAAAAATTCTAAGAGAAATGGATGCCATGACCTCAGTAGTACTGAACATAACACCTCTGTCTAGTAGAGACAGTAGCATTTGAGGCAGGAGCATTTTCACTGTTAATGAGTTTGTATTTGTCTGCTCTGGTTTCTAAAGAAGCGAGGGTCATCTCGAAATCTGGGAATCCCCTCCCAGTGTAAAATGATCTTCTTAGACAGTTGGACTGGGACCTGCAACAACACCAAAGAGGGTGAGTGGAGATTGGTTGTGTCTTCTTTCCCTCTCGCTTGCTCTCCGTTTGTTTCTTTCTCCATTTATTCTCCCACTGAAGCCCAGAATAACTAACCGGGCCGTGTTTCTCAAGCGAATTTCCTCATCTACCTCAGGGCCGTAGCCTCCTGTGGGTGATCTGTGATGGGACAAACAGGAAGCTTTGGGGACTGTGCTTCCCATTTGGAATAACGTGGGAGGGAAGCTGGGCAGGTTGAGAGCACCATGTGGCTGCCTAATCAGAAAATGTTGAAATGGAAAGATGTTGGAATAGAAAATCAAATGTCATTTATTCATCGGCCCACGCTTTCACAAGTACCCTCCTGGAAGCCGAGCGTATTCTTTGCAGTGGTGGCCTTCTAAATGTCACACTGCAGCAGGGTTTCTGTTTTTAGTAAAGGCTGCTCTCTAAGGCAATTAGATAATAAAGTAGTAGCCACCCCTTACTGAGTGCTTGCTGTGTGCCAGCACTGTGCTCATCACTTTCTTTACACAGCCTCATTCCATCTGGACACTGTCCCTGTGCGGTAAGACACCGTCATCAGCATTTGCAGTGAGGGGAACCGATGGTTAGAAACAAGTACTTCGCCCAAAGTCACCAGCAGTGAGTGGCCGATTCAAAACAAACCTGGACCCACCTGACTTCAGGCTGTGCTCAGAGCCGCCTAGCCGGACTTCTGTACTTGTCTTGGGTACAGTCTCCACGGAGGATGTTTCAGTGTGGATGCAAATCAGGTTCAGGCACAGAGATCATTAGGTGCAGGCTCAGGTTATGTTTAACATATTCACCTCTCTCTTATTCCTCCTTAGGATTCCTTAAAAAATTTTTTTAAAGACAATTTTCTTTTTTTTTTTTGTAACAACCGTATATCATGGACAATCACCCGGATTAATGCATATGTAGCTCCTAAAAACTTTATTAAAGGTTTTTTAAATTGATAAGTAAACTCAAAAAAACCAAAAAATACAAAAATAAAGCCAGGTGTGGTGGCGCACGCCTGCAATCCCAGCACTCAGGAGGCTGAGGTAGGAGGATCACTATTAGTTTGAGACCAGCCTGGACTACATAGTGAGTTCCAGGGCAGTCTTGACTACATAGTTAGACCCTGTCTCAACACCCCCCCAAAAAATTGATAAGTAAAAATTGTAAATATTTATATGTGCCACCCGTTGCTTTGATATTTATATACATAATAAAATGGATAAATCCAACTAATTAACATGTATTAGCTCACATTTTTTGTAATAAGAATACTTAATATCTAGTCATTTTCAGTTTGCAAATGTACAATATATACATGTTATATAACATCATAACCTGTCATCTCCATGATTTACAGTAGATCTCTTGGACTTATTCCTCTTGTCTGGCTGAAATTTTGTGTCTCGGGCAAAATCTTCCACACGTATATTTCTCTCTTTTTTGTTTGTCTTTCTGATGCTGGAGATTGGATTTCCAGGGCCTTGTGGATGCTAAGGAAGGTCTGTTCTACTAATCTACGTCTCACCCCAAAGTATATCTTTCATGGCTATGTAATGTGATTTGGTTACATAATTCATCCAGTCATTTTTATATTGATTTGGATACATCATAATTTAGTCAATTGTGCTTTTATCAATTGGCATGGGTTCTCTTCCTCTGGAAAGGAATACAGCGTGTGATGCTGAAGCTCTGTGCAAATGAGAACCTATTCACATGCTAAACAGCAGACACCTTTTTGGGAAAGGGACTGGTTTAGTTTCCCAGCTCCAGTATTTCATTCCTTGGCATTTGTCAACTGAATATACTTTGATCCTCTGAACACCGTGGTTCTGTGATGTTCAGCCTCGGCAGCTACTATACTCTTTCTAAGGTTGATGTTCGAGTCTGCAGTTCCCTAACTCAGGGTCACCCTTCCTGTGAGCCCAGAAGTACCCTTTTTTTTTTTTTCTAACCTTTCATCTGTGGATTAGCTTTTGTGCCTTAGCAGCATCCCACAATGAAGGGCATTTGGTTAAGCCAAGTAGGAAAAAGTTTGAACTAAAGCAACTTAGAGACACTGGATGGATGAATCATATTAAAGGTAACTGCTGCAATCAAGGTAGCTGAAGCAGAGAGATAAGAGGAGGTTGCCAAGAGTTCTCTGTCAGTTGGATAAAATACTCACCATTGTTATTTTACATAACATACAGAAACCATTGTGTACTCATAGAGCTGGAAGGAGCCTCAGCGATTTCCTCCATTGCCCTCATTTTACAGATGAGGAAACTTCTTAGCAAATCTGCAAGAGCCCGAAATTCTATTACCCAGAAGAGACAGGGAAGGTGTCAGGAAGGAGTTGGGGCTAGCTTTAGGCAGCCACATCTGCATAATAGTAGTAGCTTCAATTTTTCTGCATACTGCACTAGATCCATTTGTAGCAATGAACCTATCTATCCCTCCATATTATAGTCATCAAATTAACTTCAGTAACTATATAGGCATTATTAGCTTAAACCTTTGAGTCGCAAAAGTATTCGGTTCACCAAGCACGTCTACCATGTGCATTTAAGGAGATTCTTCATTGAATAGTAATTGTAGCAACTCCTGCCTTGCTCTCGTAATATCTTCTATTAAAATAATTTGTGCTTCAAATGTCTTTGTATGAGCTGTTCAAAGTACCCTGCAGGAAATACTTAGTTAAGTCCATCCTTTGAGACAGCACATGGCAGTCGTGGGGACACATGCTGGGAGCTCCTAGAATTCAAACCTACACCCGGTTTTTCTCAGATATGATCCTTATTCATCACATTAAAATAACATCTTGGGTGGTCAAAGTTCTTTCATGTTTATTGATGAACTAGAGCCTCATTAAACTCCTCTGAAATAGTAGTGGGAGATATTGTGATAGGTGATCAAAACAAGATGGGAAAGTCCTTTTTGACCCTATCAGCACCAAAACATTAGTGATGGAACTATACCCCAAGACGCTTGATGGTAACTCTCGATGCTTTTGCTAGGTTGTATCACCCAGAGACCTACTTTCCTTGAGAATGCAGTGGTGCCTTTAAGGAATAACCTTTATCTTTCTGGTTTATGACACATAACTTACTTATTCCTTATTATAGGAAGCCAGGTAGCTTCCAGGGGCATCAGGACACTACGTACATATCCACTGATAAAAACCAGCATCATTTTGTTTCAGGATTATTGTGATGCAGGTGGTATTTGGCAGTGACAACGTCTTTGAAGAAAAAGAAAAGGCTGCTTCTCAGCCCTTTGGCTAAGAGCAAGTGTAGAAAAAGCAAAGGCTATTTTGATTAGACCACAACGCCAGGTGGGACTAGTGGTTTGCGAGTCATATTGGGTGTGTGTGTGTGTGTGTGTGTGTGTGTGTGTTGGTGCAGTTCGGTATTTTAAGGCCAACTTTGGCTGTGTCTTCCATCCTCATTACCTGTAGGCAGTGGTTATGTTTGGCAGTACCGCTGCTGCAGTGTTGTGTTTCATATGTGCCATGGGGTGACAGAAGTTCGGTATTTTAAGGCCAACTTTGGCTGTGTCTTCCATCCTTATTACCTGTAGGCAGTGGTTATGTTTGGCAGTACCGCTGCTGCAGTGTTGTGTTTCATATGTGCCATGGGGTGACAGCTCCTCATTACTAACCACTCTCAACCAAGACTACAAAAGTCAGTTGTAACCGTTCACTTCAGTGCACAGACCATGCTCGTGTGCATCGTGGTGTCATTTTCCTTCTGCCCTGGCTTCTGCCTCCCCTACTGCTCCTTGTGTTGCTAGGCTGTGAGGATAGAAGAACCCACCAAATGGAGCCAGATTCACGCTCAGTTCTTCCTCACAACGTCAAAATTAAAGTGAAATAAGATGGAAATCGAGACAGGTTCTAGTGCCAACCCTCACTGAACTCAGTTGGAGGAATCGAGGTTTGGGATTTAGGTATCTGGGATGGGTCTTTGTTGGTAGCCTTCTTGGAGGTGGGACCTTGTTTGTGACAGTTTCCTTTACTACAAAATAAGAAGGCTAATAATACTTGCCTCATAAGGTAATTGTAAGAATTAGACTGTGTATGAAGTCTCAAGTTTATACCTAGATGTAATATTTTTCAATAAGAGGAAGTCCGTGTTTCTCAGATTATCCTGTATTATACACAGGATATTATACACAGGATAATCTGAGAAACACTGACTTCCTTTTAGACACTTGATTTACTCTCAAGAGCTTCTGATTCCCATCCTCACAGATTTTGATGCAGTAGTTCCGGGTGGGCCCAGGGAATCTGCAGTCTTATAGGCAGACAGTCTGAGAATCACAGTTAGAAATTCCATCCCTTAGATTCTAAGCAAATGGGCTGTGTAATGAGCTCTTTAAATTTGTCTGCACTTTTGTAAACGGGAAGAGGCCCAAAAGACGGGGAGAGAGAAGGCCAGAGAGAGGATGGGAGAGGGTAAAAAAGAATTACATTATGTTGTGTACATGTACTAACTTGTCACAATAAATGTAATCATCAAGTACTGAAATGTGTACTAGCAAAAAAAATTAATAAACTTTTCTGGATTATGGTCAAATTCAGTATAATTTGCAGAGGCCACTTGAGCCACTGGAAATAGCTTATAGCACAGAAGATGTTGTGGAATCAATTTACTGATTCACTTCAAGCTGTTCCTGCTCCTTCTCTCTGGCAAGGTGGCACAGCTGTAAGAAAGAGAACTATACCGGTAACTTTGTCTCTTGGGAGCCCTGGGCTTTATTTCCCAGGACGTGAAGTCTTCTCCAGCCTAAGGAGGAGTCCAGTAAGTAGGACTGGAAGACTTTCAATCCCCACTTCCAGGACTCTTGCCCCTGCTCCAGAAAGATGGTGGGTGTCACAGACAGTTGTTTCAAAGGAGGAAAAGCCTGAATCCTCGGCTTTTGCGGGGCTTGTGTCACTCCAGTTGTACTTGTCTATATCATCAGTTATGGAGCCTAGGCTCCCCAGGCATTCGATATGGTTGGCTGCTAATGAATATGAGGTCCTAGGGGAGAAGCTTGGTCTCAAGAAATGAGAGAGTAGCAGATGTTCCCCGTACATTATCTGACAGCTGACTCAGGAGGTGCTATCTCCAGTTCTCATCCGTCTGCTCTATCTTGAGTCTAGATACCCATTAAGCTTCCTGCTGCCAACCCCTCTCTGAGTATACCAGCCACTGTGTTCCCTTCTGTCCTATCCAGGGCACAGATAATCTAGAAAGTTGGGAAGTAACTGGCCTCTCATCATAATCTCAGGCTCAGCTACTCTGTAGGATCAGCCCCAAGAGATCCAAGGAAACATTTTCTTTGTCCTGTGGTCCACGTCAGGCTATATTCACCTCTTATTGAGAGGCAGCATGGTAGCTGGAGAGAACTGGGCTGGAAACTGGCAATGCCACCACGAAATCCCTATGTTCCACCCTTCTTCAACATTGGCTGAGTTGCTGATCACTCAGGAAAATCCCAACTCTCCTTCCAGCCTAGCATAGCTGTGCAGCTGGAACCTGGATGCCTGAACCTTTGTTCCTCAGTTTTCTTCCCCAGATTATGGACCCTCCCGGTTCACCTTCTTGATCCTCTTCCCTTGCTTGCCTTGTCCTTCCAGCTCTTATTGGCCCTGCGAACAGGGGCCTCCGTGATCTTCACATCTGATCTGCATAGCTCAGCTGCTCTGTCACTTGCTTTCTCATTTTGCCCAAGCTCTTTCCGAACTCTGATGGAGCAGAGCTGCATCACCCCTGCACTTTCCTTTCTCTTTCTCTGTGCCAGTGATGAGCACCTGCAACCAGCCTTGTCATGTTTTTACCATCTTGTCTTCAGGGCCCACCTCAAAGTGACGTACAGGTTTTTGAAGGAAAGTAAGTCAGTATTGAGGCCGAGCAAGACTCTGATCTTGGTAATCTTTGCATGTAAAAAAAATACAAACTTTCTGAAGAAAGTTATTCTCCATGTGAAGCTGCCAGTGGTCAGTAGCTCAAGAAATGCCTTTGTTCTATGTATAATATGTAAATGAAATGAATTCATGGCAGTGGAGACCTGTGCTTTTAAATGAGCTCTTTGTAAATCAAAGGTGGCCAATATTCTGTAAATCCTCCCCAGATAGGATTTCTTACAGAAATACTGGCTGACTCTGTAATGACTGTGGCTGCTTTGATATAAAGATGTAGTCAATATCTCATGAAAAAAGATTTCAACTTTACTTCCACAATATAGAGAAGAGGAAATAGTGATGCTTTCATATCCTACTGACTCAGCCACCAACTGCTTTATAATTTTTTAATTGATTTGTCTGGAAGAGTCTATTCCCTGTAGAACTCACAGATCTCCATTTATGTAGGGGAGAAAATTGTCATCCAGTCCCTGTGGCTGCTTGAACTGCCATTATTGATGCGATGAGCTCTTTGTTCCTCATTTTGATACAGATAGGATATTGAACTGAAGAAAATGCACGAAATACATCTTTCTCCACTAATAAACCAAGAAGTGGTAGCACTGCAGTTCGTTAATTCAAGATTTGCTTTGCTTTGTCAAATGGATCTGCCATTAATTTCACTCAGGCCGCACAAAACTCTCCACCAGTGACTTGCTGAAATAGAAGGAGGGTTGTCGAATCGTTGTTAGAACTTGTCTTGATGATGCTTGATACAGATTTAAGAGAGAAAAAGCAAAAGCAATCCATTGTTCTGGGTGCCGCAGCCAGGAGCACCGGCTGCCGCTGTGAGTGGGAGCCTTTCCTTTCTCAGCTCTGCCTGGTCACAGTGAGCCAGCCTTTCCCTTCAGTGCCCGCGTGAGACAAGCAGGGCCCGCCATGCATGAGTGATCCTCATTTGAAGAGAGAAAAAGAAATTGGATCCCTAAGTCTCAAAGCCGAGGTCTTTACACACTACACTCTAAGAGGCATTTCATTTTTAACTAGCTTAGAGTTTCCCATAGTAGTTTCACGACAACCCATACAAAGAAAATACTTCAGGAAGGAAAATAGATTTGCTAGAAATTAAGGGCATTACCTGACGGCTGAATGAATTCAGTACCCTGTCGTCCTGTTGTTTTGACGCAATCTCCGTTTCCCCTGTGCAGTTCTCGGGGTGCTCCGCCAGACCTCTCTGAACATCTTACTCAGGCTCCTCGATGCCGCTCTCCTACCAGGAGTTTCTCTGCTCACTTTGTCACCGAGGCCACACATTTTGGCGCTTGGTGCTGCCTTGTGTCACTCTGTGCTTCGTCTGTTGTGTTTCATTTTTTTTAATCGGTACCTGTTTGCAGTACATAATGATTGCATTTATTATGGGCAGTTTGTGCGTGTACATAACACATCTTCGTTCTCTTTTAGTGCCTTCTCCTCTCACCCCTCCATGCTCCCTCCAACTCCAGTTCCCCTTCCCATTTACAAAAGCTCTATTTCCATTTTTTCTTCAGTTCTACTTTCATCCCCTTTCTCTTCCCTCCTTTCCTGCTCCCTCCAATTTTATAGATGAATAGATGCACCTTGAGGCTATAATGTTGTGAGGTAAGTCAAACACATAAGTTTAAATATCGCAAGGTTTCTCTGATAGGAGCAACCCAAATTACCCACAAAGAGCGAATAAAATACAGACGATAGGCAATGGGGAGATCTTTTTCAGATGGGAAGGGGAACAAGATATGTTTCATGGGATTTACTGTTGCTACTAGAGTAGGACTGCATTTTATTAAAGGTCAAAAACTCGACCTTATTTTGATCTCAGACTGGGAACTATTGTCAGCAGCAAAGAAGTCCAGAACCAAATTTGCAGCCCATCTCCAGCAAGGTGTACAGAATCGTGTAGTGAATACTGTGGGTCATGACCCTCTTCCTGGCTTCCTCTAATGGTTTCTTCTCTTTCTTCCTCCTTTCTCTTTGAGGTGGATCTTTTCTCAGCTTCTTTCAAGGGATGAGTAGAGTACAAACTAACACAGATGCTCACAGGTGCTAGGCAGGCAGTCCTATGACCAGCCCAGAGATGGGACCTGGCCAGACTCCACATAGCTAGGGTCAGGCGAGGCCCAACTGGGGTGAGGGCGCTTTGCTGACAAACTTTTCTAGAGAAGTGAGAAATCTACAGCCTTAGCTAAATGCCACAAGTTTTAAACATAGGCTGTTAAAGCATAGGGGGTATAAATGTAGACACACACAGACATATACTTCTTTCTTCATGCACCTTGCAACCTGGGACAGATATTTGAGTGCCACATTTTCCTTTTGTATGACTGGTTTTGTACCATGTGACTTCAAGTTTTATTTGGTAGTTACCAAGTTGTAATGGCAGCACAACTACTGTGGCTATTGTAGTATATGGCCCAATGCCATTTGCTGGTCAGCAACAACTACTGAAGAATTTTGAAAGGAAAGCTAGTTGCCTCATTCTTTATGGACCATGACTGCGTTATATCCACTGGGTAGACACCCTCCAAACTCCAGACTTTGCTTAATGAATCTGTCTCTCTCCCAGACCCTAACTTTCCTGGGGTGCTGTGACTTCAAGGTCACCATAGTTGAACGTGTGCCTAACACCCAGGGAGAGAGAGCTCCTCCCTTTCACTCTAGCGTGAAGTGCCCAGTTGGGATCCCTCAGAGGGGCCTTATACTGAGATTTTACTACTCCAGATGTGAGATTCACAGACATTAGTATCATTGCTTCCCAAATACTGCTTCCTCCGAAATGTTCTGACATACAAAATACAAGAATTTCATTAAGTTGATATTGTTAAACTCTTTTTTTTTTTTTTTTTTTTT
>NW_022900945.1:11025036-11040977 GCF_012274545.1 Fukomys damarensis
TTTGGTACCAGGAATTGAACTCAGGTCCTTGAGCTTTCAAGGCAGTCGGCGGAACCACTAAGCTAAATCCCCAGCCCATTAAACTCATTTTTGAGATGATATCCTCATTTTTTCCCAAGTGTGCCAAAATGTGCAATTGCGATGTATTTATTCAACAAAATACCAAGTTGGCAAACTTATAATGGTTCCTATCATCTCTGTTTATCCTTTTATTTATTTCTAGATGGTGTTGGTTTGTGAAATATAAGACAAGTCGGTGACCTCACTTAAGCCACACTTCAGTTGACGACAGCTTAAGCACAGGGAGGAAAGGAAGGGCAAGAATGGTCAGGGCAGCTGGTGGATGTGAAACTGTCCAGTGGCAGCTGGTGGACGTGAAAATATCTCGTGGCAGTGAGCTTGGTTGCTTTTGCAAGGGAAGTGTGTCCTCCTTCAGTCCACACTTGATAGAAAGAGATCTATGTAAAAGCTTTGGCAAATAGCTCAGGAGGGTTTTTTAATTTAATTTAATTTTATTTTATTTTTTTTTTTTGAGAAGTGACCTTTTCTCGTCTTTGGAAAGGAATGTATCACTCTGGATAAACAAAAGCTGTAATTGGTGGAGTGTTTGAATTCAGCAAACAGACCTAAGCATGGTCCCCAGGGTGATGGGCTTGAAGAACATAGATGATACTACCCACCTTTGACCTGTTTCCCAGGAGCCCTGCCAGGCTGCATTTGGGGCCTGTCTGCCTTGTTTGTTTAGTAAATTGATCCTCATATCTATTCCTTACTTGCAGGCAGTGGAAGAGAAGTCTCCCTCCTAGCTAAATGCTTCATAAACCTTCACACTCATCACAGAAAAGTCTCCTTAAGTCTTGGTGAGAATTTGCAGGCTGGAGGTGGCTGTAGAGTGTCTTGCTGGAATGGGACAAGTTAGAGAAGAGGATCTGAGCTCCACTTTGTAATGCTACTTCACTGATGTAATTTTTTAGAACTGGAAGAATTTTTTAGACATAAAAATTATCCATGGATTCATAATCACTCACAGTACACTCTGTGCCAGACCCTGTTCTAAGAATTGAGGCTGTAGTACTTGCTAAACCAGACCAAAGTGAGTTTCTTCGGTGATCTTCTGCTGTACTGGGACAAAACAGACCAAAAAACGAAAGAAAACAAAGCCCACAGCATAAACTTAGAAGTTCATGGTATGTGAGAAGGGGCCATTCTACCTGAATGTTTAGCTGGTCCAGTGTGATCCAGGATTATGGTAAACAGCGTGGCTGTTTCAAACAGGAGCAGGTGTCCCTAATTAAGTGACATATGAGTGACTGCTTTACCTGTGCTTCTAAGGGCAACTCTGGTTGGGAAAAGACTGCAGAGCAGCGAGGCAGGCAGCGGTAGAGATGGAAGAAGTGGTCAGATTTAGTGTATTTTGAAGGAGAGCCAATGTGGATTTCGGACACATTGGATAGTCACTGGTTTGGTAGGAGAGTGGCAGAGAAGGCCCACATAAAATGGGAATTTTATATACTGACTTGGCTTTCGGCAACTTGGTAGGTGGATCGCTCACCACAACTTACAAGGCCAAGTGTGAGGAAAAGCGCTGCTATTTAAGAAAATGTCCACTTTGTAGACTTTTCAGTGACAAGATCTTCATTGCATGTATAAGCTTAAAAAAATAGCATTTTTCCCATTATAAAAAAAAATATCCTGCAATATAGAATGACATAATATGTTCAATAAAGGAGATATTGCCAGGAAGAGAATGTTGAGAAAATTAGATATTTGGGGAAACATCAAGTTGTATTTTCACCTCATGTCACTGACAGAAAAATCTACATTGATTAGAATTCGAAAGGAAAAGATTGATAAAAATTTCTAAGGAAATTCAGTGAATATTTATTTGATCTCTGAATAGGGAAGGACTTTGAAAATTTCAAAGCAAAAAAGAACTAGAAAAATATCAAGTAACATTTATCACATGCAAAATTAATGCAAACCAGAAACATATTCATAGTAAATATTGGAGAATAGTAAATATCCTTAATGTAAACATTTTATATATTGTATAAAGGTATAAAAACAAATATATATCCACATTTCTCTCTCTCCATATATATGTGTGTGTGTGTGTGCATATATATATATATATTTTTTTTTTCCAAAGCATCAATAAATAATAGTACCAAGAAGGAAAATTCATAAAAGATTAAATTAAATATGTCAAGTGAGTTTACAAGAAAAAGTATAACCTTTCTCATGACTAAAGAATGCACAAATTAAACAATAGCCATTGTTTGGTTTGTTAAATTGGTAAAGATTAAATACAATTTTTTACGCTTAAAGCCAGGAAGTTAAGACAGTCCTTTTTATATATTTCTGATAGAAACATCAGTTAGCATTTCAGAATGGGAAACAATATCACAACATGCATGAAGATTTTGAAATACCAATATTCATTCATCCAGTAATTAACCTTTGGGACATTATCCTCAAAAATAAAAATAATTAGACCACAGTCTCATTTAAAATAGGAAAAAATTAAAAGCAATATAAATACCCACTCTTTAGATGGGTAAATAAATGTCCTCGTAGTTACGCGATGGAATGATGCACTAGGAGTTTTAACCTCCCCGCCCCCCATTGTTCTCTGTGCCTCTCCTGTGCTTTCTGTACTCTGGAGGCCGACTGCTAACACCTCTGGCTATTTCCTCCCTGCTTCGCTGAGTTGTAACTTGTTATATGGCCCAGAGATGAGAGCCCCATTCATCACAGAAACTTTGGACCATGCATTAAAGCTAAAGGAAAAATAAAACTACGACACCAAAAGTCAGACATAGTCAATATTTCAGTGTTCTCCTTTCTAATTTTTGCAAAATGTATTCACAGTTCAAGGGAGTTTTGCTTGGTTGTTATATCTAAATAATAAGGAAGTCCTTCAGCATATTCATAAAATACATGTGTGCATGTATGAGTACGTTGTATGTATGCGGATATGTAAGCACCTTTATATCCTAATTTTTCCAAATTAATATTAAGGTGCTGAACCTATTCCAGCTCTTAAATTTTTCAAGTTTTCCTAAAACTTCTCATCTATCTACTTTTAAAAACATACCGGCATGGTGGTGTACTCCTGTAATCCCAGCGCTCGGGAGGCTGAGGCCGGAGGATCGCTGTGAGTTCCAGGCCAGCCTGTGCTGCATAGTGAGTTCTAGCCCAGCCTGGACTACACAGCTAGACGCTGTCTCAAAACAAAAGAAAGCAACATACTTGCTCCGCAGAGGTGAGCTAGAGGGCCAGCTGTGAACTCTGTCCTGTACCCATGTTGGCAGCTTGGTGGCCCTGGCAAGCACAGGGCAGAATCTTAGGAGTCTTCTCCAGCCTGGCCCTACCTCCAGTGAAGTGGCGTTTCATTTTGCTTCCCACATCTCTGATCAGGGTCCTCTCCCATCCCTCATCTCTCCCCATCAGGAATCCACAAGTAAGCAATTCCAGAACCTTGAGTGGAACATGAGTGAGAGCTATTTCTGTGGCCCAGACCTCTTCAATCAATAGACAGATGTCAGCAGTTCTCTAGTCTGAACTGACTGCATCCTGATATTATTCTGACATTATTTTAAAACGCTACCCTCCCCTCCTCTTTGTCTGCTTTCCAGTCTCTGAAGCAAATCGTAAATGCCAACCCGGGTGTTTTCAAGGGATGGTGTGGAGAGAGTGTGCTCTGTGAGTGTTTTTCCAGACAACGCCCGTGATTTATCAGTTTCTGGTAAAGACTTTCACCAACAGTTTGTTACTGTGACAGCAGAAGCAATCAAATTCAGGGAGTGTTGGACTTGATCTTGCGGTGAGTTCTGACCTGGCAGGGAGCCATTGCTTCACTATGAGATGGGAAAATGTCTGTCTGGGCTGAAAAAAATGGAGTCCAAGGCCCTGCTTTGTACACCACCAGTATTTTCCAAAATCAGTAAATTAAGTTCCAGCTCCAGGTTTGTGACAGATGTCCTCTAGAATGTTAGCGAGGGCATTTAGGGAAAGATTCCTTGCAAGGTTTCAGAGTGCTCAAGTGCATTGTGAACCCATAGGCACAAGTTTGTTGTAGGCAGCATGCAAACTTACATGATCGTGAGAACCTTCTTTCAGGAAGATGAATGTCCACCATGGCCTGCTTTGGCAAATTCTACTATGTGGGTATCACCTATGGAGCAGATCAAATCTTGGTATATAAGCTCAGATATGCAAGAAATAACACATTTTTTGAAATATTAAATTCTGATTTTAATCCCGATTTGTACTATGTGGCAGGAAACATAATCTTGGTGTCTTATTAAAATTATGTTCTACTGATATCTATCTATCCAATTATCTGTCTGTCTATCAATACTGATGGTACTGATGCAAAGACTGACATGTAGACCAGTGAAACATAACAAAGAGTCCCAGAAATGGATCCACGTGTACATGAAAACTTGGAAGATGAGAGATATGTCATTACAGATTATTTGGAAAATATAAATAATACCAAGACAATTAAAAGCCACTTAAAAATAGTTGTGGTAGGACCCCTTCTTCATGATTAGTCAATTAAAACATATATGTATGAGTACACTTCTATAGTATATATAAAAGAATATATACAGACAAAATGCATATATACATATGTGTCTTTAATCGACTGGTCATATGAGAGTCCTGTTCCCTTCACTTGTTAAATATGGTCCTTAACTGTCCAAACACCATTTGTCTTTTCTGTGATCTATAAGTGACATCTGGGTCATCCTCCAGGTTTCCATACGTGCATAGATTCGTTGCTGGGCTCTCTGTTGCAGGCCATTGTCCGTCTCAGTGTCAGTATGACACTGCCCTTAGCACCCATACCTTGAGAGCAGCTGTTAGTCTGGTTAGACAGCTGCTTCCACTCCTCGCTCTTCAGGAATGTCTTGGTCGTACTCGACCCTTTGTTCTTCTGCATAATTTTGTAATTGATTTGGAAATTCCTTGCATTTTAGTGAATTACATTGTATTTATACATTTCTGCGAGAATTGACATCTTTATTATAACATCAAGTCTTTATATCCACATCTCTATATTTACTTATTTAGGTCTTTACCATTTTTAGTTGCTCTTATAAATGGTATCTTTCAGCATCACCTATGCTAAATACTGCTGTGTACTATTATTATTATTATTATTATTATTATTATTATTATTATTTATAGGGCTGAGAAGTGAACCCAAGGTCTTCACTATATCCCCAACCCTTTTTAAATTCTTTGTTTCTTCATTGTTTGAGGAATCGACTTTATAGATATTTATTTTAGATTATCCTTTACAACATACGTACATGTCCGTGTGTATTTATTTTACTTGACATTCTTTTTTTAGCTAAAGGGCACAAATTATACTTGAATAAGTAAAAACCCAAGGTTCACTATATCCCCAACCCTTTTTAAATTCTTTGTTTCTTCATTGTTTGAGGAATCGACTTTATAGATATTTATTTTAGATTATCCTTTACAACATACGTACATGTCCGTGTGTATTTATTTTACTTGACATTCTTTTTTTAGCTAAAGGGCACAAATTATACTTGAATAAGTAACAGAGGAAAATATCAGCGATGAATATGTCAGTCATTTTTAAAATAGACTAAATTTTGCATCAGTTTAGGTTTGCGCTAACACTGAGAGGAAAATACAGGGAGCTCCCATCTTCTTGGCTTCCGCCTACTGACGTCCTCTTTGAGACAAGGACTTGCTAAGTTGCCCAGGCTGGGCTTGAACTTGGGATCTTCCTGCCTCTGTCTCTCACAGCACTGGCATCATAAGTATATACCTCCATGCTTCTCTCTGGGCCTTAATTTTTCAACAGACATTGGTGTAATGTAAGTCAAGAAGAGCCTTTGATATCTGGTTACTGCTCACTTTTGGAGAGCCTCAATCACTGAATCAAGGAAGGATAAAGTTTTTCTACCTTCTTGAAAAGAAAAAAAAAAAGAACAATCCAATTTAAAGTAATTTTAGTAAATTTACCTGCCACACCTACATGATCTTATTTAATGCTCATTACTGTCTTTCAAATCAGGTGTTATTTCTCCATTTTAATGAAAGGAAGCTAAGGCTCGGGAGAGCCCAGTAACTTGCTCTCTCCCAGAGCTAAGGTGTTTGTGGTAAACTCCGTGTGTAAAATCAGGTATATTTCACTCCACAATGGTTCTTCTCCTCTCACAGTGCTTTCCTTCAGGCAAGAAAGATGTTCAAAATTTCCTAAGCACTGAGCACAATGTTCGGAATAGATAATCCCTTCTGTAGCGCAATTACGTGCCTCTCTCCCTGCCTCTAAAGTCAGCTGAGCTTTGATAACTACTTTATTCATCCCCTCTTGTCACTGTCGCTGGCTAAGGAGGACAACGGGTCCCCAGGGAAGGGCTTTCGCACACCTGAGGAGACAGATAGCAGACAGTACCAACATGTTTCACCTCGACTGCGTCTTGGTGCTCAGAGCCAAGCAGGGGAATGGAACTGTAATACCAGCAGTCTATATGGAGCCCTTTAAATATTTTCTTAAACAGTCAGTGATGGGAAAGGATGATAACAACTCAAGTGAAAGCTTACGGCTGTGAAAAGGCTCCTCTGTGGATTCGCCTGGAAACGATTCTCTGCAGAATATGGCCTGGCTGCCTGAGCTCAGTGCTCTTTGGTGAGAAAATTACTGCAAGTCATCGCACCATCTGTGATTCTCAAGGGTGGAATCTTCTGCTGGAAGACACGGTTGCTATCAATCAACCCATACTTTCCAGCAGGTCCCCAGAGCTTGGGAGCTGGTGGTGATGCTGCTGCAGAAGGAGAAAGAGGAGCCGTTTGTGGGAAGAGATGACTGGAATTCTTAATGGCTGCTCAGAGGCAGGGCTGGCTGCAGTCAAGGGAGTACAGCATCTGAGCTTGGTTCAGGCTCATGGCTCCTGAGTGACTTCTGCCAGCAGCCGGCTGGCAGCAGTGGAGGCCAGGGAGGACAGTGTTCGGGGGTCTCCTTACCTTGTAGGGCTGCCGCACAGGTGTGGCACCTGCCTCGGGCTGATGGCTGTGAGGAGCACCCAATAGGAAGGCTTAGGCAGGAGTTTACAAACCCAATCAAGCTCTTCCTCATTGATGCCATTTGAGAAACAGGGTTGCGATCTGGGTTTTCCAACTGGGTGGGTTTTGTTTGTTTGTTTGTTTTTTGTTAGTTTGTTTGCTTGTTTTTTTGAGACAGGGTCTCACTATGTAGTTGAGACTGACCTGGAACTCACTGTGTAGTCCAGGCTGGTCTCAAACTCACAGCGATCCTCCTGCCTCAGCCTCCGGAGTGCTGGGACTACAGGCGTGCGCCACCATGCCCAGCTTTGTTTGTTTTGTTATCATACAGGATTTTGAGGAAAGCAAGTGCTCAATAAACATTTGCTTTTCCTTCTCTCCTCTCTTCGTCTCCTCTCATCTTGCCCTCATTTTCTCATATTTCACTCTCTTATTGTCTTTTCCTGTACACCTCTTCTTTTCTTTCTTCCCTCCCTCATGTCTTTCTCAGTCTTGCTTCTGTTTCTTCCTCTTCTCTCCTTTCTTCCTTCACTAAATTCTGAATCAGCGATCACCTAAGTAGGAAGCTGGAAACACCTTCAGACTTCTACTCGTGTTTATTTTATTTCATCTGTTGTCAATGCTTACTTTTTGTTTGGGTAAAATGAGGATATGTTCTCAAAGCTCTGCCATTTTTATCCCAGAAGTGTTACATCCTTTTCAGTCTGGGCTGATGGATTCTCTCTCTTGTATGATGCTTTCAGCACTTGCTTTTGGGAAGTGGATGTCTAGTTAGCCATATGGGGATCTGAATTTGCACCAGTTTCAATCAGGGATGAGGAACACGACCTTCTGCAGTAGCCAAGAGAAACAGAAGATTGAGTGGGTACCCTATGGTAGTGGCAGGGCTGGTTCTGGCTGTGATCGTTGTCATGCATATGGCATGGTGCTGCGATTTGTACTCAGCTAGCCCTCTGCTCAAATCCTAGTTCAGTCCCTAGCTATGTAAATTTGGGCAACTTGCTTTATCCTAATCAAGCTTCAGTCTTCTTCTCTCCAAAGTGGAATCAGTGGTAGCTGTTGGAAAGTTGGTCACAGAAGCAAATAGGATAACACATGAAATCAGCTAACAGACCAGCTGCTCACTGAATATTGTCTTCCTTCTTGCTCCAGAGTGTCTTCCGTGGGCTCAGTGTGGGCCCAGTGGTATGCATATGTGTATTTATCTATCAAACTTTAATCTAGTGCATACTTTATACCATGTTCTGGTCTCGGCACTTTGTGACGCCATAGTATGAAATCGCTTTTTGAGTATTTAGTACTCATTATCCCACTTTACAGAGAAGGAAGCAGGTGAATAGGGAGGCTTAGTAACTTGCAAAGCCACGTGGAACCATGCATGGAACGTGCATGCCCATAAGCATAGAACATTGGAAGGCTGAGGCAAGTAGATCATTAAGTTTGAGCCTAGGCTGGACAACTCAATGACAAGAGTACCTCAGCAGCTTTGAGACTTAGCAAGACCCTGTTCAAAATAAAAAATAAAAAAGGGGGCTGGGGCTCAGTACAAAGGCCCTGAGTGCAATCCCTGGTAACACACACACACAGCCATGTCGATAATAACTAGCAAAACTGCTAAGCGCTATTTGTGAGTACTTTAGTGAGATTATGTTTTTCTGTTTTAACTGAGGATATTATTGCCCTGAGATGTTGCCTTGGAATTCATATAGATTTTTCTCTTGAGTCTGCAAATTTTCTCTCTTGAAGGCCTTAGGAAAAAACAACATTAAACAAAAGCACACTTAATTATGAGTTCATTCTCTGTGTGACTCTAGTAAAGAGGTGAATGAGTGGCATAAAATATATTCTCCCTGGGTTCCTGTCTGAGAGAGGTATCAGGTTGCAGTCTCAGCTGAGGACAGCCTGCTGAGGAGAGTCCATCCAGCACAGGCGGCTGTGGCCTTGTACAATGCACCTGCAGGGAGCGCTGTGCCCAGCATTCATGGGCACCCAGGCAGGCATGCACATGGGACCAGCATCGTTGGGGGAAATGTTGGAAATGAAATTTAACAAACAACGTTCTCCTGTTTAACCAGCCTGCTGGTGCCCCGTCAAGAATGATGACTGCGAACTGGTTGTGGCGTTGGCTGACTCAGTATCTTGTTCTTATTTTCAAATGTGTGGTCCCTGAGAAGGTCTCAGACCTCTCTTTACTACACAGTTATTCTGCCACTTTAGGAGTTTCAAGTGAGAGCTCATCCATGCGGCCTGGTGTATACCAACATACTGTCCACTATTATTTCAACCATTAATGCACTTTTAGACAGTGGCCAGCAAGGAGAGGGAGGGAGAGAGCACATCTAGACGTCTCACTGGGTGTCGGGTACTGTAGGGGCCTTACTTCAGCGAGTGGAAATATCTTAACTGTGATGGGAGAGGTACAAAAAGACCAATGGGGACTAGGGTAAGATGCGTGGAAACTAGACATGGGAAAGGGGGGATGCTTCTGTGTCAGTTTAATTCCAAAAGCAATACTCTCAAGCCACACTAAGTGATTATAATTGCCCTGGATGAGGAGACAAAAATTATGTGATTCTCATCTTGTTTTTTTTTTTTTTTTCCTGTGCCAGCTGATGGAGTTCTGGCTACCAGTGTTCAGTTCATTTCCTTCCTTTTGTCCTATCTTGAGGATCTGGTTAGGTTAAACTCCTGTGAAAAATCTCAGAACAGAGAGGTGAGGAAGGGGAAAAGGGTTATTCTGATACATATCTCATATGCACAATAAAAACATGACATTAACAATACAATTAAACCTCACTTCACCTTCTATCATTGGTTTCAACCCTTTCAAGTTTATTGTAAACATTTCCTGTGGCAAAACATTTAAAACTACAGTATCACTTTTTTTTTTTTTTGGTACCGGGGATTGAACTCTGGTCCTTGTGCTTGTGAGGCAGGCACCGGCACCACTGAGCTAAATTCCCGGCGCAGTATCACTTTTAATATTGTCTCAGACTCAATACTCAGTACATGCCAATATTGATGGTTGTATATTTAAGTAGTTTCTAATTATTAACTTTACCAAGTGTGCTGCAATGACATCTGGAATAAATTTTTCTGAAGGCAGCACAAATTTCTATTTCTCAAATATGGTGGTTAAGCTTAAATTGTATCAACCTGATTGCCATGGGAGTTGCCAAGGGGATACACTTCTGGCTGTGTCTGTGTGGGTCGGGGGTGTGACCTTGGTCCCAGACCTTCTCCTCTCTAGCACTGTACCCTGCTTTGCTTTTGGCTGCTTTGCTCTACCACACCTTTCTGCCCTGATGTTTCTGCCTTGAAACCAGCAGACCATGGACTGAGTCGTCTGCAGTGATGGCAAAATTTGACCTCTCCATTAAGTTATGGTTGTTAGATATTGTATCTCAGCAATGGGAAAATGACTAATACACCAGGGACATCTTTACTCTGCTTTGTTTAAGGTCATAGGGGTTACCTATATCCTTAAACTAATTTTTTGAAACCCAGCATTCATTCTTGCAAGACTGTCTTAAGGAGAAGCCACTCTGTGAAACCCCGAGCAGTAGTGCATTCCTCCTTGGGTCTCCCACTTGACCCCACCCCATTTCCTAATGACCTCTGAACTTCCATCATACCCAAGACTGTTCCAGAAGCATGTGATATGACTTCTCAGCTTTCTTCTGATATTATTGTTTTCTGATGCATTGAAAGTTTTTTGTTTCTTTCAAAGAGGAAATTATACTTTCTAATTCATGTTGAGCTTTGATGTATTACTCTGTCAGCTGAATTGGTAATAACTATTTTTCTTTACTTAATATTATGATAGGACCTTTATGTTTAAACAAATTCAAATATATTCAGGCATGTTTGAAACTAGAATTCACTGAAAGTCTTATGCAAATATGAGCAGAGCCACAATCTAGTTGGTATCTTTTGTCCCATCAACTTGAGGTGTTACAGCAAAGTGTGATGGCTAAGTGTTACAGCCAAGAGTTACAGCTATCTAAAGGTCTTTGTGGGCAAAGAAGTTGAGAGGCACTTGGGCAGATGGGGGAAAACCTTTATTACACTGGTGGTCTCAGAGGAGTTTGTACTCCAAAGTCTGAGCCCTGAATAGCAATGGAAGCAACCTTGTATAGAGATCTATGAGGTAGGATGGTGGGCCCACCTCCTAGGCAGGCATGCTCATTGAGGCAAATGGGTGGAGTTAACAGAACATTCTTAAAACCTGAGGTGGAAACATCAACACAAACAGTTACATTGCTTGAATAAAACATCTTACAGAAAAACCTTGGGGGCGTGGTCAAAGGCCTACCTAGTTGTGCATTATTTCCTTAAAAGAGGGAGGCACAATGGATCCAGACTACTATATTTATTGGAAATTTCCTAGTTCAAGGAAAATCTAACCTGGCTCTTACAACTGTGTTTCTTTATGTCTTGCCCCTGTTGATTTCCTGCCCAAGTTTAAGTTTGAGGGGCTAGCTTTACATGTCTTATAATTGCTTTAAATGATAGGATTCTTTTCCATACAACAGAGTTCTATTTGTCCCAAGGTTTCTATGCTTCTTCAGGGACTCTGGCATGGGAGAAGGGAAATGAAAATGCAGGCACTGGCCTTAGGATTTTCAATGGTTCCTTTTATTTGTGCCTCCTGAAATGAGCCTCTCTGAATATTTGTGATCATATCTATCCAATACATAAATATTTTGATGCCTACTCTTTAGCTGATAAAATTCAAGTTGTTTGGAAATTTCACAGGTTGAACCTAACTTTCAGCCTTCATATGAAAGTGTCTATGAGGGAATCTTCATGAATATGTTATTAGGAATCTAATGTCTTTGTCATTCATCTTTTGTGTGCCTGTGATTGTTGGAAAATGAAAATTTTATGACTGGTTCAGACCAATGGAAAGGCCAGAGAACTGAGTTAGATGTGCGCAGGATGTTGAAAGTGCAGAAATTTATGCTTGAAAGTATTACCACTATTAGATTTATAATTTTAATTTTTTCCACTGGTCTTAGATAAAGTGAATTGTTCATGAGTCTCTGAGACCAGAAGGAAATTGGAAGGTAAATGTATATTGGTAACACCAAAGGATTAGAGAAGGAAATCCATTAGGAAATAAAAACAAATAAGGAGAATACATCATTGTAAGAAAAAAGTGGGAAAGGCAAAGCTTGGGGCCAGAAACAGTCAAATGATCATTCTAAAGGTAAGAAATATCTTTTAAAGAACACATTGGAAATTTTTCTATTCAACTGGGGCCAAGGGAAATAGATAATAAAGTATGATGGAACAGGTGGGATTTACTTGTTTTTCAAAGCTTTAATAAGCAAAAAAGGACATTTTTTTGGTCCAATTAGCAACATTAAGATAAATTTAATGTTCTGGCTTCTTGGGATTTGTGCCTTCAATTTACAAGCTTTGCTGATAAAGAAGAAAATCAATTTCATTTTATTCTATTTCCCAGGGAGTTAGCAAAAAGCTTGGGGATTTTTGGGGGAGACTTTTTAATTAGGACTATTATGGAAACAAGTTAAAAGAACCAAATATCAAACTTACATACTGTCTCTTGAGGGCATGGATGATGGTTAGGTTTGGAGGATAACTATCATGATTTCTCATGTAAGTTTTCTTAGTCTAAACAAGTAAAGGTGTTCATATCTCAATGCTTATGGCTCATACCCTGTGCCATTTTCCTGCCACTCCTCCAAGCAGACAAATCAAGCTCAATAAATAAGTAAAGAAGAACTGCTGAGGAATCCTCAGAGAAATGGGGGTGGACAACTCATGCCAAAACAGAGCACTAGCACATGTTTGTGGATAGGCAGGTGGGTGATGTGAGTGACCATGCAATCCTGCTCCCCACACTCGGGTGCCCAGGAAACAAGACAAAGGAACATGAGTATCCCTCCTGGATCTTCAGCTGCATATCAAAGCGGATGTCCAACAGTCTAGACCTGATCAGCTGCACTGCTCCATACCCATAATCTAGAACTAAGGCACACAGGAGCACACTTACCTTATTTCAGTCCTGAATCTCTGACCAGAAAATTAGAGCTTAACATCTCAACATAAGGAATAGAAAAGGATCATCACCCTAACCCATGAGATATAAAAGACTGTGTAGGGGAAAATAACATTAGCCCCAAACATAGACTAGAAATTAATGAAATGACCTGGCCTATACTTTTCTGGACTGAGACAGCAGGCCAGGATTCTGGTAAGAGGTTGGTTGTGTGTGCGTGTGTGTGTGTGTGTGTGTGTGTGTGTGTGTGTGTGACTTATCTGTGAGGAATCACTCAGTTCCTACAGTTTTCAGCTTCCACAAAAGTATTTTAATTTTTTTAATCAGGAGAGAAAAGAGACAATAATAATTATGAACACAACATGGGTTATAGTTGCCTTATACCAAAGTTTATATTTTTGTTTTTTTCCTATGGAGGAAAGGGTTCCTGAGCAGAGGTGCTCTGGGCCGTGAAAGTCATCGCACAGCCCTGACCTATAGCATGACCTTGAGAAAGGCACAGACAGACAAATGGAGCGGTGTGGAGACTGGAAGGGGTGCACAGTGAAAGGGAACAGTGACGCTCAGCAACTAGGCCGCACACGCTGAGAGGTCTGACTGGAGACTTTATTCAGGGGAGCAGATCAGAGAACAGAGAAAATGGGAAGTGTTGGCTTATGTATAGGGTTTTGGGATTGGGGATTTCCTTATCTGCGGGAAGTAGGCTGCTCTTAACCTATCGCAAGCTACGTTGCCTTTTAAGGTCCGAGCTTTGCAGAAGCTCTAGTTTCAATTCCTTATACTGACGAGATTATGGGGAAACAGAAACTCAGGGGTAGGGATGTGAGTGAAGAAAGAACTAAAATGGTGGTACAGAAAGGGCTGGAAGCCTGATCTAAGATGGCGTTGTCACAATATGGTTCTTAACATCATCAATTCCCTGACGCAAAGAGAGAAGAGCGACAGGAAGGTGAAAGATGGAGGCAGAGAGAGGGACACATACACACATACCCTTACCCTGGGGAGATAGGGAGGTGGGTAGGGAGGGAGGGAAAAAGAGAAAGAGAGAATGAACTAGACAGACAGACAGACAGACACAGGCATGATAGTTCAGGGAATGTTCTGCTGGACCGGGCAGCCATCAGCTTAGTCTGACCTGTTTCCTACCCAGGGGATCAGATGTGTCCAAAGGGAGCAGGCCTCTGCAGCCACTCTGTTCCTTCATGGAGACAGAAGTGAGAGGAGAGAGGGCCAGGCTGTAAGACCTTGGGCCTTGCTACTGCTCTGAGGAGCTTGAATAGCCGAAAGGGCCTCCAAGATGCTGGGCCTGTAGCCCAGTGATTGCTCCAGGAGCTTGATGAGCAGCGAGAATCACCCAGGAAGGAACACACAGGACAAGTTGGAAAACAGACCTTTATTAGTCTGGCCAGACAGCACTCCCGGAGCCAAGTAGCTCAGAGAAGGAACTAGTTCAGAGTCAGAGGCTGTTTTTATAAGCAGCTGTGGGTGGAGTTAACACTCAAAACTTAAAGGAAGGGGACAAAGGCAAGCGGTCAGTTGATCAGAGCTGGTGGTCATCAGTCATGTACTTGGCCGTCACGTACTAAGGGTCAGCAGATCGATTACCCATTGTTTCATAGATTGTGGTGTCCAGAACATTCAGTTACGGGCAAATAAGGAGTGAAGTGATTTACTTTGGGTCTCTATGTTTCTTATAGTTTCCATCTAGTTTCCCAGTGCTACCAAGCAGTTACTCATTAACTCACATTTAATCACAGCTGGGGCTAGGAATTTAAGATTACAAAGTTATGTAGTCCCATATTCCTAAGCAAAGGTTCAAACATAGGTAGGGTTGCAACTGCAAAGGGGAGTGGTATACAGCGGCCTCCGGGGCCATCACCCATCCAACATGGACTCACTTTAGCTCAGTCAGGTCCCACAAGGCCTTTTCCTGGCCTTTATTTTTCCATGCTCTCAGGTCCACGAGAGGCCTGACAAAGGAGTTTGATGTCAGTTTCTGCTCTCAGTGTTGGGCAGCAGTCTTCTCTTTGTGGCTGAAATGAGACACAGCAACTTGTCCCCCTCCACGGTTGCCCTGAAGCCACTGATACTGTGGCAATACTTCTGATAAGCCAGCTGGGGACTGTGAAGTCAAAACTGGTTTGGAGCAGGAAGAGTTCTAACCGGAACCTCAGGATGGCTGCCTCGATTGTGTGTGTACTGGGGAAGAGGGACCGTTGGAACCTGAACACATTGTCATTTAATTGAAAGTAGCCTAGTTTATTCTCACCTTTATTGTCTTCAAGATTGGAAGTGGGTAGATGGGAGATTATTTATAAAAAATTTAAGTAAGATATATGCCATTTCCAATGCCCTACAAGAAACCCTAGTGGAATGAAATAATTTGCAAAGAAAGTACATATACTTCAGTCTACTCCGAATGCTGGTCTCATGGTCTTGCCAGAAATGGTTATAAGAAGAAATCAATAATTTTTTTTAAAAAAGAAAAGTTATTAAGCCAGAGCTGGCTTGGCCTTCCTGATTTTCTGAGCTCAAGAGGACACAGTGGGCAGCCAGGACTGGGGAGATGAAGCCAGCCTGGAGGAGGACAGGCTCCGCACACCCTGGCTCATCCAAAGTGTCTTCAGATGGGGTCATTCTCGTCTTGCACAAATGATCACAGCATGTGTCTGCCTGCAGAGTCAGGCATAGCTGCAGTCCGACATCGTTATGGAGACAACTTGCTCCATTAGGAGAATGAGGACCTTGGAAGTTATTTGTAAGTTTCCTTTGTGTCAGTTGTAGGTTATTTTTTCTGCTTCTTCTCCTTCATCATCATTGTCATCGTCGTCGTCGTCTTTTTTTTTTTTTTTTTCTCCCA
>NW_022900945.1:11041172-11054385 GCF_012274545.1 Fukomys damarensis
TTTTTTTTTTTTTTTTGCCACCAGCGTGGTAGGAGGGTGCATAAACCTATCAGAAATAGAATCGTATGGTCCCAATAAACTGGAGCCTCCTCCCACACTCCTCAAGTAGTGACAATTACTTGAATTTGTTTTAGCATTTGTGAGCGGCTCATCTGTTTAGAAGATGAATAGTTGATTTAAGATCCTCTGGTAGCAGCAGGTTAATTAAAAACTGACTCCATCATCTTTAAAACCCAAATAGCAGTCATTATGAAAGCAGCCTGCTTGATGACTGCCATGTGATAAATGTGCCATTGATTTCCAGAGAGTTTAAGCACTGTTAAGTTAGTCCATAGGGTGGGTGTGTTCTTTTCCACACTGCATATACATAAGGAGCATCTGCTAGTTCCTTTTCTGACTATATGCACTTTTGCAAATGTACAGCTAACAACCTTGTTCTATGTGCCATGTTTAATTACTACTGTAGCCTTTGAGGTGGGAAAGCTGTCGTTAACCCAATTTCATTGATGAAGAAATTGAGGGATAAAGGTAAGTAATTTGCCCAAGCTCATGCAGCTTGTGCATGGCAAAGCTGGATTTAGCAGTCAGCCGGCCCGGGGAGTCACGCTGTTATTGCCTGCCCTCCACTGCCTGGCTGGGAAGTGGTGTGGGAAATCACACCCTGCTGTGTTTGGGGAAGAATGATCATTGTTGGATGGATGGGCAGAGTATTCTGCTTACCAGGATTTTAATCTGCTACCTGTATAGCCTGTGGCTTAAGATATGACTGTGCATAGAAGCTTTAGGGGAAAGGGAAAAAATCATAATGTAAAAATGACTGTGGAACTTTGGTGCTAAAATATTGATTATTTTATTGGTTGCAGTTTTACATTCATGATAACTTCTTGTCAGGGCCAATTTCTGCCTGCACAGTAAACAAAACAAGGCCCACACCTGCCATGTGTTGTAACATGCACATTCTGAACCTCAAATCATATCAGACAGGAGTCTCCCAAACAGACCATCTGTGGGGACCACACTATAGTTGGCTTCGGAAAGGGGACTTTCGACTAAGAGAGGGAAGGGCAAAAGAATCCAATCAGCCCTAACCACAAAGACATCGTGGTGTGTAGTGTGCACACTAAATGCTGTGGAAGCTCAGGAGAAAGGGAAAGCAAGTCTGGCTGGGTGGTCAGGATGTTTAAGAAGGGTTCATGATAACAGTTTCTGTGACATTGGAACAAGAGCCAATTAAAGGAGACTGATCCTCAGAAGTCAGTTGGTCGATAGAAGAGCAGGACACTCCATGTGCATAGTCATGTGAGCCAGACTCTGGGAGTGCAGATGACAGGGTCTGGGTAGAGTCAGGAGGACAGCATTGTTTTGGGAATTGTATGCCATGTAGTTGGAAACTGACCCAGCCTCTGTTACAGGGAGCAGAAGACTGGCTGTGCTCACTGAGTGACACGTGGGGCTCAAAAATCTGACTTATGTATGTGGCATGTAGGGTCAGCTGTCACTCTTCGAAGTATGCCCTGTGCTACTGTATTTTCTTGTTTTTTCTAAGAAGCTGTATTTTTCATAAATTCCAATAAAAGCAAGTTTGTTCTTTCCTCCCACTTGTGGTCCTGAAACCTATGTCTGCACTTTGGTGAGTTACCTTTTAATCGCAACTTCTGTTTGCTCCAAACACCACTGGAAGCTGACAGTTTTGTTTGGGATGAACTCCACTGAGCTCTCTTTCTCTGAGATGCAAGGTATTTTTCTCAAGTATTTTAGGGCACATTTTTACTTGAGGCAGCACAGGGCGATGATTATGGGCATAAACAGAAGTCAGACTGTCTGGGTTGGGATCCTGGCTCTGGTGCTTGTATTGGTGGAGTCTAGAATAAATATTTAGCTCCCTCTGCTTTGGAAGTTTAAATATGTGGATTCAGGTTTTATCCAGTACCTGGTTCATGGTAAAGAGGAGTCAGCACAGATCATGGGTTCTCAGCAGGGGTAATAACTAAATTCTATGAATGGAGTGATTAGAAAAACATAGACTAAAGAGGCATTGTTTTGGGGGAAGATGCAAAAAAGGGGTTGGGAAATACTGAATCATCCAACCCCATTGAAGCCTTTATAGAAATCATCCCCAGAGAGCTTTAGATCTACTACTTTGAGGCACAGCAATTAACAAAGGATTAAGTCAACAGATGTCGAGCAAGGGTCTTTTGTTAGGCTCAACCTGAGGCCACCATCCACTCTCTGGTCATCTGCACTGTGAGGTATGTCACAGTGTGTTCCTCATTCTGGAGCATGCTTTCCTGATGCACGTGGTGTTAGGTGAACATTCCTTCTGACAAAGGAATGAGTTCGTTGCTTTGCCTACCTTATCCATGGGGAAAATGACCCAGACATGTATGATCTGGCCTTGGTAGTTAACACGAAAAGCTCTCATCTGCCCACCATTGTCTATTTTTGAGTGATCGTGCACACGTCATCTACGAAACACTGCCTTTTTATACGTTTTAATTAAGCATTTAATAAATACATTATTCTACAAGCAAATTAAAATATTACTAACAAAAGTAAAAATTCCCCTTGACCAGCCCTTGTACTTCCTCTACCATGAATACTGGGTATGTTCAGAGCTTTTGCTATGCATTGAAATACAGATAAATTTGTTTTAAAAATACAATATTGCTTTGCAGAAATTTTTCAACATTAACAGTAACATATTATACCTAATCAAGTATAAATCTTTCTTCTCATATTATGTCTTGGAGATCATTGCATAATAAAACATACAGATACACCTGGTTCTAGTAAACTGCCACCTGCCCATGAAATGACTGTCTCGTTATTCAGGTAGCCATTTTATCTTCATGTATGTATGCATACATGGATGGATAGATGGATGGATGGATTTATTTATTTTTACCAGAGCTAAAAATGAGGTCTTTTTGGGTTTCCTGAAACCCAAACAGTGGATTAACCCAATTTCTATAGCTGCTTCTTTTTGAAACAGGAATTATCCTGTAGCAAAGGAAATAGGCTCAGACAATGTGCCACAGGCAGTGAGGAGCCGGTACAGGTCCAGAATCCTGGACCTGTTGGTTCCATCATCAGATTTGCTGGGCTTTCTTCCCTCTCCTTCCATCACTACCTCTGCACTTATTCCAAGAACAGGTCCATTGCAGTTGGCAGCTTGTACTTCCTTGTGCCCTCCCAGCACTGACCACGCCTTTCTGATTCCTGTCTAACTTCTGATGAAAGATCAGCGCATGTGTGGTCCTGAAGGAAAGTGTGGCTTTTGAGAAAGGGGCAGCAGTGTGCAAGTCGGATTGGGAGGATGGATCACACAGGAGCCCAGCTGAAGCTACTTGCCATGATGTGGTACCAAAGCAGCACCACTGTACCCACCACCCATGGCTGCAGTTTGAAAGATCCAACGGAGAAATTTCAGGAGGAAGTAACTCTTCAGTTATTAAGTTGGAAGGTCATAGAGGGGATGGAGAATAATAGCCCGGAGGTTGACTTGTTTTCAGCAGAAAAAGAAGGGACCCATTCTTTAAGTGACCATCATACTTTAAAATCAAAAGGATTCCTGAGGTCTGCTGTAAGTTTTATTTCAGAAAGTCTGGCTTCTTTTCTATGAGATTTCTTCAGTATTTTACAGTGGCATGCTGGAAGAGTTTCTTAATTAAAATCTGCAGCAGTAGGGAGTTGTGGGTTGAGTGGGAAGGCAGGGCTCCAGGGCCAGTGCCATCCCAGCAGAGAGGCGGCCTATAGAAGTGATAGGGGACCTTACCAGGGTAGATGCTGGCGACGGCCTGGAATTTAGCCAGCTCAGTATGGCCTCACTGCCCCAACCCAGCCAGGACAATCCCTGGGACCCAATTAGCAGCTTAGCAATAGTATCCAAGTGTGTTGCAACCACTAAGTTAAAGAGGAATAACAGACATGAACGAATCAAGTGGGATAAGAACATTTTGGATCCTGAAGGAGCAAGTTGCTTGTCAGAGATCTAACGAACCGAAGCAAAATGAGTTGCGGCTCCTTAAGCCTCTTTCTAACACTGCTTGGAATTGGTTAGCTTAGGGAAAAGCACCAAATTGTTACAGAAAAAGCAGGCGGGGGGGAACATAGTACTTACTGTTCTTCTGTTCAATTTCTTATTTAATATAACTTGTTTTTTTCAAAAAATGATTTAATAAAAATGGGAGGGCATCATTAATTTTAGAGTCTGCACAAAAATGAAAAATGATCTGCTGATTAGTGATATGCAATTTGTTCCTTGAGTATCTTCAATAATGTGTGAATGTCACATTACATAACACTTATAATGATTAAACCCAAAGATGAAATAAGATAGGATAGATCTTGTGTTCTTCCTCTGACTAGTGGACAACTCATCTCATTAATCTCTCTCAAGCTTGTAGTCTTAAATTGAATAAGCAGTGTTTTGGGGTGAGATTTATAGCCAGGAGACTCAGCAGCCTCACTGAGGGATATCTTACAGGAGGACTATTTTGAGAACCCTCCGAGATAATTCTTGGGATTTGTATTCATTGTAGGCTGTCATAAAACATTGCCCTAACCAGTAATGAGCAGTGAACCTTCTCGGGAACTTAATATTCTGACAGCAACATTAAAAATGGGCAGTGGTTGATGCTCCATCTCATAGGAAGGTGGAGCATTCTTGGTCCTAATTTAGAATTATTTTCCTAGGAGTGGCGGCTTCAGTACAGTAAGAAATGAGGCGTTGAGGAGTGGTCATGAGAAAACAGGGAGCTTTCCATATTCAGGGATGATGCAGGACTGAAGGAAATGTTTGTGGAAAGAAAGAATGACTTGGTAGCCAGGGCTCCTCTTCTTTTTATTTAAGTTCTCCTCTGACTGAAGTCCTGACCCATAGAGATTGGCTCACTGTGTGCAAGTTTAAAGGAAATGCCTTGCCACACCTTGGACCAGCAGCCTAGAATTAAAGTTAAAAAGAGATTAAATTTAACTAGTCACCCCAAATAGGATATCCCTTTCTTTAAAAGTCAACAAAAACTCTTACTTAATGACTCCCTTCTTTGGAGTGCTTATTTACTCTCAAAAGAGTGTGTTTATTACTGGACTGTGGGCTCTTTTGAGGGTGGTCTGTGCTGTTTCTGTAGCCCCACACCTCTTATGCCTGAAACCTCCTAAATACCCTATGAATATTTTCTGATACATGAAACAAAGTTACTTGCATGAAGTCACAATTCATCTCCTTGAAGTTCCTTTGGTGGACCTATTTTTATCTTATACATAAAATTGAACATGCAAATGCTCTCTTCTTTGACAGTTAATCACTCTAGCTTAATCCCTTGTCCCCTAAATTAATTACTTTCTTTAGCACCTGTGTCAATCAATGTGCACTTCCTGGTCAACTAAAACCAAAGGGCTTCATTTTTTTTTTTTTGCAACTAATATTAAAGAAACATTTCTATTTATCTCATTTTAAAACAACGGTTTAAAAATTTTTAGTTGAGTTTATAACCTATCCTCCTTATCAATGTAAAATTTGATTGTATTATTTTTTAACTCATCTTTCTACCATACAGCAAGTTTTTCAAATACTGATCTAACCAATAAAGGTATTATTGCAGTGCTGTGTCATTTGCAGATTTGACCAGTGGAATTGCTCACAGTAAAAATGTGGATGCTTTGACAGATGCCACCAGCATCTTCCCCTCCTCTTAGAGCAGCATTGGCCTCTTGTATTTATGGTCAGTAAGTCTACATAAATTTCCATGTAGGGCTAGAAGTGACTTAAGAAAATATTAGATCCCTTTTGCCCCCTCTCTACAAATTATATACAGGAACAAACTAAGTTCAAAACAGCCCATAGCCACCTTATTAGTTAATAGAAAAACCAGCAGAGTAGAAAAACTTCAGACCATAACCAAGGACAAAAGACAGCAGGGTCAGGGTTTAGTTCTCCTGTAGCACAGCTGCCACTCTTCATACCATTTGCAAGATCAATACAAGAAACACTGAAACACCTTGCTGAAATCCCAAGGTACCAAAAGAGCTCTCCTACTCCGACCTGAGGGTCATGTTCTATGCTCAGTTTGAAGATAGCGCAAAATAGTAGCCTTTTCCTTTTTCTTTAGGCAAGACCTTTGGTCCATTTCTTGTTTATAAACATAAAGCTTTCAGACATGATAGGGTGACATTGCCTGAAAACTTATATACTACAAGTCAAAGTCCGTGCATAGGAGAATATGGTTTGCTGTGTACATCATTGAGGAGTGGGAAAAAAGTAGTTTTCTGGTCAATGGAAATGTTTAACAGGAAGGCAAATTGGTCACTTACGGAAATCCATTTGGGGGCATGTAGTCTTGCTTTGTGCTCACTAAGAAAGCTCTGTTTTGATGAGGGACTGTACATTTGTTCGATGAAAAGAAAATAGCACTTTGTACCTTGCCAACAGAATTGCTACCCATTCTTCAGTCACGAGTCTCATTGTTCCTATTATTCGGTATTTAAATACACATAATGTTACATCTTTCCTGCCATTAATAAGAACATATTTTCCAAAGCTCCTTTTCTTCAATTTCTGAAGCCCAGGACCCAGGAGCACTTTTCTCTTAAGAATGTATCATTATCAGCTAGGATAGAATAGTTGCTACCTTTTCAAAGTCAAAAAAGCACTGAGAAAAGTTTTCCTTAGAACCCTCTTAGAACTTATCTTTAGAATGAGAGTATGTTTTTCTTCATTAAAAATATCTCTTAATAATCTATTGTTTCATCAGAATTGATTGTAGAGAAAATGTAAACCTCGGTATCATTTAACGGTAGCCCAACAGAGTACTATCATATTGCACTTCTAATCAAAAAATAAATTGAACATAGTGGTAGGCTTACAGAAAGAGAGAGAATTAGATTTGATTAGATTAGCTTCCACCTGCCTGGAATAAAACTGTCTGCCTTTCCTGTTATTTGTCAGTGTTTATAGCAGGTTTCGTCCACAATGCTTTTACTATTATTTCCAGACGGTAAAAGGCAGTCAAGCAGAAAAGACATTCATAAATGTCAGAAAAGAGTAAGTTTTTTACATTTTAAGGGCTTTGAAGGTCAAGTTCAACCCACTTAAGGGAAGCAGAGTGATGGGTGTTTTGTAGCATGTTGTTAGCTAGTGTATTTAGGCATATAATTTACGCGGAATTAATGCACTTGCCTATCACTCTAAGAAAGCAAACTATCCTGGGGAGATTCTATTTATTTTATATATTTTGTTCACCTTTTAGGTGGTAGGCTAATTCAAATTTCTGTCATTTGTGATGAAGAACGGTGGATGTTTAGCTTGTTAAGGACTCATCCAGTTATGGAGTACCCTCATTCTTCTGTGGTTTCTTTTGCTATCATTTGTTTTTTCTTTCTGGTAGCTGGCTCACGCCTTGGTAGGTGGAAGAAGAGCTCTGTTAAGAATTTTTGCAAATTAGGGAAAGCTTTTTTTTCTGTCTAAAAGTCTTTATTGAGTTTTTCTTCATTATAAGAAATTATTTTTTTCCCCTTTCCAGGGGTCCTGAGCAATTATAGTTTAAAGTTACCAAAAATAGGTGTGTTCTTTGATGTCAAAAAGCTTCTTGAAGATTTTTCAAGCTAAAGACACCAAAAGGTGGTATTTTAGGGTGCTACTAGCATGGCTCTTTACAGTTAAAAATTCTTTGACCATTCTACCAAGTGTATTACTCTGTATTTGGAGATGTTGAATTTCAGGGCTACTGCATTTTGTAAATGGTCATGTATTTGAGTGTGTGCACATGCACACATGTATGTGTTTATGTGTGTGTCCCCCTGATTCTGCTCAGCTGAGTCTTGGTGTTACAGGAAAGTGCAACAGCTCAGCATTACAGCTAAGCATTATGGCTGTCTGAAGGTCTCTGGCAGTGAAGAAGTTGAGCAGCACTCAGAGAGATGAAGAGATTCTTTGTTCACTGGCTGACTCAGAGGAATTCATACTCTGAAGTCTGAGCCCAGAATAGCAGTGGAAGCAGCCTTATATAGGTGTAGCCTCATAGGGCATCACTAGTAGCTACCGGGTTATAGCTCTAATAGCTGATGCACTGATTGTCTTGTGTGATCCTGAACCCAGTCTTGGAGGAATTCTGTGAAGCACCTAAACAGAAAAAAGCCAAACAGTAACAGGAAGATGGGGATGAAGAGTCATAGCAGAGGGGCACCCCATGACGTCCAGTTATCCTGGGACAAACTCCAAAACCCGCTGGTTTGGGATTGCTCCCAGAGTTGAGGAGCTCTGTCTTGGAAACTTTTTGCTGGCTTGTGAATGACGCCTGATCTGTTAACATAGAAACATTACTCCCCAAGGGAGACAGAAGTACCCCCCTTTTTCTATTGTTAATAAGTCTAATGCTCTATAGTTTTGAAGAGTGACTGTAGCCAAAGAGTCTCTCTTTTTGTAGGTCTATTATAGAATCAGAGTCCTTTTTAAAACTATTGATCACCAGTTTTAGGCTGTTGAACATAGAGAATGCTCGTGAAACACTCTACACTAGTGAAAAAGACAAAGGCAAGGAGAATCCTACGGACAGTTGTTCAGTTCATCGGGGGCAACTGTAGCAAGGCCTGCAGCAAAAATTAAGATGAGCAGTCCAAGGAGGCCTAGAAACAAGGGAAAACAGTAACAGTCCATAGGGTGATTTAAGGTGCCTGTGAATGGTATCCTTGGGCTTCAGCCACGCTTAAAGTAGTCAGCTTCCAGAGTGACTAAAGCAGGGCTGCTGGTTGGTGTTATCTCTGAGGTCAGGTTCTGAGGTCTTCCATCTGAATTGAATCCTGAGGGGCTTCTTGGGGTCCAGGACCTCTGTGAGGTGGGCCTATTTTGAAGCTTGAGTGATGGACTCATACAATGTCTCCTGAAGCTTTAACAGCAGTGGGGATGACTAGTAAAACAGCATGAGGCCCTATGCAGATAGGTTGAAGGGATTTCTTTTCCAGTCTTGAAACCAAACTGAGTCCTTGGCTGGTAGGGGAATACTAGGGTATCTGAGGAGATGGGGATTCTCTCAGTAATAGTCTTATGAATCTGAGAGAAAATTTTGCTTAGGGCCTATAATTCTGTAATTAGATTGCTGCCTCACAACTGTCTGCTGTCCTCTCTGAATGCCCTTACTATGAGTGGAGGTCTTTTAAACAAAATATCATAAGGGGAATAACCCATAGTATGAGGGTTCATCAGACCCAGGGTAGGGCTAGGGGTAACATGTCAATTCAGGCCTCTCAATTTTCTTGACATAAATTGGTTAGGGAAGCTTTAAGATGTGACTCATGCTTTCTACTTTCCCTGAGCTTTGGGGTCTGTAAGCTGTATGAAGGTTCCCTCTGATCTTTAGCAGAACAGCAAGGCTTTGTACCACTTCATCTACGAAACCTGGCCTGTTGTCACTTCCCATGGTTAGGGGCAGTCTATATCAAGAAATAACCTCACACAATAAGAGCTTGATGACTCTGTGTGTTTTTTCAGCCCAGTGGGTATGGCTTGGACCCAGACTGAATGAATATGTGCAGGCAGTGATGAACAGGTATTTTTTTTAAAGCTGATAGCATAAAGTCTCTTGTAAGTCATCAAAGGCAACATCCTAGTATGTTGGATTTCTGGGGCTGGATTGGGTTGTTATGGAGGTTATTTCTGGCACAGGTTGGGTATTATTGGCTTATGGTGGCCCAAAGAGCCTCAGAGGCTGATTTTCCCAGATAGTTTAAACTGTAAAATTCGTGAACAGGGCATATGCCCTTTGCTGTAGTATGAATGTCTTTTGAACTGAAAAAGTCCACCTTGCACTAGGGCCTTTGAAGGCCCCTTCTTGTTGGGCCCACTAATTTTCTTCTGGGGCGTATGCTGGTTCTCCATTTTGGTAATCTTTACATTAATTTCCGTAGAAACCACTCGTAGCTCACGTTTAACCCAACTGATTGCCAATAAAAGTTAGTGCCTGGGACTAGCCAGTGCCTTCGTCGGTTGTACTGGCATTGGTCTTCCTGGCACCCAGCTTTCTCTCTCTTTATTCCATCTCTTAGAGTACTTTTCTCTCAGGCCTGCATCATATACTGGGCAGGTGGAGACTAGGAACTTAACTGTAGGGATCTCTGGCAGTTGCCTGGTTCCCCGTTGGGACTTCGGGATAAGATAAAACTCTGAGGCCTGTTCCAAGTCAGGCCTGGCACTTTCGATGAAAGGGGAGATTGATCACCTCCCCCAGTCTCAGAATGGAGACCTCAGTTAGGATTCTTCCCAGGGTGGGGAGGAGTGTTTAAACTCTAAATGATTGCCTCATTGAGCAAGTGATAGTAACTGGTTGTAGCTTGCATTTCCTGGGCTGGAGGTCTGAGTGCACTGGTGGTGCCCTCACCTTGTAATGGCAGACTTGCAGTCCAAAGTGTGGCAGCTTTTAGTGGTGTAGTAAGATCAGGCCAAGAGGAATCGAGAATGCACCCGGAGGTTGGAGGCAAGTTTATTACACCGGTGGACTGATTGTACATTTCTCCGCAAAGTGATCAGCCCAGAGCTGGCAGTGAATAGGGTTTATATGGGTTGAGAAGTGGGGGTTGGGGATACAGAAGCAAGGCATTTATCATCAATTCCAGACATTTATCATCAGTTCATTGATTGAGGAAGTTACACTTAGTTTACATGATTTGATAGAAGAGTACACTGGATACAGACACTTCCTGAGAACAAAGGACAATGGAGGAGGATGTGTGTTAGGTGTGGAAGGGGTATGAGCTGGGGGTGGCTCTTTGTCAGTTAGGTCAACTGGAAAAACCTTGTTTGCTCAGAAATTGTTCTCTGGCTCAACTTGTCTGAGGAGGCCTTGCCAATTGGGCTGGGGCCTGCTGCTGCCTTGTTCTCTCAGAGAGGGCTCCTGTCAACCCCTGCCCAGCCCCCAGTGGCTCAAGAGGCTAGCTCAGTTGGTTTTCTGGTCAGAGAACCAAATGTTGTGGGAAAGTGCTACAGCCCAGCTCAGCCAAGTGTCAGAGCTCTGTGTTACAGCCAAGCATGAAGGTCTCTGGTGAGGAAGAAGCTGAGCAGCACTCAGAGAGATGAAGGGATTCTTTATTACACCAGAAGACTTAGAGGAGTTTATATTTTGAAGTCTGAGCTCAGAATAGCAAGGCAAACAGCCTTGTTTAAAGATCCATGGCGGGGGGTGGGGGTGAGCCCACCTACTGGGTGAGCCTGTTCAGTGAGGCAATGGGCAGAATTAGCAGAACATTTTTGAAACCTTAGGTACAAACATCCTACAGCACAAACCCTTACCTTGCTTGAACAGAATGTTTTGGTATATTGGGAAGAAACACTGTGCAGTACAAGCAGTTACATTGTTCGAACAAAACATCCTATGGCAAAAATATGGTGGTAGAGAAAGGCTTGCCCTGTTGTATATTATTTCTTTATCATTAGTATTTATAACTTGTTTCCATCCATGATGAAGGATAAATAGAGAAAGGGTAGGGAGTAGTGGGTGGAACAGATATTTAATGGGACTCACCGTGTGCTAGATACATAATATATGTAAGGAAGATGCAAATTTATCTCTATCCTTTTGAGTTTTTCCCTGATGTACCTGAAAGTTATATTGAAGTAAAACAGATCGATAGGAAAAAAACATATGAGTTTATTTAATTCAGGGTGTATGTGGCAAGAAAGCCTTCATGAGAAAAAAGACCTAGAAACACAGATTTGTCCACTTATACACTTTTACTGTTTGGATAAAGAGCAGTAAATTATGAAAAAGCAAATAATTATGCAAGGAAGCTAGAAAGTACAAGTTGCATTAACAAGATGTGTATACAGTACTTTCTCATTCTTGATAAAATGTTGTTTTTTTTCTAGTGTAACAACGGAATCTTCCATGTGACATTCACATGGGAATTTTACCTTTTGCTTTTTAGAAAAAGGTCACATGATCTTCTGGCCCTTTCATTTTTTTCCTCCCAGCACTGAGGATTGAACCCATGGCCTTTGCACTGAGCTCCATCCCAGCCCTTTTTGTTTTATACTTTGGGGCAGTACTGTATTTCACTAAATTGCTAGATAGTCCTGACTGGGCTCAAACTTGTGATCTTCCAGCCTTAGACTCCCAGCGAGCTGGGATTACAGGCACATGCCACCATGCCTGGCTGCATCTGTTGATTTTGTTAAGTGTTTTCAACTGAAAAAATGCTTTCAGTGAAAGCGGTATGTTTAGGGGTACAGTGCATGCTCAGAATTCTTTGGTGTATGTTACTACGCTTCATTCAGCCCTCACTGTTGGTTTGAAAAGTAACAAGTTACTAGTCTCATTTTCCAGACAAGTTTAGAGAGAAAAAGTTTGCTTGTCTAGGGGGGTCAAATCCAGGTTTTTGTAACATCCATGGTTACCAACTAGGGTTATACAACTAGGGTAGGGTCCAGAGAGGAGAGACTTGGGAAAGAGGATGGAAGCCTGGAGAACAAGTAAACCCATGGGAAAAAGTGTAAAAGTGTCTGAGTGTGTGTGTGTGTGTGTGTGTGTGTGTGTGTGTGTGTTGGTTGTGAGGAGGAAATCAATTTTCATGAAAAGAAACGCTTTGAGAACTGTTCTAACCTTAGTAAAAGCTCGGATGTTGGTGGTTCTCTTTTCTTTCTAAAGAAATGTCTTTTTGGCCATCCTGCTCAAACCCTGGCTGGTTTGTCCCTACTTCTCTGGACTTCTTCTTCTTCTTTTTTTTTTTTTCTACTCAATCTTCTCTTCCTGTTTCCCAGTTTTTAAACTGCTGTGGCTTTTTATATGTGGGAAATTCAGTTTTCTTTTTCTTTTACCCAATTTCAAGAGCTTGCCTTCCCTTAGAAACCCAAAACACCTAGGACAGTATTCTACTACTAATGAACCATGAACATGAGTCAACATCAGTCAACATTTTAGTAGAACTTGAGCCAACAAAGGAAGGGACTCCTATAGATCTTATCAGGTAAGCCCAATAAATCTCTGAGGAAGGGGTTTTGATCTCTGTTTTAATAGTTGAGAAATCTGTAGAGAGGAACTAATTTGTCAGGGTGGAGCTGAGATTAGAATATGGTGTATCTTATCTCCAAATCATCTTTCTTTTGACTATATTGCCTCTTGAAAATGATTAAAAGAGAACATCAAAAGTTATGCATGCATATATATATTTTATATATATATATGTACACACACACACATATATAAATAATTTGAATTTTTGGAAACTT
>NW_022900945.1:11054766-11098328 GCF_012274545.1 Fukomys damarensis
AAATGAATAAATAAATAAATAAATAAAACCACCTTAATTTCCACTCACAATTTCTTTTTTAGAAACGTTTACCTGGAGACCTAAGAAGTGATGTACATTGCACACTAATCCTTATGATGGATGGACAGAGGCGGAGAGAGACTTGTAGTGAAATATGCTATTAGGAAATATCATAAACCAAACTTGAGAAGGACCACACAGTGCTGAGATGTTCCAGGCCAAAGCATCCAGGCAAATTCTGTCCATTGCTCAGCGAGTTCTGTAGTGGCAGGATGGGACCCACAGTGCCTGTACCCCAGATGGAGCACTTGCAGCGTCCCTGAAAGTCAGCATAAATATTTAATAATATCTCCTTTTCAGAGAGGGGGCCCTCTCTCACTGGGAATGGTGTCTGGTTTCCCTTCCCAGAATTATTTGTTTTCTTAAGCTTTTCTTTATGTCCTGGAGGTAGAGCCTAAAAGCTTTTAAAGTATTTTGATTTTGAAGTCTCACAAAAGTATTTTTTCTTTCACAGTAATTCAATGTAAAAGGCAGTAAAAGTGATATATTCAGAAGTATTCAGGACCCGCTATCAGCGCCACATGGGAATAAACTATCTTGCCACTTGTGCGTCCCACGGGAGAAAAGAGGCACGATTCACATATAGGAAATATTGTGTGTGTTTGCCTCCGTTTTGCTCACATTGTCTGCTCGCCTGAAAGGCAGATTTTTTGCAGATAAAAGCTGCCCTGTCTTGCTGAACTGCTCATCTGTTTTCTTCAGGAAAAAAAGGCTTTGTCAAAACAGGAGCAAAGCCTGATTTGCAAAATATCACCTAGAAATAACACTCATGAAAATGTCAAAATATGTTAAGGATATGGGCCAATTTCACACTTTGGAAAATTACCTAACGAATTTGGCAAACGCTGTTTTCAAGTGAGGGTGGATGATATGTTTTCCAAGCATCATTGGGTGAGTTGTTGGTTAGGTGCAGGAGAGAGAAGATGGTGTGGAGATGGCCTGTCCTTTCTTGCTGCACCCAGGGCGATAGATCTGTAGTTTAAGCAGGTTGCGATCAGGCCTGCTACTGTGCTCCCAGAGTCTTCGGTGTTCTCTAAGTTTGGTGCCTCTGGCTTCAGCTAAACAAAATGGCTTCTGGTCTTGAGGATTTCACAGTGTAGAAGGTCATTGCAACAGTGAAGTGATCTGCATAAGTATGTTTCAGGGTGCCTGGCGGGAGTGGTAAACACCAGAGGTTGTCAAAGTCAGGCACCAAGACCTCATTCTGCAAAAGAAAAATGCCCAGCAAGGTGAAAGCCATTAAGTGTCCTGTGTATCAAAGCTGAAGTTTTAATTAAAAATACTAAGCTCTACCACAAACTAGCCTCCTACCAACTGAATCTGTTTTTTTTTTTTTTTTTTTTTCAAATTTGAAGAAATAGCTTGTGTTCCTTCACAAGTATTTATTGGTAATCCCTTCCTGGGAAACTAGCTTGTATATATTTTCATGATAATGTTTACTGAATAAATCTGAATATTTGCCTTATGGAATCAACAAATAATCTTCAGAGAAATTTCCATCTTCATGCTGTCCTATATAAGATTCAAAAACAGATTTTTCCCCTTATTTTTAAGAAATAAGCAGAGAATGAAAATTCTGTGGCTTTTTGCTTTTTGGGCATCATTTCCAGTAAGATAGCAAGTTTTCAACACACTGGCTCAGTGGCTGTTGACAGTTCCCATGCTGAGTGCCTGGCCCTAGTGGCCATTGTACAGTTAACCCATCAGTGTTCACTTGCACATGAAACTGAATCTGATCTATTCTGTATGACTGAACGTAGAGGCTTTCTCTCCACCAAGGGTTAATAAGAGAAATGATCTCTTTTTCTGCAAACTTTATCTCAGCAGGTGCAAAATAGCTGCAATCAGGTAGGCTTTGGTAAGGGACAGCTGCTATCTGCTAAGTTGAAAGATCACAACTCCTCACCCCATTTCTATTTCAATTACATAGATACTGGCCTCATTCATGAATGTCTGCAGGCATATCTAACTCTGTGCTAAGAAATGGGCCCAGACCCAATGTAGGAGCCATGTGCAGAGCTGTGTGGTGAACTTTCCTTGTTACTGACACAAGCTCTGGTCCATGGAGGTCACTGGCTCATTTTTACAAAGCCAGTAGATTTAGGAATCATCAGCGATCCTCAAGCAGATATATAGATGAAGAAACCAATGCATACAGACACAAGGCCAACAGACTGGCTTTTACACATGTGGAGTATAGACTTACTGAGATAGAGCCTCAAAGCCTTAAGCTGCTAATTTTTAAATACTAAGTGATGAGTTGGTTGGTACCAGTAGCACTTGCAACTTGTGTTAAAGTGACTCTGAAGTTGTACTCTGACTCAAAGTAAATGGTTCTGTGATTAGCAATGTCTGTCTGAGGAAAAGGTGGAGCTTGCCAGGCTATAGATTTGCTGAACTTGCTTGAATGGTGAAGGATGATAGGTAATTACATAATTATTGTATGTTGCGAAGTATGATCTGGTAAGAATAAAGTGTTTTAGAATCTTTGTGGAGGGGCAGGACAGTTTCAGAGAACAGATGGCATTTGGATTTGGTCTTGAAGGATAAGTATTCTTGAGAGAGGAAAAAAAGAGAGGAAGGAAGGTGTTCCATGAAGAACACCATGCATGGGCAATGTGGTATATGGATTAAAAGAGAGAAATTAATGATTATTAACTACCTGCCAGATGCTGGGCTAAACTCGAGGAGAGGCCCTTTCGGTGTTATTTCAGTATCTGATTTTCATAATGTCTTTGTGATTTTAAGGATGGGGAACCAGAGACAAAGAAAATTAACATATTCAAATCCCATAGTTCAGATTTTAATTCTTGGGGCTCTATAGCAATTTTCAGGGCAGCTTTGCAAATGGCTGGTGCAGCTAAAGAACAGAGTACTGGGTGGGGAGTGGTCGTTCGCTTGGATTTGACTGCTGATTTCAGGTTGCTATTAGGACCTTTGAGCTGGATGGCAAATAAGCTATTGTAAATGTGGCCTTGACTAGTGGGGTGGTCTTAAAAATGATATCAGAGACTCGCTGATAACAGACTTGTTACATGTGACCTCCTGTTTAACAGTGGAGATCTTTTTGCCTTTGCTATTCTAGCACAGGAGACTATAAGTAATAAACTAATATGCTTTATGTTGTATGAGCAATTCAAATTACTGCCAATGCAATATTAAATCCAGAATTGATAGGAAAATTGTCCTGCTTAGAAATTCAAGTGTTCTTGGCACAGTAATATTTATTATCACCATGAGACCTGTGCTCTGGCAGAAACTCTGCCTGTGTTTCAGCAAAAACTGTTGAATATGTATGCATTCCTTTGCTAAGGTTCAACTTTGACCTCCAAGAGAACAGCGTGTGTTCCTTAGAGAGATGCTGGGAGGTGTCACGGTTGATTTCTGTGCACGGGGTGGGCATGGGATCGCTTGCCTGTGCCTGAAGTATGTTCAGAAAAAATAAGGGTTATTTTATTATGGAAGCAACCTCAACAAGAAGAAAAAAATCCCCAAGGGGAAATCCACAGTGGCGAAGTCCAATGTCTTGAGCAGGTCCAGGACTCTGTTGTCTTTTCCAGATGGTGCCATGCTTATGCCTTCTTTAGACCATAGGGTGAGCCATGATGTTTAATGTAGTCCAGACACCACCGCTGATTTTCTTTGTTCTTAGAGATAAGGATGGTGGCCCTGACTGCAGCTGCAATGGTAACACTGGCACAGTTCATTGCTTTTAGAGATATTTTTCCCCATTTTTCTTATCTGAGTGTGGGGTCTGTCTTATGTTCAATAGCACCTTGAAGTCTTTATCAGCCTGCAACGAGTTAAATTCTCCCAGGGAAATTGGTGTCAGTGTGGATGGTCCACTGCCAACCTGAGACCATTTAAAGCCATTCTGGGATGTAAACATATCAAAACACTGCCCAGGTGCCTGGTTTGCATTCTCAAGGCCATTTTTTCCCCTCTTTCTTTCCTTGCCCTGCTTTTCTGAATGGCAGCTTTATTTCTGGAATATTCAAACTTAAAGCGAATGGGTGCTTGCTATTTTAGCTTTATGCAGAGGTCTCTTTTCAGGTTTTCCATTGTATTTTTCTTTCTTAGCATATGTAGGTAGAAAACAGTGTGACTATAAATTAATGGTGTTGGTAAAAGATCACACTGGCTTAGCATGTTCCTTAAGCCAGGCAGCCTCTTTATAAGTAGTAATCATTTAAACTTCTTAGTAATCAAATGACAGATGTTATTCACTTCTCCAATCCCAGCTAGGAAAGTAGAGGCACGAAAAGGCTAAGCTGCATGGCCAATGTTACTCATGTTGACTCTCTACTATAACTTGGTCACCCTGAGTCCAGAGGTAGGCTCCGTGTGAAAATCTGTTTTCATCCCTGTAAAACACGTGACATAGTACATGATACATGCTGAGCACAAAGCAGACTGTGGCAGGTCCCCTCCCTTTAGAAAATGGCCCATTGTCCTTGTCAGAAGGACAAGATACTCTTGTTATACATTTTTCATTGCATGATATGAGATTCTAGCCTTGTGTTATCATCCTCAGACAAGAGTTGATTTTTTTTTAAATATGAATTCCTGTAAGTCTTCATTATATGCCATACAAAGAAGGTTGATCTAAGCAGGTTTACTAGTTTACTGCCATTCAGATTTATAAGTTCTCTCAGGAACGTCAAAGCAGTTTCTCAGTGAAAAGTCCTGTTTGAGAACTACTCCGACTTCTCTGGTGTCCCCACCTTCCCACCAGCCACATTAAATCTGCAAAGAAATCTCTCAGGGAAGAGACACTGGAAAGAATAATTTATTGGGGTTTTCCCCTTTATGAATAGCATATTTTCCAAGCTATTATAGCCCTTTCAGGTAATTTAGCTTCTTGGATTAAAGAGAATAGTACGTAGTCCCTCTGTCCTTCCTTTTTATTTCTTTACATTCTTTTGTTTGTCCACAGATACTTACTTCTGAGTTTGAGACACTGTACTTGGTGCTTGGTTCTCAGGCTTTGTTTACTTTCTCAAAATTTTTTGAGGGCTGGGGATTTAGCTCAGTGGTTCTGCTGCCTGCCTTGCAAGCACAAGGACCCAAGTTTGATCCCCAGTACAGAAAATAAAATCTTTTTCAGAGACTGTATTAAAGAAAAATCTTACCTTACATCTTTTGTCCTTCCTTTCTCTTTGATTCTTCCCTCCTTACTTTCATCCACCTCATTCCATCCCACTTTCAGCACTGGAAGCTGGGGAGGAATGAAGAGAGTTTGAAGGAGGAAACACTTGAACTTGTAGAGGTGGGGATGGTGAAAAACAGCAGGGTTCCGGGAGGAGGACTGTGAAAAAGGTCACAGGATGCAGGTAGAAAGGGCTTCCGGAGAGTGATGAGGGGTCAGGCTTGAGGCATCAGGGACATGAAAGGGAGGGATGGGAGAGCAGACTTTCAAGCAAGCATCCTTCCTCTCTTATAACACCTTGCAAGAGAGATTCACAGGCTGTGCTTGGTCTGAAGGTTTTTTTGAAAAGATAAATGCTCTATAATGTAAGGTCATGCAGATTCACATAAAAATAAGAGGCCCCAGTTGATGTCATCATCATTGTTCCAACAAAGTCAGTGTCATCATTATAAAAGCTCTGTGCTGGACTCCCTTCCTAATGACACTAGGCACCATCAGGATGTAGTACTGCTTATGTTCCACTTCTGTGTCCCTAACACCTTGAAGTAAGAATTGGGTTTCAAGAGGCAAACTTATCTTTTGAAGAGTAAAGACAGGACAAGCAGATGTTTGCAGCAGCCAGGTAAGATGAGTGAAGAGAGTCTCTGGTTTGGTTACCAGGTGACCTTCATGCTCCCTGATTAGTCAGGACCTCTTTTCCCACAGCAGAATGCCAGGGCCACAGGGGCAGGAGCGGAGTGAGGGCAACAGGTGGCTGGAGCTAATTTTTTCTCATAAGAAAGATTTAATCTAAAGAAAAATAACTTTTTCAGGGCCCCAGCCTTTGGGGTTTATCTCATGATCAGAACTAATCCTTTGGTCTAAATATCTGTGAGTCCAGCTGGATCTTTCACTGTGCTTATTCGACATCAGTCTTCCGCTCTATCATGTGTTTCTGGAGAACTTGGGTTCCCTTCTGTTGTAAGAAAGGGCATAGCAGGCTGGGGATTTAGCTCAGTGGTGCCACAACTGCCTCACAAGCCCAATTCCTGGTACTGAAAAAAAAGAAAAAGAAAAAGAAAAGAAAGAAAGAAGGAAGGAAGGAAGGAAGGAAGGGCAGGCACATGCTGAGGCAGTGTAATAAAGAGGAGCAGGCAAAAGGAACTTTTAGTTCATAATTTAACTGAAATTGTTTTCATGTGACTTGCAGTGGTTTAACAGTTCAGTCAGGTCAGGGAGAGCTAAAGCCACCGTTCAAAATAAAAGAAGCAAATGTAGCAGCATATTAAAAGCTCATGGGGATTTTTCATTGTGGTTTTAGCATTAGTACTGGAAAGTTCAGTATGATCTTTTATCATGTCATCTGATGAACTCATCAATGTGCATGTTAGCTAGAACTTCTTAATAATGCTTATAACCACAGGAAACCTCCTTTGGGGAAAAATCTCTGATGAGATTTTGGCCATCTATGTTTTTTTCTCTAGGACTGGCTGTGGCACAGAAGAATTCATGATGATGGTGCCCATGAGATCGCTGTTTCCTCGGTTTTCATTTGTTGTAACTTTTTTTTACTATATCCATGCCCAAAGGTTTTAGGTTGACGTGTGTTACAGATTCTTAGCATAGATTACCACACTGATGATGTTCTATTATTTGGATGCTTTTATTTTCTTATAAGACCACTAAACTTTTTATTGCTTAGCAGTGTCTTCACTGAATAAAAGGGTCATGGATTGTGCAGAAAGGAAGTAAGACACACCAATACCACCACATTGGCACCTACAAACTACCTACAATGAAGCAGAGGGTACCTGATATTCTCCAGTAGAAAGGGAAAAATAATTGCTATGTTTTCCCTGATGCTAACCAAGGGTACCCTGTAGCTGTCTTTTTAATGCTGGGAATAAAGCCAGATTTAGGCAAAATGAATTAAATTTGTCCACAATTACTGATTTTGAAGTAAATGTAATTAGCATGATTCACATCAGTCTCTTAATTTTCCATGTGAATTAGGTATTTTGTTTATTGACAGACCACATTATAAAACCTGTTTGGGGATGGTACCAGCTTTTAAAATTTCTGAACCAGTTCTATAAGAGCATTCCCTTGGTATGAATAGCAACAACTTAGTTAATTCATGGGCTCTGGAGTCAGAATATCTGAGTTCCACTCTTGTATTTTTTTTTCCTTGATCTGTGTCCTTGATAGTGACCTGAAGTCACCCAATTTCTCTGTGGCTTTATTTCTTTGTCTGGGAAATGGGGATTATATAAGAATTTCTCTCTGATAACACTCATTAAATATCCAGTTATGATTGATATGATTATTCACGTATTTTTAAATTCTATCTTGACTCTATTTCCCTGCTAGATGCCCCTACAAGAAGAAAAGACAATCTCTGACAGCAGTAATTGCTATTTCCATACTGAAAATGTAATTTCTTTTTTTTTCCATTGAGTTTTAGGAAAACTCATGTCTCCGTCACTGGCTATATCTCTTCCAGAATGAAGTTTCCAAAGCAACCGTGATCCTATCCATCTCATCTTTAGACCTTTAATTCCGGATTTTCATACGATATTCACTTTCCCATATTGACCTTGCTTGACTTTCACTATTCTCTTTTTGATAGTCTCATGGTTCCATTGCCAGTTCTTCTGCCCAAACCAGCCCTGGTAAGGTACTCCTAGACTGGACCCACCAAGACTGCTCACTTTTCTGTTACTTTCCTCTGCTGACCACTGCCCCACAAAAAAATGAGTGTGCTTTTCCCCGGTTATAGTTTAATAAGCAGGATCCAAACAAACTGTTGAGTCAACAGCTGAAACAAAACAAATGAATATTTTATTTATATACTCTGAGCTTTGTTAACTAATCTTTGTATAGATAGCAAGCAGATTAATTATACAACTCAGGAAGTACCAAAGTTGAAGTTTGGCCAATGCCACACAGTAGATCTATATTGATTATGTGATTTCTCGTATGAGAGAAGAACTGATATGTGAGAAGATTACAAATAAGCAATGAGTAGGAGCCCATTAGTGCATAAGGTGATTGACACTGATATGAATATGTCCAGTGGACACTGTATTTCAACTATATTATTGGATAAATGACAGTATATGGATAAAAGTTGACACCATTTACCCTTGTAAGCAATTACTTAAACTCATTATGTAGTGTCATTTAAATGGAAAGACACACCTTTATGCTGTTGCTTATCAATTATGAAAAAACAAAAATAATCTAATGACAGACCGGATTCATAGTTAATGTCTTTATTCTGTGGCTAAAGACTAATTCTGTTTTAGAAAGAAGAAAAGCTTATGTAAATTAATATGGCTTGCAAAATTTCTGAGTCCAAATCACTGCAATTTTGTTTTCTTCCCATATCATGTATTCTCTGTGGCTCTTATTTTGAAATAGGCATTCCTGCTACAAAGTCTGATAAGTTACGTTCTAACTCTAAAGAGCACACAACTGGGATGTCACATTTTTGATGCATATTTTTGCATCACAGAGGGGATTAGATTCTAAATGTCTCAGCTGTTACAGGCCCATTCAGATTTGCCCCAAATGAAGATCGAAGAAGGAGAAAGCTTTCCTTAAAGCAATTCATCAGATCTATCTGGGCACAGTGACATTCTTCCAGAGCTGTTCCGGATAAGTTGCAGTGAACAGTTCAAGGGTTTGCAGCTGCTTGGAATATTTGGGAAGGAGATTCCTCTAGTTCTATTGTGCACGTTACATGGGCCAAGGAATGCATAGTCTGACTATTATTCATCAAGGACCTAACAATTATCAGTTATACAATAATACCTTGTTTGTCAAGTACTCTCTGTGTCCAGACTGTATTTTGTATTTTGTACCATCACAATGTTCATGCTTCTGGTCTTAGGAGAATGACTGTTTATTAAATAAGTGTAAGTCTGCTTTTTTGCAGTATGAAAAATTTGTTGAGCCGAGACTTATGCATTATAAATTCACCTGGAGTCGCTGTCGTTTTCTCTAACCTAATGGTCGCTGTTGAGTCTAAAGGATACTTTGACTACTTCAGCGAAGCCTGCAGTGATCACTTCCATTAAAAATTGTTAGACTTGAAACATAAGTGCAAAACAGATAGTCGTACCGTTTTCTGAATTTTGAGGGATTCAAAACTGTTACTAGAACAAGCCACTAATGGCACAAATTAGTTGATGGGATAAGTCAAACAGCAGAAAACAAGACAATGTGATGTGTTGAATGGCAATTTCAAATAAAATGAAGGGATTGATACATTTTTCACTTGATAAGAAAGTGAACAGTATTTTAGAATGATGAAACATAGCACTTTGAAGCATTTTTCCTTTGACTGCCCTAATGTAAAGTAGGTTGGATAGATAATTGCATCTCCGTGTATTTGGCTGATTAGTTTTGTTTTATGATTTGAACTCTGTCTAGCATCATTTCCTACTACACAGTCCCTTTTTACCAAATGATGTGAACGTTCCTGATCATTTTATGGCTGGTCACATTGCTCTTTCTCCTGCCTGCAATGTGTTTCCCATCTTCATTTTACGAACTCCCCTCACTCAGACTGACATTCCCAAAATCATGCCCCCTACATCCCCAGACCCACCCTTGCTCTGGAATCCCATAGATCCATAGCTTCATTTTACACGGGGTATTATACTTCTTTATGTCCTGCTGGCTGCACTAACTTGTGAAGGGTTATAATCCGGCAGAAGTGACTACGAGGAGAATGCACATTTATATTGAGTTCTGTTGTCCTTGCCACCATGTGGTACATAGAATGTACTCAAAGTTATATATATATATTCCCACTCCAAACCCTGGGGGTTAAACTCAAGGCCTTGTCCATATGAGACAAGCACTCTACCACTGGGCTATATGCCAGCCTAAAGTTTTATCTTTTCTAGTGAAATTTCAAGGTATCATTAGCACGGTGAGACTGTGCTCACACTAAGCAAGAATATAGAGACATGAAAAAGGGCAAAGAGTCAGATCCAGGCAGTGCAATAGAAGTGTGGCAGCAGGTCTAAGCTGGGAAAGTAGCAGCACTGCCCACTGCAGAACGCAGCTCTGCAAGGGGTACAGGGGGCCCAGTGCCTGGCTTCCATCTCAGCCACTCCCCACCCTCTGTGCTCACTACTTGGTTCCCTTTGATGGAATGTAGGAGGCAGACATGGATTACTAGGGAGCAGGGTTTCCAACCGTGCTTTCATTCTGTTTTGAAGTTTCTCTCAAAATGGTTGATTTACATTCCTCTCATGTATGCATTATGTATGTGTCACTACACGCCACCAGTAGGTTCAGAAAGGCTCTCCATGCCTTTGTCCCCAAACCCCCAGCCATGCAAAGCATTGAAGCAACTAAAAACCAGAGCTGTGCTGGGCTCTGGAGACAAAAGCATGGGACCCATCTGGGTCTCCTTCAAAGCAAGCTGCTGTTTTGTAACAAGTGACTAGGTGGTGAGCAAAAAAGAAAGAGGTCCTTACTGTTTGCTTAATGGGTGACTAGCCTTTTTGCTTTTATTTAGCCCTCTGTCTGGTCTGTGTCCCTTTAAACTTGTAAGATCCATCACGTTATTTAAGCTGTTACCTTGACACATTGCAGTGTTGTGGACATAATGATCCCACAGAGGAGCAAATTAAAATGGTTTTTCATGATTAGAAGGTTAAATGAGGGAAGGTTGTGGTAGTTAGTGGTGAGATAAGGTGTTCTGAGAAGGCAGAGCTCAAGGGACTTTCGGGTGATTAGGAAATTAGGCCGGCTAGATGGAGGAATGTGCGTTTTACAAATTTCAGGAGTGAGGATGAAGACTTTCTTTGGGTGTCTCTGACATGGATTCTGGTCCTACTGCCCGACAGAGGCTGTGGTCCCAGTCTAGGGAAGAAACAGGGACCATCTTTGAGTTCCTTTTCTTCCTTGGGAGATTCCCTGAGGAAGAAAATGAAGCTAATTCTACCAGAAACATGTTGGCAAGCACAAAACACAACAGAACCACAAGCGTTCAGTTATTTTCAGAAAGTTGCCTGGCTCTCCTTCAGTGTGAAGAGAACTCGGCAGTCAAGCACAGCTTCACGAAAGAGCACTTCACTGGGTCTTCCCTCTGCCCTTGAGGCAGGGCTGCTCAGCGTTGCTCCTTCTTCTTGCTCATGACCTTCCTCCTGTCTCCAGGATGGCTCCACTAGGATGACCGGCCAGTTCCTGAAAAGCAGCAGCCTAGAAAGCAAGAGCTTTGCACTGATAAATTCCTACTTGGACTACTCTGGTTTTCCTTTTAAGACCAGGATGATGGCAGCCACTTGGGCTCAAGGTCTCCATCATCTCTGAATTTCGTTGTCTGCTGCTTAGGTACCTTAGGTAGCCTGGTTCTATTCTTTTAACCTCTCCTGTCTTTCTCCACCTTTTTCCACTACAGTTTCTGTCCTCATTACCTCTGCCCCAAGCAATTGTATTAGTCTTCTAACTAGTTACCACTCACCTTTATTCTCTTCTGGCTACAGCACATCTTTAATACTGATGTTCAGTTATAATTTATAACAGCCACCTTTAACAGAACGAAACAAACAAAAAAGCAAATGATGGTTTCGACTTTCCATCGCCTAGGAAACTTGGTAGAGACTTCTTAGCTTGGTATCTGGGCAACACATCACTTATGCTTCTAGCTTTTCCTCACTTGTCTCTTTATTCTAACTAGAAAGTTAGTTCTGCTCATACATTGATGCTGTCTAAAATTCATGCATTTTATCAAGTTCAATCTCAAGTACCTCTTTACTTGCTCCCACCCCAATCAGATGAAGTTGCTCCTGCTTTCACTTCATAGCAGCACATTTAGGGAAATGTTCTTATGTTGCTTGGTATCAAATTTTTCCTTTTTCTGTTGGTAGCATTTTGAATATTACTTTTGTACATTCTTTAGCACAGGTAGATTTTCCTGCCTGTCAAAGTTGCTAGACATAAAAATAGCATGAGTGATAATGAGACTGTATAAGAATGTGCGAAATACATTCATTCATTTATTTCACTCAAACGTTTATTGAGTGCTTGTACTGTGTAAGGTTGTGTATCTCTTGTATTGTGTAAGGTAGTGTATTCTGTATCTTGGGATACAGAGAATAACTATGACTCAATACATACTAGAATCCCAGTTCCTCAGGAACTCACAATTTCATGGAGGAGAAATCACATAAATAATTACACGGTGAAAAAGTATAATAGATATGTATTCAAAGTCAAGTTTGGGAGTGATAAGCCCTCTTACCTCCATTAGGGAGAAAGGGTTGGGGATGAAAGGGTCATGATGGGGAGGAGATTGAGTAATTTGGAATGGTTTCCCATCCTTGGGAGTATCTTACTTGGGTTTTCCAAACTGAATAGGAATTGCAAGGAAAACAAAGGAGGAAGGAAGGGTAGAGACAGAGTAGAAAAGTTCAAGATTACTGCTTTTCCAGTTCTCAGGAGGCCCAACACACAACGGCAGCCTGGTCACCAAATTATTATTTTCTGTCTCCAAGTGAAATATCCTAAATGACAAATCCTTTCCTTCTGTGAAGGAAAAAGAGAGAGGAATAAAAGAACCTACCCTCTGTGACTGCTCTCAGTTGAAAGTCGTTCTTTTCTTTTAATGTTTGTAGAGAAAATCTGTGATTGCGGTGAGCTTCATAGCAGCCTTCCTCTTCCTGCTGGTTGTGCGCCTTGTAAACGAAGTGAATTTCCCATTGCTACTAAACTGCTTTGGACAACCTGGAACAAAGTGGATACCATTCTCCTATACGTACAGGCGGCCCCTTCGAACTCACTATGGATACGTCAATGTGAGGACACAAGAGGTAAGACCTCAGACGGTTACCTAGGATTCTGAGTGTATCCATGGTAACAGCTTTGCCTTAGGAACAAGATGGCCTTCAACTTGCAGAATTACTCCCTCTGTCCGGAGAGCTTCTTTGGGTCTCAACAGCATCTTCTGTTTTCTCATCTTAGACACTCACAGACTCACATGTCTAAAATCTGCTGCCCCTCCTACATAAAATCTTCCAATTCCCTGGCTCCATATGGAGTCCAGGAAGCAATTACTTGTTTTCCTGGTGGTTTGTGGCATAATGTACATATCTTTCTATTTAGAAATTCTGATCAGCACCTACCAGCTGGGGAACTGGCTGGCTTTATTTCCTGTAGGTCAACTGGTGGGGGCCAGCTCTTTATAGAACTTCAGAAAGGCATTCATGTGCCTTAAAACTCTGTAATCCTTAAACCTGGAACTAGAAAAGGCCAAGCTGATTTTCAGATTAGAAGTGGCTGCAGAGATAATGAGATTTAAAGGGTTTCCAAATTTAAAGGGGTTAAAATCATTTAAGTTCTTTAATAACTGAACTTTTAAATCTCTGTAGCCAATTGGTGGCTCAGGAAAGGACGGTGATATATTGACAACTAAAAAGTACATGCCATGCTAGCACTTCTGCTAGCAAGCAATTGTCTGTTGAAGTATAGTAAAAAATAATGAATGTCAGATTATGTGTGACGTGTGTAGAACTAGGTAATAAAATTGTTTTGACTGTTTTCATGGGGTAGGATAAATGTGAGTCTTACATCTAAAGACACAAAGTTTAAAGTTGTTGGTGAAAAAGATACATACTACCAATGTGTCCTGTCACTGGGAAGACTTCATTGATAGGTCATTTTGTAAAGATGCTAGAGAGAAAGGACTTGGGACATAGTCGGATGGTAGAATGATTGCCTAGCATGCACAAGACCCGGGATTCCATCCTCAGAACTGCAAAGAAAAGGTACTGGAGAGGAGGAGGAGGAGGAGGAGAGTCACACACAGAATGCTACTCTCACCCTGTAGATTATTCTTAGCATTCTGGGCCGTGTCATACCTAAGTCTTTGTTTCTGGTTAATTTTATTATTTGAAAATTATTTCAATATCAGAACTTACAGGTGTCTTACTAGACCTTTAGAGTTGGGGAGAGTATCATTAATTTATACATTTTTAGAGGTTTATCTTTTAATTGGGTTTAAATTAATTTTAATGTTCCTATTGTTTGAATTTGTTGCATGTCCTAATAACTTGACTACCTATATAAGCTGTCTCTGTTAGAACATAGTTTGTCTCACTCCTGTCTTTTGTTACTTTTACTTCTGGCTGTCGTTTGATATTCTATAGCTCTGTAAATTGGTAGAGTGCTAATCATTTCACCACTGCTTGTCACAGGCTGAAAATGAGACGTGTGACTAAAGTGTGCCACAAATTACTCCCACAAAGGAAATCCTTCTAAATATCAAAGATGTCTTCCTTTGTTTAAATATTTGATCTGGATTTTGGACTATTAAAGAAAAAACTGGCCTAGGGATGCAATGTTTGATTAGTCATATTAACCAGGCTACCATTGACCCTCTCTTGATATAGTTTTTGGTAACAATAATTACCAAAGAACAATAAACATTATTTTGCCACTGCACAGGCTATTTTTTTTGGAGATAATATGATTCCTGGAAAGATTTCGCAATCTTTGTGTGTAGAAACACACAAGCCTGGGTGGAGTTCAGTTCTGTGGCTTTATTATACTTGAAAAAGCAGAGTGTTTGCTTTAGGGTAAATTTGATAAACCCTGAGTCTCCATTTCCTTATTTGTAAAGTACTGATAACAGCATCAGACCCGGTAGATATTTAGAAGCTTGAACAGGACAAAATGCATGACATCTATAGCTTTAAATTGATTTTCAGTGAATGTATTTCTTTTGCTGCCCCAATACTTATCGGTATGACATGAAACGTTCAGTATGATTAATACCAGAACACTGAAAACCAAGTAATAGAATTCCTATTTAAATTTTAAAGATCCTGGACTCAGGGCAATAAACATAGAAAGGGCTTTCCAAACCCAGTAGTAATCAGAGTTTTATAAATTAAACCTCAAGGAGAAAAAAAATGAAAGAGCACAAAGAGATATCACTCTAATCTGTTCCCAATGACAGAAATTAGGAAGTGTTGGTGAGGATGTGGAACAATAGGAATTCTCATTCACTAGCGGTAGGACTATACACTGAGAGAACTACTTTGACAAAACCAAAGGATTCATGTTACCGAAGTTGGAAGTTGATGATCAGCAGCATATCCAGTCATCAACATTGCTCCACATTGGAGACGCTCATGAGCACGTGTGTTCAGAGGCATAGACAGCACGCGTGGCACCATTGTTGACAAAAACCAGAACCTAGAAAACACTTACTATAATGCGTTAGACTAAAATATCTCACAGAGTTCTAAGGTGTCTGCAGGGTGATTAGAGCATGGTGGAGCTGTACTCATTAGTGGATTCACCTTTTGATGAGTTCATAACTGAAAGTGCTGTCAGGAGGTGGGGCCTGGCTGGAGGTCACTGCAGACACGAGCTGGAATGGCGGGCTCTTGTCCCCGGCCCTCCCTTCTCACTCTGCTTCCTGACTGCCATGGGTTGAACAGTTTTCCTCCCACCAGGCCTTTCCTCCACACTCCTTTTGCCTTTGAGCCAGCTAACTATAGACTGAATTTTCTAAAAACTGTGAGCCAATATTAACCTCTTTTCCTTTAAGTTGTGTGAGTGTTGGATATTTTATCCTAGAAATGGAAAAGTTACTTCTACACTCAGATATCTGGGAGTAGGAGAATGGATTGAAACTGTGCATCATATCTACATATCCTGGAATGCCAGGCAGTGGAGACAACAACTAATGTGGTAAATGACCGCTCAAGTGTAAAATTGGGCATACAATGTAATTCCACTTATAACTCACAGGAAGAGGAAAAACTAAATGATGTTGATTAGGATATAAGAATATATAGATTCTATCTATCTATCTATCTATCTATCTATCTATCTATCTATCTATCTACCTATCTATCTGTCTATCCTAAGAAGCCAATAGATTGCACATTTTAGAAGAGAGAAAAGTCAAGAGAATCATAGAAGTTGGAGTAGCAGTTACCTCTGACAAGTGTGTGATCTTTGTGATTGATATGGGTTTTTGGAATGTCAGCAATGTACAGTTTCTTGGTCCTGTTGAGATTCCACAGGTCTTCACAGTCTAATTGTTTATTAAGTATAAATGTATGTTCTCTGCACTTTTTGTGTGTCGATATCATAACGAAAGAGAAAAAATATATTGAGTCCAGGGAGGATACTTATTAACCTTTCACTATGGACCAGTTATGACACAAAGCATTTCATCTAATGGAATAGTAAGAAATAAGTGAAAAGAAAAATAGATGTCAAGCTATCCCAAGGAAACAAAAATACTGAAACAGGCAATTTAATTTCACACAAAGTATAACACATATACGGTACTTATTCCTCCATTTCTATTCTGTGCAGGATAGAATGGTTGGCTTGCATGTTATAACTTTAATACAAATGACCGATAGAAAAGTTTGCATGAAAGTTGAAAAATAGCATAATGAATACTTGAGAGAATGACAGATTTCCTCCTGAAACCAAACTGCCACGTCTGTGCTCCATTCTAACAAATGGTTGTTCTTTGGTCCTTTCCAAATAGTGATCTCAGGTGCAATACTTCCTAGCAGTTTCTGAATTAAAAAAACAGGCTCATGATCAGGATGTTATATTACTCAGACTTCAAGAGCTAGAGTAAGATAACAAAATGATAGGTGACAAATTGATTGTTGTACATCAAATAGCTTCAGTAGTGACCTTCCAGATGTGATTGTGTGGGGTTAAGATGGGATGATCCCTTCCTGCCCAACATAAATGGCTATGGCCAACATCTTATAACATTTTATGCTTAGGTTAGTTGAAGTACGGACCACCATGCAGCAATATGATTGCACAAAAAAAGATACGATCTCATAGTAACAAACTAAGGGAGGGAAAATTGGTAAGACTGTTTTTCATATTCTTTTGGCACTTTAGTTGTAGCATTTCTTCCTCCCAAGTGTGGGACAGGACCTTTTCTAAAGTGGGGGTTGTGGGGCTTATGACTTATTATTAAATAAGGCAGAGCAGAGTTAGAGTAATATTTGTAGGCTTTGTGGTTGGCTTCGGGAATAAGGGTTTCTGGTTTCTATGACCTAGAGATGAGAAATTCTGTTTTCCACAGTTTGCCTCAAGGTGAACAATAGAAGATGGGAAGTCAAAGAGGCCTTCACTGTGAAGTATCATTTGTCTAAGCCCCAACTCTCATGCCCCTGTTCACTTTTTTCTGATCAGGAGAATTGTCTGTAACTTGGCTGAATGGAGTCAGATGAACACACTAATCTACTCACTTCAAGACCACGATCTTTAAGGTTTTCTCAAAGTTTCTTTCTCCTAAAATGAATATTTAGTGACTTTTTAGAAACCACTAAATTTTCTAGTTTTTTTTAAAATCATACATAAAAATGCATTAATGATTTTCTGAGCTGGACCATCTGTAAGCATGATCATTGCTGATGATGGTTTTATTGCTCAAGGCCTCAGGTAGGCAGCCCTTGCTGCAGTTGGACATTGACTTTTATGAGCTAAAATGATTACAAGGACAAAGGCCTCTTCAGTACCGTCTAAAACAAGGCAGAATGAGATGCAGCAGAATTAGGTTAAAGATTTAGTCAATGTTGTGGAGAGTAGGCCTGCTTAGAACCAAAGTAAAATTCTTTGGTTTGTCTTTTAAAAAATCATATGAGTTCTGATGCCTTTAGACTGGTCCAACTGGAAATACAGGGAGTGTTGTACTTCTATAACACTCTGTCCTAGAGACCTCACTTACAGTCAGTCATTCCCAATTCAGGCTCCTTTTATCATCACTTCATCTGGTATTTGAACAATTCATTTTCAAGGGAAATACAGAAAATAAAATTACAGGGAACACAGGAAAGATAAACATGGCACCTTGCTTATATTTCAAACTGAATATTTGAATTCGGACCCACAGAAAGGAACATGTTGTGAGAACTATAAGGATTATTGTAGAGAAATTAATTCAAAACCATCAAAATACCTTTCCCACTGTAATGATGACAGTCTGAGCACAATGCAAGTGGGTGATTGTTTCCCATTCTTTTCCACGTCCTCCTTCCCTTTGTGACTCTGTGCAAAGTAATGTTCTGATCCCTTGCCAAAGGTAGGTCTTGAGAAGCAAATTAAAGCCAACTCACTGGGTGAGTGCTGAAATTCTGAGTGTGTCTATTGATCATAGAATCCAGAATTCATTGTCAGTACCTGTATGTGTGCTGATAACAATCATAAGGCATCCCAAACTAAAATTGAGCAATACTGATTTTGTAACAGATCCTGTACTCCTCTGAGCCCCACTTCCTAATTGTTAACCCATTAGCTGCTCAAGTTTGGCCTGCTATATCACTTCTATACCAATAATTCCACTCCATTTTAATAGGTATGAATATTGAGAACCTAGCTGTAGTAATATGGCAGGATTTCTGTATTATCAGTTCACTTTGAACATGGTAGAAAGCATATATCCCCTGTGTGATTTCCCAAAACAAAATATGACCTCGGCACTATCCTGTGAAACCTGTTTTCTCCTTAATATAAATTTTAACTATTCATTTTAAATTATTAATTGTAGCATACCCGAACATAGAAAGAATTTAGCTACCGCAGGACTGCGTTCAAGGTATTACTACTTTTCCCTTTTCCCTATTGAGGAAAGGAAATTAATTTCAAGCTAGGTTCTAGTTGTAGTTCCCTGCCATGGATTCACTGTGGGTTGTTTGTTTGCTGTGTGACCTTGTGTAAAGACATTACTCAGGTCGTGCAATCAGGTCATAGTCAATAGGATGCCACAGCCAGATCTGTCTGGAGATCAGTGGGGTGAGAGATGTCTCTCTCAGACCAGAGAAGAGACCATAAAGAGTTGGAGTTGCACAAAATTTTCAGTCCTTGGGGACGAATGCCTTTTTACATGGTGCTCAAAGATGTACTGGAAGGAGAAGCAGCACATTTCCACAACTCAGTATTCAAGTATAGGACTGTGTTTTCAATTGCATAACAGTTTAATGAGAATGAAGCATTCCTCTTTACAAATTGGGGATGTTATAAAGCCTCAAATAGACTAAATAAGAATACTTAGGATCAGTTACTCTGACCAACAGGCCACACTAGCCTAATTAAGATGTGCATAACATATTGATATTGCAACAGAATTACCCAAATTGTGGTTACAGTAACAATTAAGGAATACAGCTTACTTTTGTTGCAATTAAAGTATATTCTCCACACATTCAAGTAAACGTACACATGTAACTAAGACAGACAATGAATGGGTTTTCTATAATGGAGAACATGGACTTTGGGTTTTACACAGTATATGGGGAGCAATTTTTTTCAAATGTTCCAAACATTTTAAATTGGTCATTTTAATTGTTAATTAAAATCTGAATACTCCCATTTGTGAAATCATAAAGCAAAAGAAATTTCCACTCTTAAACTGCTTTAGAGAAAGAAACAACTGAATTGATATATAGTAAAGGTTACTTATGGGCATATTGGATTCATCATTTTAAAGATAATTTATTGTTTTTCCAAGTACACAAGGGTATATATTTGTTGACTGGAGAAGCGATGTTTCTGTTTCTCAGACTGGCTGTGAAATAGTAACTTTCCACCAGTGGTTGCATCTCAGTAGTGGTCAAACAAGTACTAAATGAGAGGGACAGACCTCACTGTGGGCTGGAATAATTCTAGGACACTCTCTTGGGAGATGAGATACATCCTTAGAAGGATTTGCATAGGACAGAGCAAAAATGTAGAGTTGGAAAAAAGAGCAAAGATAAAAGTTCAGAATATACACTGTGCATTTTCCTTCCACTCCTACTGCTCTCAGTGGCCCAAGGACACAAAAGTCACAGTAAATTCCTAATGTCTGCATTAGTAATCAAATTGCCTTGTACTCTGTAGATCCGTTTCTTACCTTTCTCTGCATTCACTACCTTTAGTTCTAGTCTTGTGGCTTTTTGTGCGGTCGGCTGGCTACCCAGTCTTGGAGTGCCCTGCCCCTGCCCTGTGAAGTCCACAGGGGTCATTTTTAATATTCCTCCTCTCTGTGCAGCCCTGCCACAGACACAACACCCTGTGTGCAAGAGTCTCTGAGACACTGCTCAGGCCGGCATGGTGCTTTGATTTTCCAGAGAAGGAAATCAGACACAGGTGGGGGTAATAAATAGGCCACTCCTGCTAGAATTAAACTTACCTGGGGTGTATGACAGAAAATGCAGTCGATGGATAATTATGATCTAGGATGGGAATGATATCCACAAGAAGCCCACACTCATGCCTTTGAGATGATCAAAGATACATATGCAATACATAATGCATCCATAGTCATGAACTGGTATATAGAAATATACAAAAATATATGCCCGATGCACAGATGTAATATATACATACATGTTCACAGAACAGTTTCTACATTCTTTTTTTGTTTTGTTTTGTTTTGTTTTTGGCACCGCAGATCGAACTCAGGTCTTTGTGCTTGTGAGGCAGGCAGCAGAACCACTGAGCTAAACCCCCAGCCCCCTGCATTCTTAACTGTGCATACACTTAGAATATATACAAGCTATACATTATGTAATATAATCATTAATGTATAGAAGTAGCCAGCTACGTATATATGGTGACTTTTCTGCTTGTTGACTCTCTACTTCCCCTCTATTAGAGAAATGAAACCCTCCCTTCTAACCACGGGGATGACCAGAAAGTCAGATCAATGATTAGTCAGTAAACCAGTCAGTCAAGAAAGGCACATATGGCCCAAGAGGAGCCGTTATGTTTTTCTTGGTAACAGGCATGGGAAGGGCCCTGTTTTTTTGGGTGGCAGAGCTGTTGTGATGCAGTTGTCGAGCTGTCACTGACTGGAGTCCCCAGAGAGAGTAAGACTGGGATACAGAGAAGTAGAAAGGAGTTACAGAGCTGACCTGAAGTCCAGCTGATATTTCAGCCATTTTTAAAGCCAGCCTCCCCTCCTCTGTGGTTTGGGTATATAAACCAATAAATACCCCATTTTTCACTTCTCTTGGTTTGAACTGTGTTTTTGTCACTAGCAACCAAAAGAGACCTAGCTGAAACACTGAAGTCATTGAACAATGGCAACCACAAAACATCCTGTTACTCATCTTTAAGCGAGTTGCCCCCTGGAGGATGAGAGAGGTCTCGTTCCCAATCTGTGCTCTTCACCCTGCTGGGAGGCTGAGCAGAAGTCGAACACATGCATCAGTTGTCTCAGCTGTCTCCAAGGGCCGAATGCTGTTCATCTTTCTGCTTACAAGCACAGTGCTTGGTAAACTAGCTTACCCTTTTGAGAGAGGAAAATTGAGGTCACAGTTTCCTAAGGTCATCCAGCCAGAACATGGCAAGGTGCTACTCTTGACCTATTGAATTTGTAGCTGCACTCACCTGATAAATCATATAGTTTTACTATAATTACCAGATGAAATTTCTCTATTGCTGTGATACACTAGCAGCCCAAAGAGATTGATTTTTACTTTTTTTTTTTTATTGAGTTTATAGGTACATTTAGGGATACAGTACAGTTACATTCATTGTTGGGATCATGTACCTTTACATGGCAAGTCTTGATTCTCATTTTTTTCCCCTTTTCCCTGCCCTCCCTTCACCCCCTCCTCCCCTCCCCATCTACAAACACTTTATTTTCATCTTTTCATTCTCTCACATTTTTTTCTTTTCCCTTTTTGTTCTTCCCCTATGTATCACACCTTCCCTACACCTTTAGCTCCTTTCCTCCCATTTCTAAATGTCAGTAATCTTATTAGAATCTTATGCATTGTTGCAGAATATTCACACCAGGGAAACTATTTGGTATTTACACATGTGGGACTTATTTATTTCACTTAGGAGTATATCTTCAATATGTATCCATTTTCCTATGAATGAATCTATTCTCTCACTCTTTATGGCTGAGTAATATTCCATTTTATAGAAAAACCACAACTTCTTTATCCAGTTTCCAACGGATGGGCAAATAGGTTGTTTCCAAGATTTAGCTATTACAAACTGTGCCGCTATAAACATGGGTGCACATACTTCTCTGTGATATGATTCTTTTAGTTCTCTTGGAAAGATACCCAACAGAGGGATGGCTGGGTCAAATGGAACCTCCAGTCCAAGCTCTTTGAGGTATCTCCATATTCATTTGGAACCACAAGAGACCTAGAATAGTGATTTTTACTTTTAATATCACATCTGTTATAGATGAAAGGCCCATTATTATCATAGTTTTAAATGTAGTAATTGGTATTTTAGGAAGATTTAAGGGAATTTTATTTCATTACAGAATCTTAGGTTAAGAAATGCTCATTTGCTAGCTATCATGTTAACACACCTGAAAGTAGCTATCAGAAATTCAAAATATCAAATTACCTTGTTTTGAACAGGAAAACAAAACAGTGCACCTCTCACAAATACCTTGATCAGAGTATTGAAAAAATGATGGACCAAGGGTCCTGACAATTAAATTTCTGTTTAGCTTGTCTCTAGCTTATAGCCTGGCAAAGTAACTAGTACTTTGAAGCATCCATCAAATAGCAGTTAATATTAACTGTGAATATTGGTCACTCACCAGATATTTAATAAATACATACTCCAATCCAGACAATGTGCTAAGGACTAGCAATGAATACTACTTTAAAGCCACATTAAAATTAGGGTTCACTGAAGAAGAGAACAAGGTGGACTGGGTAACAAGTGTCCTGGGGCACTGTCACTAAGTCAGTGGCATGAAGTCATGATTTCCCAGTTTTTTTAGAGTAAGTCATACAAAACATCACCCACTAAAGAAGAAACATGTACTATAGGATATTTTGTTTCAGGAGTAAACTATGTACCTTCTCCATCAAATGTTAACTGACAAGGCTTGGGATATGATGTACCTGATTAATTGAATCCTCTGACTAAAAGACATTTGCAATGTGCCATGGTGTCCTTAAATGTCCCCCCAAGGCCCATGTGTTAAAACTTGGTTCCTGGTGTGGCACGATTGCAAGGTGCTATGGACTTTAAAAAAGGGTGAAGTCCTTGGATCACTGGGGTTGTGCCCTCAAAGAGGACTGTGGGACCCAGGTCTCTTCCTCTTTCTGTTTGCTCCCTGGCCATGAGGTGAGCAGTTCACCCTACCATGCACTCCCACCATGATGTACAGTCACCCTCAAGGCCCAAAGCAGTGCATCTGCCCCATCCTAGACTGGAACTTTCAAAACTGCAAGTCAAAATTAAGGTTTTCTGTTTATAAGTTGATTGTCTCAGGTATTTCAACACAATAAAATGAAGCTAACTATTATCCCAAGTATTTAATAAATAGATTACTGACTTAAAAGGAAAGTGAACTTAAGCATCTGGTCTGGTAACTTACTGTCACAACAGGACATGCTGGATAAAATAGGATACATGATTTAATGCCCAGCTGGCCTTGCCAGAAAGCAGGAAAATCTTCATGTATGAGAACATGAGAAGGAATGGAAGAGAGGTATGCATGATCGCATGATGTGACTTCCTGGGACCTTATGCGTACCACTAGGGCTTTACCCTCACAGTGGTCTCAGCCTGACAAGGCAGCAGGGGAGGCCTAGGCCTAAGAAAGACCAAAAATGAAACTCCTGTCTTGACTACAAACACCTAAAGCTGGTCCTTAAGAAGTTAGAAAAGGTAGGCTGGGATTGGGGGTGGGGTTTGAAAGGGGAACAGAGAAGACACCAGGAAGGCTGTTTATATATTTATATATTTGGTCTTTGGATGACAAAATGTATCCCTCAAAATGCAAAATATTAGGCCTGCACACTACTGGTCTTGCAGCGTGACTTATTTCTTGCATTTTCTAGGAATTTGTCAAACTGAGAAATCAATCAAAAACTGGTCATCACTCAAAGATAAACTGAGGCTAAAAGCATTGAAAACTCCTTTGGAGAGTGTTCACAAAGGACCCCAAAGGCACCATTGAAAATTATAAAATGCAAAAGGAACCACTCTTACTTATTGTGGTTATTTGTGTTTTGCTACAGAAAATAGTTCTGTTTGATTGCCATGTTTTCCCCTACTGTTGTGGTGTTTATAATATGCTGTATATTTGTTCTGTTATCTTCTTCAAGTTCTGAACTCTAAAATGCACTTGGTCCAGATGACTTGGGGTAAGGGAATGTAAGCTTATTCTAAAATGAGTAAGTATGAATGAAGAGTGGGAAAGTCTAGTAAAAAAAAAATCACACAGCTTTGAAAAATAATTGTATGTATGCCTAGAAATGAATGTATAAAGAAATAAACGCACCAAAATAAACAAACAAAAATCAGTGGTTAAATTAAATGACAGTTGCTGTGTTAAACACTTTATATATATGCCAGTTTCTCTTGTAGCTCTTAGAAAGCACATGTTACTTTAGTGGATTAACTAATTTCCCAAGGCCTCAAGTACTAATTCTATGCCAGTGACTTTGGTTGTTCTGAAGAGATTAAGCTTAAGTGGTTCCTTTTATTTCTTGGAAGCTTCATAATTTTGTGAAGTCACTAAGTTCATGGGGTAACATTTGCCAAGTCCGCTACATGACAGACACAATGTTAGGTCTTAGAATGACAAAGAATAAAACACTTCGTTTAAAATTATGTCACATTTTCCACCAGTAAAACTGGTAGTATATTGTAGAGTAATGCAGGTAGAGTTTTATTACAACTCTTTAAATCTAGTCAAAGGAAGATTTGAAGATAGAATCCCAATATTTACTGTGGTGGTTTATATCTGGGTTGTAAATTTTAGGTGATCTTAAACATGTTTTCAGTTTTTTTCATAATGAACATATATGGCATTTATTATTAGAAAATATTTTATAGTGCTGTCTGTGAAACTGTGAAACACTCTGGAGGTGTTTCATCAAAAAAGAAAAAAGAACATAAACTGTTAGGTAAATATGTTTAGAATACCTTTAGAAGTGAAGATTCTCCCACTTCTTAAATGTAGGATCTTCATAGCAGCTCTTTTCTGAAGAGTTCAATATGAAACAAGGAAGAATAATAAATTTACAGTGAAAACTTGGCAAACCCTACTTCATCTTGCTTAACTTTGCTGGTGATGAGTTATCTTGGTAGAAAGTACTATTGACATGATGTCACCTTTATCCCCAAACCCCAATGAAAGACATCCTACAGAACCCCTGGCCAGTGCTCCTCAAAACTGGTGAGGTCCTAGGGCCAGGGACTTAGCTCAGTGTTTCTGTCACCTACCTCTCAAGTGCAAGGACCTGACTTCAATTCCTGATACAAAGCAACAACAGCAAAAACCACAACAACCAAAAAAAAAAAAAAGTGAGTTCTTCAGAATTAGGAAAGTCTGAAAAATTGACACACTAAAGAAAATCCTGGGGAAACTTGACCATTAAAAGAAAAAGGATGTTTGGGCCAAACTCAGGAAATCTGAATAAAGTAAGAATTTAATGATTTATAATTTATCAATGCTGGCCCATTAATCGCAACAAATATATCACACTAATCCAAGATGTTAATAATATATATACTATTTCCTCAGTTTTTTCCTTAACTGAAGACTGCTCTAAAATAAATTTTATTTTTAGAGATGACTTTAGGGTTTTGGCCTGTGTATCTAGAAGAATAGAATTGCTATCGACTAAGATGGGGTTGATTGCAGAAGAAGAAAGTGATTGGAAATAATTTGAAGCATGAGCCCAGTTCCCAGGGGAAGGGTATGAAAGCTAGATACATTATGAATATTTACCATTGCTTTTATTTTCTATACATGATACCATTAATATCTTTGTGGAGATTCTGGCCCTGCTTATGAAAGTCAAGATCTTCAAAGAGCCCCCAAGAACACCTTGTGGAAACACTTGTCTTAAATGGTTTCTTCTATTAGAATATAATCCACTTTTATGTAGCACAAATCATTTGTGAAATTACTAGGTAGCAAAAGTACAAAGTACATAACTTTTTGGTGGCTCAGTGTGATACTATATTTTGCCAGTAGTTGCTGTTTTCTTATGAGGTTCAATGACATTTACTGGATTGAGGACATTTTAGCTATCTTTCTGGTTTCTTTTCCAAAACTCACAGGGTATTTCCAGGATGTCACCAGAAGACAGCCATGATAATAAAATAATAGCAAAAATGATGATGGTGATAAGCCAATATACATGGTACTTACTGTGTGCCTAACACTTTTCTAAATGCTTTATGTCAATGAATTTATTTCAATTCAATAAAAACTGTGAGACATAGGTATTATTACCATCCCATTTTTCAGATGAGAAAAACAGGCCCAGAGTAACAGCTTCTAAGTGGAGAAGCTGAGATTTGAACCCTGGCTCCATAGTCTCTGCTTTCACCACCATATACATTGCCTTTATTATAATAGCTGTGTCTTATATAAATACAAATTACATTTCTGCTAGGAGAGGATGTGTCAAACTTGGCAATAAAGAGAGGGACTGTGCATAGTTCACTTGGAACTACTCTTCTACCCCTAGAATGTCTCTCGCACATTTCTTACACATGTTCAAGATTGGCACATGATAGCTGAAGTGTTTTAATACTCTTTTAGCATAGTCTGTAGAGGCAATTTTGCCCCTAGTTTTAACAAGTGAAATTTTATGTTTTTGTTTTTGTTGCTTCTCTCGAAATCCTTGAGATAATAACTTCATTTAAATAGGCTATTATGCACTTCTTTTTAGTCTTTCTCTGTACAAAAACATATTTACAAAGTTGTAATTGTGCATACCCAGATTTGTTTCTGAGTTTTGTATTGTTATTTATCACTACACTATTTTGTAATTTCATCATTCTCTTTGCATTGAGAAGTCTACTTTAATATATATTTCATTGTTTATTTCTGTAGGTAATTTGTTTTTAAATCGGTAGGTAATTTTTTTTTAAATCGTTGTTTGTGGGTTTAGACCAACTTTCACTTTACCCATATTTTTTTCTGAAGCCTTTAATAGCGTCACTTCTATATGAATTTTAACATCATTTTGTTAAATGAAACTGAAAATACTTTATTTAAATTGATAGTTTGACTCCCTAACATATGCAAATTCTGAGTTTCATCCTTAGCACTGTGAAATAGAAATAATTCTAGTACAAGACAAACTAAATAAAATGGAAAATCTCATTTGTATCAGACATCAGGTTTCATAACAGTCCTGTTTAATAAGTCACCCCAAAATTAGTTGACTTGAGCATACTAGAAGCACTTACTCTTGCTCTTGTTCTGTGGATCAGCTGGGATAGAGCCTACCCAGGTCACAGTCAACTGACTTAGTACCGAAGCTGCAAGCTGGGTCGAGGTCTGCTTCCTGTGTGGCCCCTCACTGATAACTGCTGGGCCACTTGAATGTATTCTTCTCATGGGAAGGCAAAGACCCAAGAAACTAAGGCCAATTTTGAAAGCACACTGCAAGCTTCTACTGGCTCGTACCTGCTAACCCTGCATCACCCAAAACCGAGTGCAAAAAGGGCAAGGAAGTACATGTCACCTACCAAAATGTCACAGCAAGTTAGATAGCTAAGTCCAACATTCATGGAGTGGGAAACATACTGTTTTTGTGGAGTTGAGTGTAAAAAGAGTGAATATTTGCCAGAAATAATTTATAAACAATACAGATAACATGTTTATTGAAATTGTATTATTTTTTTGAAAATAGATATTTTTTCTATTAAAAATATTTTATCTATAAAAGTAATTGTTAAGTAATTTGCTGAAAAAGCACATTAATATACATTTCAAACAGAGTTCTTATGGCCTCTAGTAGGAACTCTAGATAGTCTTTGAACTATTGTCCAATGCTATTTTGTACTTTAGTAAAATCTCTTAAATCCTGTATTTATAACTTTATTTTGTATGTAGAAATCCTATTAATTTCATATGTTTCTTGTACTTGGTCACCTTATGGAACCCCTATATTTCCTATTAAGATTTAGATGTTCCCTTTGGATTATTTAGGTATGAAAAATCAATTTTTAAAATTTTGACTTTTTCTTTTTTCTTTTCAGTGTTCACTTGAGCAAGATTTTTTTTGTACTGGAGATTTGAGCAAGATTTTTAAATAGAGCTTTTAATGTTATATCACTCAGTATAATTGATGATGAATGTCTTTTTTAACATATTAAGAATCCAAAGGTTTTAAAAATAAAATTTCTTAAAATTATACTTATATGTGTTTAATTTTATCAAATGACTTCATGGCATCCATTGAAATAACTATGGTTTTTCTGATAAAACTCATCAAAGTGGCACTTCCTTATTTTAAATTGCTTTTGCCAATTGTTTTAACTCTCCCTATTGTATATATTAGGAGGTTTCAGAAAAATAGAGACAACAAAAGTGTGTGTGTGTGTGCGTTACACAAATACAACAGTAAAGGAAAGATATGAGAGAGGCAGAGAAACAGAGAGCAGACAGAAGCAAGAAAAGAGAGTGAGAGAAATTGATTTATGAGATAAAGTTGTGAACTGGTGAGTCAATATGTGACCTGGTAGACCAGGAGGTAGGAGACTCAAGAAGACACTTTGAGTCCAAATGCAGTCTTCTGGCAGAATTCCAGCTTGTAAGGGAGATCAACCTTTATTCTGTTAGGCCTCCCAGTAATTGGATGAGGATAACCCACAATATGGAGGGCAGTTTGCCTGTTTCTTGATTTATTTCTTTTTTGCATTTTTGACACAGGATCTAACTTTGTAGTGCAGGCTGGCTTTGAACTAAATAGCCCAGGGTGACCTTAGACTCTGTTGATTTCCATGCCTCAGCTTCCCAAGTGCTGAGATTACAGGTGTGTGCCACTGGCCCAGCGAGTTTACCAATTTAAATGTTGTTTTCATCGAAAAAATCTTCACAGGATATCCACAATAATACTAGACCAAACATCTGGGTACCATGGCCCAGTGAAATTGACACATAGAACTAACCATTACAGTGTATAATTATTTTATTGAATCTTTGAATTTGAAAAGTTTTCACTAAATGCTCTTTGGGTGATGTACACTTATGTGTATAACATACTTTGATCAGCTCCCCTCCCATTACCCCCGTGCCCTGCCCTCCTTCGTTTCACATTGTGTTCAGGGGTTTGTTTTCAATATGAGTGACATACTTGTATAGATTTATTATTTTATGTTTGAGAGGAGGCAGTTGAAGCTAGGATAAGTTATAGCACTCACTCAAGTCACATATGTTCCAAAATAGCAGGACTGAATTTTGAACCCTGACTCCAGAGCCCAGGTTTTAGTCACATGATCAAGTGGTGCAGAGCAAGAGCATCCAATACGTGGGTGTGTTACTTTGTTACCAGCCCTCCTTCCTCTGCTCAGGGTTTAACTGCCTGTGACTCTCATATGTGATTCAGTATTGATTGGTTTTGTTGAATTGGGAAATTTCATGGATGATAAGCATAATATGAGTTGAGATTTTCACTTTCTGATGTGAGTTTCTTTCAAGTCGATTATCTTATTGCAGCCCACAGCTGGACAGAGTGCAAAACAGCTCACCTCTCCTCTTTTCACTCTGTTGTCCTGATAGGGATAGCAACCACACCACCACCACTCTAGCCATCTTGCTGATGAATGGACCTCATGTTTTTATCCCTACATTTTTCCAAAGGAATGGTGCTGTTTCCAGTTACTTAAGCCCTGTTCAGAAGCATTGAGGTTGGTAACTGTGTTTCATTCCTGGCTGCACCGTCTTTTAACCCCATGTCTTGAAGTAATATGAACTTTCCGATTGGATGTGTTCAGAACAGCATTTCAGAGTGAAATTGTTGGCTTTCCTAAATTTACAAAAGGCAAGGAGGATATGGTGATACATGCTCTTGATTTTAAAGTAGGTGGAAATGGGCATTGTTTGTCAGAAACCCACTGAGAACCAAAATGAGCACAGTTTTAGGTGCTGAGCCATGTGCCAAGCAGCCGTTCTATTTCTTTCTTGAACGTCTACTTCAAAGATGCAGATTTGTCTTTGATATTTGTGAGAACTATGTGAATGTGAACTGATTCCAGTTGCCCTCATCATCTCCAGAATGTACTTATTTATTTAGTTAGTTTTAGTGCACGGAGCCTGGGGCCAGTTTGCTTATGTGCTTCTCTAAAACAGCGTGATAATTATAACTCTCTTTTTCATTAAATAACCTCAGCCTATTGTTACTTTGCCAACTTAGAGGTTGGAAAGGGAGTCACCTGGCGTGAGGTCATTCGTTTCTTCCGTGAGTGGTGGGCCTGTGTCAGAACTTCTTATGCTGAGAAAAACCCAGGAATCCTGGCAACAGAATAATGTTCATCATCTGAACTAACTTGATATTTTCCTGCTAAGAGGAAGCTTTGTTTTCTCGTCCCTTTTGTGTGTGTGTGTGTGTGTGTGTGTGTGTGTGTGTGTGTGTGTGTGTGTGTGTGTTTCGACTCGTCCCTTTTGTGTGTGTGTGTGTGTGTGTGTGTGTGTGTGTGTGTGTGTGTTTCGCTTTTAACACAGAAGAATGCATCTGGAATTCTGTAGGCTACATAATCGTGCCCACGAGCCTTCTCTTTGCTATGCATCCTGCTCCGTAACTATTTTTCTCTGTAAGTGATGTTAACTATGCAAAAAGCAAATTAGGAGTTTTCACTTAGGAGTTCTTTTCTTAACTGTTTCTCAAAGTGTATGTGGCATGCCTGCTAGACAGAGATGTTAGAAAAATAATTATATATTCTATACTGGCCCTCCAGTTTCTCACCTTCATGTCTTAGTTCAAACTGGCATGTTTCTCTTGCCCCCTTTATGTGAAGACCAAGTCCTCATTCCTCAAAGCGCAATTCAAAGACCATTTCTCCCATGGTAGCTTGCCGGATTTAGTTGTGCCTCTTTCCTGTAAACTCTTTAGCACTTTCTATAACTAATAATTATACACATTTGTATAGTTCTTTGTGTTTTCAAAGTCATTTAATAAATATTCTTGTGACCTTGATTTTTTCCTCCACTTTCAGTAGAAAAAATTAAACAAATGAAGCCCAAAGAATTAATCTATCTTCTGACATCAAATCTCTTCTTTCACCAGGTATATTCTGTTGGTTTCAAATTTTCACCAGGTTAGTTGCCTTTATGGACTGTGTGTCTGTGCCAGACAGCCTTTTCAGTGGTTTATATGGAGTAGCAGTAAGTATTGACATCTTTTTTTTTTCCACATTGAGTTTATTGGTACATTTTAGGTATACAGTACAGTTACATTCATCATTGGGATCGTGTACCTTTACATGACAGGTCTTGATTCTCATTTTTTCCCCTTGTCCCTGCCCTCCCTTCACCCCCTCCTCCCCTCCCCATTTACAAACACTTAATTTCCATTTTTTTCATTTTCTCATATTTTTTTCTTTTCCCTTATTAGCTTTCCCCTACCCTTCCCATTTTCCCTACACCTTTAGCCCCTTTCTTCATATTTCACATTGTCCATTATATCATTAGGATCTTATGTACTATTATAGTTTATTCATATCAGAGAAACTATTCGGTATTTACACATGTGTGACTTATTTATTTCACTTGGGAGTATATACTCAGTATGTATCCATTTTCTATGAATGACTCTAATTTCTCATTCTTTATGGCTGAGTAATATTCCATTTTATAGGAAAACCACATTTTCTTTATCCAGTTTCCAACTGATGGGAAAATGGGCTATTTCCAAATTTTAGCTATTATAAACTGTGCCACTATAAACATAGGTGTGCATATATCTCTGTGATATGATTCATATAATTCTTTTGGAAAGATACCCAGCAGAGGGATGGCTGGGTCAAATGGAACCTCTAGCCCCAGTATCAATCATCATATTGATTTCCATAGTGGTTGTACCAGTCTGCACTCCCACCAACAATGGAGAAGGGTTCCTTTCTCCCCATAACCCCTACAATATTTGCTGTTGTTTGATTTCTTTTCTTTCTTTTTTTTTTTTTTTCTTTTTTTGGTACCGGCGATTGAACTTGAGTCCTTGTGCTTGCAAGGCAGGCCACGGAACAGCTGAGCTAAATCGCCAGCCCTGTTGTTTGATTTCTTGATAGCAGCCATTCTTTGTGGGCGTGCTGACATCTTGACAAGTCTTTACACAGTTTTCAAGCCAACCCCTATGCAATAGGTACCATTGCTATTCACTGTTTTTCTGTGTGTAATCCACAAAATAAATAAATAACTTATTCGAGGTCAGATAGATGCAGATGCTGCTGGGTGTGTCAGAATCTTTCCACATTACATATCTGGTGTCTAGTCAGTGAAAATGCTGCACCTCTCATAAATGCCAGAGCTCACCCTTCAGCCACCTTTGCTACAGGAAGATTGACTCCATCTTCTCCTGCCTTTGAAATCTTGCAGGATTTTATTCCATTGGCAGAACCTAAATGGCATCCAAAATGCTAGTGGCTAAAAAGTCTGGGAAATGGAGTTGTGAGATTTCCAGTGCCTGCTCTAAAGGATGGGGGAAGATCACAGAAGCTGGTATAAATGGATACTAAATATTAGCATATAGTCTCTAGCACAGTTGTGATGTCCATGCTTTCACTCAGATGTGTAGTGTTAGCATCTGGCCACTGGGGGAGATGAGGAGCCACATGGTTTGTTGTTTCAAAGAAAGATTATTTGTTAGTGAGTAGTAGGAAGAAATACTGAGAAAAAAGTGGGTATTTTCTATGGTGTGTAAGGAGAAATTCATGATATGGAAAATTAATCAGGCAAATGAATGCTTAGAGAGCTATATCCAGATGTGTTCCTATTTACAGTCACATAGTAGATGTGCAAGCATCCAAATGTTTAATTCTTCAGCTCTCTAAGAAATGATTGAATACAACCTTTGTACCCCCTTTTCTGCTTGCATGCTACCTTTAGTATTACTTTTTATCCATAGCCATCATTTCCTAAGTGCTCTGCAAGGGATCTATTTAAATACTGGATATATTGCCATCAATTCCTCATCCAACCAATCCATTTCACCCATTACTTTGCAGGCTGTCATTCTGGTAACCATTGGGGCATGGAATCTCCACCTCTGTGTTTTCCCTACCACCTTCAACTGATTCAGGCAGGGCTTTCTCTGATGAGCTTTTGTCTCAAGTGAGCCTTTGTTCAAAAAAGTGTCAAGACTCTTTCTATGGGGAATACATTTAAATGTAAACATAGACATTTATTTACCAAAGGGAGTGATAACTAAAGACTAACTAGCTAATAATCATTCCACCTGCCAATGTGTTATGTCTTTTCTGATTATCCTTGGGTTTTATGAAGAGACCTGCCTAGAATGTCTCATGGATTTTTCTCTCTTAAGTGTGCTTTCTGGAAGATTTCTTGGAACACAAGGATTTCAGTTCATGCATCCTGTTAATCAGCTCAGATTTAGTAAAGTCATTAGGGTTATGAATTTCATGATGCTCACATTTCTCTTATCCAGAGTTAGTCTTTTGGCAGTGTATCAGTTTGGGCAGAAGAGCTTCCACCTACTCAGTGTTTTTAATGGAACTTATCCAGGCTAATGACAGTGGGATCCCCAAAGGGAAGAAGGCACTTGGTTCAGATGTCTTGTGGGAGCTGAACCTGCCAGAGTATTCTTTTGGGGGTTTCATCACGAATCTGCCAGCAACTGGAGTCTGCATCCATTAATTCCTCTCCACTGAAGCTGAGAGATGCGTTTTACTTTCTTTATCCAGTCCCAACCCCCACTCCCATCTTCTAATTCAGGAAAGGGACAGGAAAACATTTAGAAAAGTTGGGGCTTGGCAAATTGTGAGATTGATTTTCTGTGTTCCTCCAATAGTGCTCAGATCGAGATAAGGTACTTAATTCCACTGAGCTCGAAGTTGCTTTCTATAGAACAAAGTCAATACCATTTCCTTGGAAAGAAATAAGGACATGAATGAGTCAGGTTTTCACCCTTCAAAGGCTGTACCAAGTGTTACAGGGTGGGCGGCATTCCTTGAGGTCGCGGATACATTGGTTACAAGGTTGGGGCCTGTGTTGTGAATCAGTCCACATGGAGTCCTTGAGACCATCTGGTCTGCAGTCTCTCTAGGTTCATCTCTCAGCACCTTCTCCCCGTGGTATTCAGTGCTTTGGCCATTCTGAATCACTTTGATCTCTGAAATACACAGATAACATTAGGCCTTCCTGAATTGTCCCCTGTCTCTTCCTCTCCTCATTTACCCAGTGAACTCTTCACTCTCTGGGCCTTTTCTAATTGCCTCCTTTCCTTGAGGTACTATGTTCTCACCTCGGCCCCCATTTCCAGCACAGGAAATATTATAATTTGCTACCATTGCTTGGGTGAAGATCAATCCCTTCTATATAACCATAAGCTCCGGAATGGTCAGATCCTTTTTGTAACCTTTGATTTCCTTCCTGCCTGTGGCACCGCTCCTGGGGAAGAAGCCCATCGGCAAACTCATTAGCATGTATGCACTGCAATACAGTATTTATTTCAATGCTGAGAGATTTCATTATGCTCACTGATCTCAGACCAGTTTTGAGATCAGTTTTGTCCAGAGTCACAGCTCTCCTCTGCTGTGATATGTTCTGTGGATAAGAACTCTCAGCAAGATTTGAATTTCATTAAAATCACAAGAAGTAGACCTGTGATGTGAAGAAACAAAGGCATATTTGACCTCAAAATAGTAATAACATTTTGGGTATTAAAACTGCTTAAAGGGCCAGGGATTTAGCTCAGCGGTTCGATGGCCTGCCTTGCAAGCGCAAGGACCTGAGTTCGATCCCCGGTACCAAAAAAAAAAAAAACTGCTTAAAGTTGAAACATGCTACCTTGTTAAATAGTCTCATTGGCTGGAAGTACTTGTAATAAGACTCATAGGGATGCTTTTGTGTATATTCTTATATAGATAGGTGCTTGCCAAGATTCTTTCTAATCTTAGGATTCTACTTTTAATTTCTGTAATTCAGTCTAAATTTCACTGATGTCTTAAATAGCTATTATGATTTTGGTGCCCATCAATTTATCTGAATCATTATTTGAAATATTTTAATTAATCTATATCAATGCAAAACTTATCTGTCACCTCACTGCATGGTTAATCTAGCTGCCTTTGTTTATCAGTGTTTTCTTGTACTTCTTTCTATCTGTCAGAATATTTATAAGACTTTCAAAGTATCTTTCATCCTAAGTCAACCAGTACTCAGATGATAGGCTGGATGTGAGAAGAGATACACAGAAGCCATGGTAATGATTACGGAACCTAACATTTAACATGTTCTTACCGACGTTTTAAATTGACAAACGTACTCCTTATTTCTCTCAACAATTTTATGTAGTAGGTAGTGTTTTCCAATTTGATAGATCATAGCACTGAGGTACAGAGAAACTAATCAATTTTCTTAAGTGCATATTACCTCTAGTGGGAAGAACATAAGAGATATGATTTAGAAACTTTAGAACCTGTAACCATTAGGCATTTCTGCCTCTTAGTGAGTTAATATTCTGATTATTTTCACCAAAGGTGTTTCCAGATATGTGTTGTCACGAATGCCTATAAACCCAGCTGTTTGGGAGGCTAGAGCAGAACGATTCCAACAGCCTAGGCGCTTAGTGAGACCCTGCCTCAAATGGATGATGGAGAGAGGCTTCATGGTAGTTAGCTTAGTGCTAGGGTTCTTTCTTAGCTTGAGCTCAATCCCAAGTACCACCAGAGAAAGCCAAACAAAACGAAGGATTTCACCTGGCGGAATTATATGTGTACACGGAATAAGGTATACTCGTTTTCACTTATTCTAAAAATTTTTCCCTTCACATTTCTGGGCATTGGTATCACTTCATGGTATTGTGGTATTGGGTAACCCAACTCATTTTTATTCCTCTAGACCATTTATGACATTCTAAATTTGTTTTATTTTTAACTAATAGAGATATGCTTCTTATTGGAAGGGTTACAGTAATTAGCTTTCCCTGAGACATCCATTTATATTTCACTTTAGTGGAAACCATACCACCATGCAATAACTAATTGCTTCTTGGTTTGAACACAGTCGTGTTTCCATGCTATCATTTGTGTACTATGTGCAGAATATAGTCAAGGAGTAAGTAGAAGATATATACATCCAGTGAAACATACAAAGTGATATTGGACAAATGAAATGGAATGACTAACCACAGAAGAAAGATGCATTTCTGAGAGGCTTCATTGATATTTGCTTTAGAACTGGTCATCATGATGGCAATCTCACAATTGGTGGATGGTGAGTTACAATAGTTCTTTCCAGTTTTGACTGAATAAACTCCTTCTGTAAGCATATTTGAGTGCCTGAAAAATATAATTTAAAATTGCTTATTAAATTTTAACATGCCTTAAACAAATCCACCTGTAGGGTTACATAAAACACCCACTGTCTGGCTACAAATGAAGTGTGAGATTCAGCAGATTTGAGTCAGTCTGAAGAATTTGCATTTATAAACATCCCCAGGCGATGTCAGTGCTTCTGGTTCAGAGACCATACTTCATGAACTACTGATTTAGAGGCTAGTTTGGTCCCCAAAATCAGTAGATTTAGAAAACTTCTTACACGATTCTAATTTGCAGGAGGGAGTTAAGTGTATTCATAGGTATTATTCCATTTCTTTCAAAGTGCTTAGGTTGACCCCACCCAATCCTCTACTGACTATCAGTCTGGTCCAAAATACATTTTTTACTATTCAGTAAAATGCCTGCATCTGTTTGCTTTAAAAGATCATTTGGGAGTAGAGCTCTCCCTGAAACTACTTCAACAAAGACCAAGCAAGTGATTAGTTGAAGCTTTTACTATATCCTTTTCCTATTATGCTTTCCAGTTACCAAATATTGCCAGGCACATAGTAGATACTCAGGTAATGTTTTTTTCAATGATTATGTCTTATAATAAAAAAGATTGCACTGGGGTAGGTCGACTGACCGCGTATCTCTAACCAAGCTAGAATATGAATAACTTATTCCTGATAAAAATTATTAATTTTATTGATCCAAAAGAGCCATGTAAAATTGTTTTCCTCTTCTTGCTCGCTATTTTCATTTTTTTTTTTTCAATTTGGGTTCGTCAACAGTGCCATAGCTGAACAGGCGACATGGATTTTAATAAGAACTCATATTTCTGGGAAAGATAATAAGCAAGTCTGGAGGGCAGGGTCATATTCTCAAAGTCTTTCTGACAGGAGGCAAAGATTAAAATGCACAAGCAGGCTGAGAAGGCTGTGGAGAAGCTGCAATTTCTCACTGTGGTTTTCCTTAGAGTGCCATTAGCTTACCAAGAGGAACATAGAGTAGATTGCATTTACATGAGGGAAGAAAGGTAGAGCTCAGTGATCCTGAATTTTTGAGCATCATTTCAATTATTTGTTAGAAGAAAATAACTTTGATGCAAAACTACATCTTAGTATTTTAGGGAAATTCAAGGCATAGACTATTTTCTCTAATGATTATCTTGAAATGCGATTAAATTTACTGTGTAAGTGAATCCCAAGACAGTGGCACAGAGGTCTCTAGGGCAGAGCTGTTGTGTGTCTTTGTGCTACAAAGCCTTTAGTTCTCCATTTGATCCTTATCATTCATGGAATCTTAGCACATTGAGTTTACAATCTAGTTATATTCTTACTTGATCTTCATTAGAAATTTATGACAAATTGGGAAATTACTTGCATTACGTAGGTGAGGAAACTAAGACACTACAAGCTTGAATGACTTAGTCCAAAATAAAATTGCTCCTTAAGGCTGGGGCAGCATCTCAGAGCTTTCCTCCTGTTAACTGCTCACATCATGACCCCGTTTATAGCATCCAGCACCTTGGTAAAGACGACCTCATGTATCCCTACTGTTTGATAAGAAAAGTAGGAGGCAGGAGGAGTTGAGTGGTGTGATCAATGTCAAAACGGAACTGATTTGGGAACCACATCTGAATAGAAGTAGAATTTTACCTGGCCCTGGCTACCAAGGGGGTCTTTCGTTACCCCCACTTTGGTCTGGGATATGTTTGGGAACAGCTGCTTCATTTGAAAGTAGCCAGCGTTTCTTTCAGATGAGCTAATGCGCTGGCAGCGTGGAGACACGCAGGGCTCACTGCACAGACTCAAGAGGACATTGCATTTGCTCCCCCGCCTTAATTATTCAAATCTGTTCACGCTGGAGGGATGACAGGTCTCTCTCAAAGAGTCCAGCCTCTAATCTCAGGGCTTTCCTTTCCCCCAGATCTGTTCCCTCCTATTGCTTCAGCTGAGGTCAGGCTCACCCCCTGGATGCAGAGCATGTCTTCTGAATTCCCCAAGTGCTCTCTGGCTGCTGTGTCAGCAACTGGAAGCTGGCCGAGACCCAGCAGGACTCTGGAGTTTGGAGCTGCTGTCCCACAGGCAAGAGGACTGCCAGATGTGCCTGCTAACAAATGGCAAGAACCAGAGTGCGATTAGAGTGGCACAGAAAGAAGCTGGGTAATTACCTCTGTGCTGGGTTTGGAATCTAAGGTACCTGAGGCAGCAAACTTCTCTCTTCTTAGGTGCATCTAGTACACCGGGAACTTCCATTCAGGGATGACTTTTTCTTGCAAGGATTCCTTTTGGAGCAGTCTGAAGAGTAAGGGGGTTAAAAGCAGGTTGTCTAAAGTGAGGCTGTGTACCGTGATCTCCTGGTGCTGTTTAGGACTGTGGACTCCCAGGCCTCAGCTCAGACAAATAGAATCAAATTGTTCATTTAATCAAGATTGCCAGAGGGTTTGTTTGAGAAGCCCTGACCCAGATAATGCTAATGGGTCACCAAGAATCTCAAGAGGCAGTAGGCGGCTGTGATGTTTCCAGGTACTTTCATGGCCTGCCTTGGTCATGTTGAATGGGGATCTCTCCCGAGAACTGAATGAAGGTGGGGCGATGTGAACCCTTCTGTCTCTTCTGGTCCAGACTCCCCTTCTCAAAGGCTATGTGAGGTGTGCTGTGTCAAGATAAGGAGTTGGCAGCCACAGGAACAGCACAGGCTTTCTCCTGTGGGGCCAGAGCCACATGGCCCTCCCATGGGGCAGCTCCTCGTTACTGCACCTTAGAGTCAGCAAAGCCCGTGCCTGCCCTCCGTGGGGGAACACACAGCTCCCTGAGGAGCAGCACACTGAAAACAGTGTTGGGGCTGTTAGCATTTTTATGGGTGGGCTGCTTTGCACATCAGAGGAAAACTATTACTCTGTAAGGATTAATATTTAAGAAAAAGTCTGCCAGGAGAGGAGGCTTTTGCTGATAAATATAATTCTGCTGTTGATTTATCTAGTAATGGAGACTTGAAATTACAGGAATCAGTATGTATGTGAAAGCCATTGTCATTTGGTTAATTATGTTTTGCCAGCAGGATGGGAAAGCACTTTATGCTCAGTGCAGCCAGATGTATTTCAGCCAGAATTCTGTATTGTAAACGACAGTCCCCTAAATGCAAATAAAGACAAAGACTCCTGTAATGTCAGATTCCTGGACATCCGATGCCTCCAGAGGCTTGACTCTTGTGGCCCCCGCTGCACAGATTGCAGCATTTAGCACAAGTGGATCAGCGGTTTTTACCTTGGGTGAGGTTGCCCCCGACCCAGGACATTTACCAATGCATGGAGACGTTTCAGTTGTTGTAACTGGGAGAGGTGCCCTTCACCAAAAACCTGAAGAAAGTGAAGGAGAAAGTCATGTAGATGTCTGAAGGAAGTGTGTTCTCAGCAGAGGAAGCAGCAAGAAAGGCACCCTGAGCTGGGAGTGTGCACTGAGAGGAAACTGCATGGATGAGGTCAGCAGTGACCTTATAAGGCTGAAATGAGGATTTGGAGCAACATACGCGAAACCCTTTGCCAAACTTCAAAGCACTGCCTAAATCTTACTATTGTTGCTGCCGTCCCTTAGAATGTACCTGTGGGCCAGCCAGGTGACTTGGAGGGTGACTTGTTTTCTGTAAGGTGGAAGCAGTTGTTGGCCAAGCCTGTGCACAGAGGCCCAGAAGTAGGGTTTCCCCAATGAGAAGCTGATGGTGATTGCATGATGGTGGTGGGAGGGCAGGGCCTCCATGGTCCTGATACCTCTGTGGTACAGGAGGATGCTCCTCATGAATCAGGCAGAGCTCAGAGCAGCCAGATTTTCTCTCCTGCGGACACACAACCATCTCTTCTAGGAGAGAAGCCATTAAGGCATTCAGAGACCTCTGCTACCGGCTGGTCAGGTCCCAGAGAGCAGCAGTTGGGATGGCTTCTGGCTGCCCAGCCTGGCTAGCAACTAATCCCCAGGGAGAAGCAAAATCTTCCAATGAATGTATTTGAAATATTTGAAATATAATCCATACACTACTTTTTCCAAGGCAGGGTAAAGTGGTCTAGTTTTTATAAAAGGCTGAGAAAATTAAAGTGCTAAAATGTTGCTCATGACTTTGGGTTTGGGAATAGGTCTTTCTTTGGAACCTGGGATGGGATTTGTAAGAGGCTTAGCCTCTGAGGCACCAGAAAGGTTCATAGTCAAAGCTGGCCTTTCTGTCCACCCATGAATGTCAGGCTTAAGGAGTTTCGTCCATGCATTTTGTACCTCTAATCTTAGAATGGCCAAAGCAGGGTCACGGAGGGTGTGTGTGTGTGTGTGTGTGTGTGTGTGTGTGTGTGTACCTTATCCTTCTTTATTCTCAAGAATTCATTTGTAACTGAAAGGCATTTTGCTCATTAATTTGATAACTGTGCTTTCTTTTTCCATGTGTTTTTCTAGGCTGTATTTCTCTGGGGTTTTTTTTGTTTTGTTTTGAAAGACACATGAAATAGCTTCAAAATTGTCTGAGTGGGGAAGCGTTCATTTTATACCAATAGTCACAAAAGCGCAATGGACATTTTCATCCACCGTGCTCTTTGGGAGAAGGAACTTCCCTTATATAAGCTGTGCTTTCCTATCAGTTGCCCCTGCAGCCCGGCAGGACCATAAGAGGAAAGTAAAGGAAGGCAGAGCAAGATAGGAAACTCCAAATCTAGAGAAATGAAAATAATAAAAAGCAGATGAGATCAGCATGTGCTGTGAGTTCTGTGGGAGCTGAAGCTTTATCCTAGAAAGCTGGGGAAAGTAGTCCAAGCCAGAAATAAACCAGGCATGCAGCCAGGATGAACAGCTAGAAAAACTCTTTGGAACTGTGGCCTGTGAGATGCTGGCATGCAGGCAGTTTTGCCTGTACTCAAGGTCAGAACAAATGGCTATGGTATGTCTCCTTCCCTCTCCTCCATACGGACAGGAACACCCCGCAGAGTACAAAGAGAAGTGAAGACCAAACACGTCCTCTTAGCTTCACAATTCTTTGATATTCTTTGTCTTTTATTTTCTTAGAGCCTTGAAAGCAAGCATGTTAACGCCCTGAACAACAGGGTTCCCTGGTATTATATGATAAATGGCTACTGAAAAGTAATTGTAAAACAAGTCTTTACAGAGGAATTAAGGCAACAATAGAAGAGTATCAAATGGTGTTTTCATCCATTTATGCATTGGACTTGGGGCATCTGCTAGAGGACACACATCGAGCTAATCGCTGGACAGGGGACAGTGTGGGACAAGACCCTATCATTCGTAATGCAAATGTGAGGAGAGACAGATATGCAAATGAACAAATATGCAATAATATTATAAATTGTCAAAGTATTTCAAAAGAGAGGTGGTACTGGACCATAGAGTTATGACTAGCAGGCGAAGGATGAGGGAACTAACCTGAGACAGAGCAGAAATTTAATCTGAGACCAGAGTGGTGAGATGGAACTAGGCATATCATTATAGGGTCAGAAATGGAAACAATTTTCACTCTGGCTCTTCTGCAGAGATGTGGAAATATATGTTTACAGAGGGACATTTTGATTTATAGTTACGTGGTCCAAAGAGAACACTTTCACTCTATGCTTCTGAATGGAATTTCCTGGTTCCTCCCTCTCCCTGACTATATTTTGAATTCCTTTCCCGTGCACTGTATTTCTGCTTAGCTGTTACTAATATCTGACACATTTTCTAATTGATTTGCTCATTTGGTTTATTGTCTTTCTCCATGTATTAGTACATTTGTGTTGCTATGACAAAAACCCTGTGGCTGGATGACTCATCAAGTTTGTCTGGACATGCTGGTGGCTAGAGGATCCAAACAGCACAGTGCCGGTCTCCTGGTACAACAGGAGAGAAACAGAAAGGGCATCTGCTGTGTACAGAAGAGACCAAACTCCTGGGGAGCTTGCTTTATAACAACCTACTTTTTGATAACTAACCTCCACCACGATGCAGCATTAATCCCTCCTGTGGGCAATGCCCTTATGACCTAACCACCTTCCACTAGGCACTGCCTCTTGTTCACACCCCAGAATTACTATACACTGAGGACCAAACGTCCACCATATGAACACTTGGAGAACACACTCAACCAGCGTCCGAACAATTACACTAGAATGTGAGCTCTCCAAGGAGCTGGTTTTGTCCACAATGACTGTCTCCAGTCCCTAGGAGAGTAGCTGGCCCATAGTAGGTGCTCAGTGAGTGCCATTTCTGCTATGCTGAGCAATTTCTTTTGCCCCTGAAGGGCAGTATGGTATGAAAGAAAAGTTAAGAATCTTGGAAAAGGCTAGATCTGGAATAGTGCACTTTTCTTACAGAGTGTTTAGATTTGAATGAGAAAAGGCAAATAAAAATGGCTCTCACGCTGACGTGCAAATAGGGTTGAATAAACAGCATTCCCCATCTGGCTCTTTCTCAGCCCATTCCATGAGAGTAAGACCTACGGAACACTATGAGGTGGGAGGAGGAGATACCTTGGTTCTCCTTTCTCTTGTTGGTGTCCATACCCCTAGTCTCTACCACTGCTTTCTTCAGCCCTCTGCTGTCACAGGCTACATCAGCTATACTCTCTCCTTGTGCCCTTGAGTCCCGCCTTTGGCTCTGGTTTATAGGGGAATGAACACTGGTTAACTTGCCACTGCTTCATGCCACCCCCTAACTTGATTGCCAACCCTGTACCCATGGGAGAAGAGGCCAAGCAGATACCTTTGTTCTGAGTGAGGCCTGGGCTTGCTACACACTGGGCGTAGGAGACCCTGCCACCATTTGCCTTGTACCTGCCCATTTTAAAGCTAGCAGACTAACCTCAAGAAATCTCTTTAGATTACTTTTTCTCAGAGGAAGTGCAAAAAAAAAAAAATGGAGTAATACCCCTTTAGATTGCTTTTTCTCAGAGAAAATGCAAAAAAATATGGAGTAATACAGAAGAGGGAAAATCAGTGCTAAAGATTACGAGGGTGTGCATAAAATAGGAAAAGAAAAGAAAGAAGAGGAAAAATGAAAGAACAAAGGAGTTAGAGGCAGTGGGTAAACTGTTAGATGATGGCTTAGCTTTCAAATATATAAAACAGGTGATCAAAATTACAGTGACTATTTAAATTTAAATGTGTGTGTGTATATAT